>NW_027466525.1:3560000-3972073 GCF_050575085.1 Anarhichas minor
GTTGCTGTATGTAATCTTGAAGTTTTTCCATTAAGGTAACACAATGGCGGTTGAGGCTGCATGCCCTCTGATGAAAGCCCTCGTATTTGCAGTATTACGAAATGGTCGTCATTCTCTGGGAAAAATCACAAGCCGCGACACTGTTAGCATCTCTGGGAAGTGCGATCCAAAAACATGCCTGTAATTACCATTTCTCGCCATAGGTGCCGCCAAAGAGATACATCGGATAAAACTGAACTAACCCCTTGAATTATTTCCAAACTTAGCGAAGCTTCTTGATTAGTTTACCACGATAACGTGCGTCACTGCTTTTTGCTAACAGCTTAACGGGTGGTTCCGTTTGAAAAACCCGGAAACGAAAGCGAATGAAGTCGACTTTTAAATAAAAGAAGCAACACAATGAAGTAAAATTACTCCTTTACAAGTAAAATCCCTACATTCAAAATCTTTCTTAAGTCAAAGTACATAATGTATTATCAGCAAAATGCACTTGAAGTAATTAAAAGTATAAAGTATTTACTCTGCAGAAAAATGGCTGCAGACCGTGTTGCTATTACATATGACATCATTAGTTTAATACTGATTCATAAATATGCAGGCAACAAATAATGACTGTTCATTTTTGGGACTTTTTTAAATTCTTTGCCTGAAACTTTTTTTTAAATTTAAACTGTCTGGAAATGTGTCTTTGGTGGAACTGAACTTAAGGTAACAGACATCTGGACAAAAGACTCCAGCTGGACACTGTATTTATTTTATGGTGTCATAAGTCAAAGAGGTTGTGAAGCACAGGTTCAATAATTAAAATGCATTGGTTTGTAAAAGATCACATCATATGTTTTTATGTGAAACCTTGAAAAGTAAACAGCAACTATGATTATCAAATCATTATAGTGGAGTTAAAATTATAGTATTTCTCTCTGAAATGTTATAATGTAGCTAACAATGGAAATACTCAAGTAATACTCACAATTGTACTTGAATTACTGTACTTAGCAACTCCACCGCTGCTCCTCTGTGTGTTGAATATAAATAATTAAGAATAAAAGTACACCTATTTCTGAAAAGAACCCTGAAATTTGCACTAAAAAAAGAAGTCGAGAGAATTTTGACGGCATCGACAGCTTTCACTTTTAGGACTCAATGTAATCACGAGTCACTCAAGTATTCCTTTCTCTGTTACTGAAACTCCCGTAAAAACAAAACATGATTATCAGTCCGATATGTTGGTTCGACAATCGTGTTATTTTGGAGCCATTTGCTGCGGTGACCTGGTCATCGAGCACACAATAGAGGCTTTATGTGACAAGAGGTCATGATCTCAAAAACAACAACAAAGTCTATTGACACGCTCACAATAAACATCCCAGGAGACTTCAGCTGCTCATGTGGAACATAAAGTGACCGCTGATGTAACTTGTTGATAACCACAAACCGGTCTGAAGAAGGAGCAATGATCCAGATTTAGCTTTTGTAGAAATCCCCCCTTTTTATTTCGTTTTTTATGCTAAAAACTGCACTTTGAAAATAAATGGTAAAAGTCTAATTGTAGTTCAGAAGCTGAAGAAACTGCGAGCGCAATAAAACATTCCCTGCTTCAGTAAGCTGATGTTGTGTAAAACCACACAGGGTCAGAGTTGCAGTTATGATAAATGCTTAATTGTTCTATTTATGAACGACCTCGCATCATATCAGCAGCATCAGCTGGGCGTCTTTCAAAGCGGGACGGATGAATCATAAAACAAGATAAGAATAATAATAACAATAAGACACATGTACATGTTGTTGTTTCCAAAGACGATGCTGAAGCCTCCACATCAGGGGTCTGTCTGTGTCTTTGGCCCGGCTGCTCCCGTTTCCCCGCACAATGAAATTACACCATAGCAAGCATCGTCTCATGGAGGCAGATTCAAGGCCCATTTATTTGAGATTGCTTTTAGTGTAATTCAATGAAGGCTTTTTTACTCATTTATTTCCATGGTGAAATTCATGCTGAGGAAAACCAGGGCTGTATTTCCCTCATTAGCAGTAATAATAACCATAATAACGATAATGGCATTAAAAAGCAATCATTTGAAAGATCCTGCCGTCAATGTCAGTCTCAGAGAGAAAATATAGATGGGCGCCGGACATTATTTTTTGTTACTTACGGGAGACAATTTAGCAAAGGCTTTATTATCAGAGCAGTCGTTGATGAATCACACGTATCAGACAAAGTACTCTGCGCCTATAAAAGCCCGATCAAAAACAACATTTTTTTTTTTTATGCTCAGCTAGATGATGAGTTGGGTCTTGTTAAGATTTCAATTAGATTTTAAGTTTTGTCCAGATGAGAGAATTGAGGGAAATAAAGAGCCCGAAGACGCCACATAAAGAGGAGAGGTATAGTGTGATTATGAAGAGGAGGTAAGAAGAAGGAGGGCAGAGAAGACAGCAGAGCAGCATGAATCCAGCGTCGGATCCATTTTCCACCACTGGAGGCCAACAGGCTATCTATCAAGATGGCTCTGCCGTCGCTGCACACGAGGAAAAAACTTGCTGATCTGCGGAGCAAGCGCAGCCTCCCCGAATGCCCTGCAAAAATAAATATTTGAATATTCTCCGGCACTCCTAAACCAGCTTAAATTGGATCATTTCATTTTGCCGCTTGCCCTTGCCAAAATGCCAAAAGAGTGTGGGACTTGGCGAGCCTTTTCGCGCCCAGGCATGCCACCCTCCCCCCGGCCCTGCCCACCCTCTGCACTATCAGCTGACACAGAGTCTGCCCCCGGGCCGCCTCCTTTCTCCTCGGCCACACTCCTGCTGCGTGGAGCTGGCACGGCGGGCCCACACAGAGACACCGGTCTGAACCGGCCCTGCGTCCGGAGTGCTGGCGACGTCACCAGCATCAGGTGACTCTGTCATCACGGCCATCATGGGGAGAAGAAAAAAGGAAAAGGGAGTGCGTGCTGCGTCCTCATCTGGCCTATGGGAAGAGTTTCAGTGTCGGTTACTGTGGGGCGCACTGATGTGACAAAGATGTTCGAGGAAACTCAAGTGTGCGTCAAAAAATATCTGTCATTTCTTTCTTAAAATTGTTAAAAGGTGTCTGTTCAGTCAACATATTTCAGCCTTTTCTCAATTCAAACAAAGTTGTTTGAAAGAATGATATTGTAGAGTACCTTGAACCAAGAGTACCTCCAAGAGTGAATATTAAGATAAGTCAGGTTATATTCTATACTTTTCTTCTTCTCATAAAAAGACAAAGGCCAACAATGAATTGATTCCTAATCCTGTAATACTTTACTCCATTGTTGTTCTAAGAAACTGTAAAAACTAGAAAGGTGAGCCGCACTGTTGCACCGGGTGACAAGTACTTTCATTATAATGAACACACACACACACACACACTGTAGCTCATTTTGAATCAATCTCCACATACACAGCAAGATGTCACGTTGTGTATTATTCCACAGCTGAAAATAGTCCCCAACAAATGAGCTTTTTCCTCAAGTTTAAGTAACATCTCATAGAAACTACAGGGACCAGCTTTTTTGGGGAAATTTCCCAGTATTTTTGTAGATGAATCTATGGCCATGTTTAATGATTAATGTCTTTAGTCGGGACTAATTGGGGCCACAGAGGTAGTGAAGCTGGAGTATTAAGAGACAGATAACATATTGTTGGTTATTCGCTTTTTGGGATTAGTTGATGATAAAGAAAATAATGAATATTTTCAGTCTTCCACAGTGGTTTAATGTTAGCCCCCCTGTGGTGACTACACATGTATGTCACATTGTTTTTGATAATTTCAAATAGAGCTCATACAGTTTTAGATTTTATTAATATACTGATTTCTGCCGACCGCTCCAGACCATCTTTCCATTTATTTCTGAATATGAATATTGTGTAATCCATCTTAGGGAACATAAAGTCTGCATCATCTTTAGTCCAAAACTATAATATTGTTGCATCATTATAACATTTTTATATATAAAAGTCCATGCAACATTTACACAAATAAGCAAATGTTTAAGTCTGCAGATAGATTTCCATATTGTAAGGAAATGAAGGCAAACACACAGAAGCATGGTTTGCAAGTGTGGTTTATTTGTGATGAAAGATATACGTAGTAGATGGGATAAAGCATGCAAACCCACTGGTATGATCATTTTAATGATCGATTGTTAATTTATTTTTTTTCCCATAAAGTGAAAACTTGCTGTCGGCTCATTTAACGGTAAGCTACCGGCTCACTATCCGCCCTGAGCACTGGAAGTATTAGCTGCACTGCTGCAAGTGTAAATTAGGTATCCGAGCCTAAACAGTTTTTAGCGAAGCTCTCGTCTCAGTCGCTGCGTTTCAGAGTGGATTAAAGCTCGTGTCTCTGCACACAACGAGAAGTGTGCAGACTCGGATGAGAAAAAATTGCTCAAACCGAAACAACTGGCTTCTATATGTGTTATTTTGCTCGTTCTAAAATGATATTTGTGATTTAATACACTGCTGTGTTTTTCTTTTATTGTGAAGTTTGCCCACAACTTCTAGGGAATGTTTGGCCAGCACCTGCATGATTAATATTTTATGTAGCTGATTTGGAAGTGAGTATTTACACGGCCTTTAATTACTCGGGTCAATTCAAACTTTTTTCCCAGATATTCACTCTTTTTTTTTTGTGCACAACTCATCAAACTGCTTTCATCAGTTGTCTATAATTGCCTCATTAGAGTTCTCCTAATTATAGTGATCAAGGAATCTTCCATACATATCAGAAACTGAAAAAAAACATTTCTCTCCACTTTGGTAATGCGGTTTATTAGATTCATTTTTGACAAAATGCTGAGAGTGCTCTGAGGCTCCTACAGTATACGTACAGTACTGTAATGCACTGCTACTCCTTTAAGAGGCTGTGTGTTGAACAACTCTAACCTTGTGAGCCATCTGGCTTCATCAGGCTCAATTTCTTTCTTTTTTTTGGGGTCGAAGCAGTCCTTTCTGAAAACTGAAACAGAGCTTCCAAGATCCAGATGGCTGGTGAGGTTACAACACTTTTGATTTGCCTTGGATCTATGATAACAGTCTGTCTCAACAGCCCCGAGGTGTTGGAGGTAGACTGGCCATGAATTAGGGCCAGGCCGTTTAAAAGCCTGATCACCTTCATTTTTAAATGAATACTGCCACTTTTTGAGAAAACAAGACTCGGGCATATTGACAGCTGAACATAATTTATGTAAATGTTTAGATTCTTTCATTTTGAGCACGTTTCCGTGTTTGTAATCCGACGCGAACACAGAATCTGAACCTGTTTGGTGTTGTGTTGAATAAAGTTCAAGCTCTACCAGTGAATTTGATGTTTATTTTCTTTCACATCTGATTTATTTTCCAACAAGTGCTGATTTTGGTGATTTGCAGGTTAAAACACATCAAAACCGGCTTTTAATTCGACTGAAATTGTTTGCTGAACCAAAACATTTAAAAATGTTCACTTTCTAACAAATTTAGTCAAAGTTTTAGGGTAATTTTATTATAATAATCCCAAAATATGTCACCAGTACATTGATATAAAGGTCCTCTACAATAATCAATTGAATAAATGAATACAGCATCAAACGACTATTTGCTATGTAAAGATAAAACGTCGTCTCGACCGACAGCATCGTCGCAGGAAGCGTGGCACCGACCCTCTGGTTCCACCTCATGTAAACACTGTTAACTCTTTTAGCGCTGTTAGCGCTGTTAGCACCGTTAGCAGCAAGCTGACGGCTCAGCAGTTGCCACGTTGAGAGCCGAATGAAGGCAATCCCTAAATCAAAGATGTGCTCAGAATTCTGTATTGAGCATCTTTCATCATGTGGACCTTACACGAGAAACATTTGATTACTGTATTATTCTGAGTCACAAAGAACCCAATAATTGTAACAGCAGAGAAAAAGCTTCAATGTAAACAAAAATAGGTTTCATTATTCTGTTTTAATGCTCAAGACATGGATCAATTTGTAGATTTGTTTATTGACTCAGGTTTGTGCAGAATTAAGAGCGTTCAAAGTGATGTGCTGACGAAGAGTTACTGTAAAATCTGAAATTGTTGGCACAAACTCAGCCAAACCATGATGTTTTAACGAACCTAACCATGTGAATTTGTTGTGTTTTTGTTTTGTTTGAATTTTATAACCTCAACTACGTGTCTCAAATTGTGACAGTTAACAGGAGGAAAATATATTTCCCTCGAAACCTAAGAGAGGATGCCGTTTATTTGTATGGTGAAGTAACTTTGGACGATTCTGCAAAACCTTGGATTATATTCAATAACAATTATTTTGTGTTACACCCAATACCAATGTTTTAAAAAATTCTCACTTTCTGCATAACCATATGTGCGTGGACACTACAGTATAGTTAATGTCAAGGAAGGATCATAGTTGAGGTTCACAAAAATGCAAATATATTTTTTTAACGGGACACAAACTCCTGCATGAAAGCAAGATGTGCTACTACATGCTCATGCAGCAGCCTGCCCCTGCAATGTTGATTGTTTCTTTAAGTGAGACAGTGACACGATAAGCTGTAGAACCATCTGCAGGTCCTCCACGTTTGAAACCGTGTGCACGTACATCTGCTGTATTTCAGAAAGCCACAGTGTGTCCTGTTGTATATGTGAGGACATCAGGCTGAATGGAACTGATCAAAACCTCCAAATTACAAAATCTACAATCTGCTGTACAAAATGCATGGACGCGTATAATTTGTGATAATATCTTGCACTGTAAAGAGCGATTGATGTGTGTTATGAGAAACAATATTTTACAGTGTGCAATATGAATACTGGGTAATTTTGCTGCTATAAAACAGGGGGGAGTGGGAGGTAATGAATATTACACCGTCTGGTCTGTCCAGCCCCCCCTCTTTTTCTCTCTCTCTCTCTCTCTCTCTCTCTCTCTCGCTCTCTCTCTCTCCCTCTTGCAGCTGTAGCGTCCTCCTCGGGGCTACTGGCTAACCAGATCAGGTGCTAAATTCACTAATTGAATAATTTCACTGGGCTCCACAATGGGGCCTTTGAAAAGCGCCTGCTCTTTGTGTCTGTGCCGGAGTAAATGCACTGCGATGATGTGCTGGCTTTGTGTCGCTGTGTTGTTTAACAGGACCAGCCGCAAAGTATCTCGGCCCTCAAGTGTATTGGATATCAATGAGAATGGTTTCACAGCACAGTCTGTTGAAGCCGATTTGTTGAGATTGGATGTTTGCCTTTTTAAAATCCCTGGATTGACTCAGAAAGTCAGTAACAACCTGAATTCTTTTTTTTTTTTAAAGCAACTCTAGAGTGGATGCTAGTGCTTGAATGACATATTTAACCCCCGATTAGTTGAGGTTGCAACACAGGCTTCTGTTAAAGAAGCCCCCAGAGCTTAAATACAGATCACATTTTGTGGACAGATTCTTTTTTCACTCTCTCTCGCTAAAAAATAATGTGGCTGGATGAGGATGGTGACTATCTATATTGTGTTGTTGTCCCAACAAAATCAACAATGTGTTGGTCCGTCTCTCAATACTTTCTAAACTCCCCACCCTGTCTCTTGATCTCAGCACTAAGTCCACTGGTTCCCTCTGAAAATGCTTCTTTGTTTTTACTTTACTTGATTCAAAATGAAGCTAAATAATTCCTAAACGAGCGCATTTGAAGGGAACTATTTTCAGCCGCGGATAAATACACATTTGTTGATCTAGGGAGGTTTTATGGCAACAGGATGTGGGATTGACTTGAAAATAAACTACAGTGCCCGTGTTCATAAAATAATGAAGGTACATGTAACCCAGTGCAGCAGCGTGTCTCATTGGTGTGCGATGATAGTTTTTGGACAACAATGGAGCTCAATGGCGAGAAGATATTAGAGAGGCCGTAGGTTACAGTGATTTTAGAACAGGGGCGTTGTTGGGCATGGGGCTGAGCATATACCTGGTAAGGTTTCATAAAATAGATGCACTGCAACAAAAAAATGCAATAATTTATGGGTAACAATTTATAATTCTTCCGCCGAGCGATGCAGCTCTTTAGCAAGACGCATTAGAAAGCATGCTTCAAGATTACTGCTCCAATAGCATCACTATTAAACAACGTTTAACAATGACTACAGCTCGAAATCCACAACACCAGCCGGAAAACGAGGAACATCTAAAACGATTGCTTGAGATTCTAATGGAGCCAAGTTATCAGACCGAGGTCAGAGCCGGCTGATGCTACGCTGTGATTGGCCAGTCTGCGTTCGAGGGACGGGACTTAGCGAAGCGTCGATTGCGTTTTCAGTGATGTGCATCATTTTATTTATTTTTGGTATTCTTTGGTAACTTTGGGATCTCACTAGAACAAATGTTCGGCTGCACATTAATGTTTTGTTAGAATCCAAGATGTGATTTTGTTTCATGACTGCATTACGTTTTATGGATGTCTTGTATTTATTGTCACATGTATTAACATGATAAAATAGTGACATTTCAGACAATACACTGGCAGTCAACATGTGTACATTCATGCAATCACACAGCGTTACACTCACAGCTACAGCAGCTCGCAGCATGTTGTTACACTGCCATCTTGCTTTTTCAAGACAACACTTTTCCAAACAGTAATTGACTGACTATTGCTCTCTCTCTGTTTTACTTGATTTACGTTCTCTTTATAAATCAAACGGGCACATTGTGGTTATTTTGCATTCGTCTTAACTACGCACCTTAATTCAGCCACAATAAGAGAAAAACCTATAAACACTGATTCAAGAACTATTTTGCATCGCTTCAACCCTTTCAGCTATAACCTACTTGGGCGTAACATGAAAACTTTACTGATTCTTATGTTTCATCACACTTTGGATTGAAACCAAAGTTTTCATACACCCATCTGCCCTCTGAACTCCACATGCTTCCCTTCTGCTGCACTATTACGAAGCCAATACAGTTCAGCTTTTCAGTTCTTCGTACGATCCTTCATCGCCGGAGAAGATTTTATTTTGTTTTAGTACATAAGGGGGGAAAATTTAGAGACCTGTGGAGCTCAGTTTGTGAGCTCAGATTAACCCCGTCAATGTGAGGAGTACATCAGGAGTAAGTATAAAGGTTCAAAAGATGTTTTACTGAAGAGGCACACCTAAATGTTTGAGTGTACTGACTGTTGTGGCTCTGACAGTCTGCTTCTCCCCCCGGCAACACGTCTAATGAACATTAAAAGCCAGGTAGTAAAATAACTTTGTTTGTGGTCATCTGTCAACATCTGCTGGAAGTTGCCCCACGATGACACACTTTTGGAACATTGATGTTTATTTTACACGTCTTTTTTTTTTTTTTTTTTGGTAGCAATGTGCAAAGTTTCCTTGTGCTTTGACACATTTCAGAGGCAAACACTTTTTCAAAGTCTTTAAAATGAATTGCAGAAGTTCAACGCCCCCACAAATGGACTCAGGAGTTAATCGGTGGAAGTCAGATTTCCCTGAACACTGTGCTTGTCCCTGCTGAATCCTGCACCTCGTCCTCAGATTCATCCAAAGCTCTGAGCCCCCCTTTCATAACTTTCTAGCTACTTTGAAGTTATCTTTGTGCCACTCTGGAGCCAAGAGCCTCGTGGTCATGGATCTCCTCATACAATCCATCTCAAAAATTGATCGGTCTCTGGCACCCCGCTGGCCTCTTCTCACTGAGAAATCTTCGTCCCCAATTCCCCGAGCTTAAGTTTGACGTCCCTCAGCGCTGCTCCAACCAGACCGGTGGATATCGAATGTGTCTTTGCCTCTGTTTTCTCAACTCGGGACCATATTTTCCTACTTTAGATTGACCTCTTTGATCCCCCCTTTGTGTTGGAACTAAGATTATATGCGCGGGGCAATGAAGGGATGGGGGGGGGGCTGCCAAGTGGCTGACTGACTAGCAGCCTTTCCCGGGCCGCTCAAGCCTGAAACCTCGCCGTGCCATCCCCACTTCGGCCCGAGCCAGTCTATATGACTTATGGAGTTTGGGCCCCTCCACTGCCAATCCCACTTAGAGTGCAGTTTTCTGATAAACAAAAGCACATTCAAGCTTTAGCTTCTCATTTCACACTATGTGCTTTGGCTGGAGGCAATGCTTTCATGGAGCCCCTGGCCTGGAGTCCAAAGAACGGCTCCAGTTGGCTTTCCTTTAAAAAAAACAAAAAAAAAACGAGGGGCGGAGGGAAGACGCCACATGTGGAGGATTAGGCCCCATCTTTCATCCTCCACGCTCTCTGCTCGCCCTCTACTACCAGAGCCATCAGTGCTCCCGGTGAGCTGGTGAACCAGCCCCGTGGACACACACGCTATTCTTCTTCTACTTCCAACACACAAACACAAACTCACCTGCCTCTCTCTCTCTCTCTCTCTCTCTCTCCGTCTCTGTCCCACCCTTATCCCTCCCTCCGGCTCTTTTACCCGTAACACACGCATGGCGAACATTAACACACTCTCTCTTTCTGAGCTGGAGTTGGATTTAAACTTTTTAGTTTGGTGCGGGGGTGCGCATATCCCCGGCATTTGTAGGAGGGAGCACTCCTGACTTTGACAAAAGCTGTACAGTTGTGATTCTGAATATTCTCAGAGTAAAGTTCGCGGGTAAGCTTAGACAGTGATACAGTTTTAATCCTAGAAACTGTCCTCATTGTGTCTTTTTTATATTTTCACAAACGCCCATGCCTCTGAAACCTGGCAACTATAGCATGCAGCAGCACTGTACATATGGTGCTTCAATCGAGAACCTGCGCCACCGACTGCAAATTTATTCCAATTCAGACGTGTATATCTTGAATACACTTAACCTGTTAAGTGTGAACGGTGCGGCAGATGGATGGAAGGATGAGAGTAAGGTAAACATGATACTTAATGCTCTTTATATTAGAATAGTCGGGGCTCAGATCTGAAGGCGAGTGGCATCCGTCAAGGCCCCTTTGTCTCCAGCTAAGCAGAGATACCAGAGCGGTTATTAGTGCACGCGTGTGAAACGCTAGCCGAGGCGCGTGATGACCTCGGGGGGGGGGGGGGCTTCGCCCGTCTTGGGGAACAGATGTGCCACCCACTCGCAACAGTTGTACCCTACCCACAATGGCCTTGTGGGAGACAGGCGGGCTCGCTGCGGACTGAAGATGATACCTCACTTAACTAGCTCCCATGTTGGCTGCAGGGAGGGTGCGTGTGTCTCTCCGAGAGGAGGGAGAGGGGGAGAAACGGGGGAGGGGGTGAACAGCACACATATTTACAGGATCAATATTTACCCAAAAATTCTTCTCCGGAGCCAACACCTGCTGCATCTTTGTATAAAGGCGAGAAGTTGCTGAAATGAAATCGGCGGATCTCTCTCGAAGATTTCATTAACTCCCCCCCCCCCCCTCCCCTCACCTCCCCAAATATGAACTTGGAAACTTGATCAAGTTATCAAGGCATTATAGTCTACAGCAGATTTTGCTCTCTGCTTTTTTAAATTTATTTATTTTTAACTCAGACAGCTCATTAAAGCAAATACAGCTAATAATGAACATTTTAAAGGCTCATAGTACAGACTAATTTTCTTTATTATTTCTTAATGCTTAATGAAGAGTTTCATCTACACCATGCTCAGAGAGAAATCATGCATTTCAATGTGCCGAAAGTTAATTCATCCACTTGTAATGCAATAGTTCGTTTTAATTGCTTTTTAATGTAGTCGGTAGACTATAATATTGCAGAAAACCAACTTTGTGTTGCATTCATTTCATTTCAATTTTGAATTCACAGACATTATTTCAGAATCTTTAATGGCTCACTATGATATGCTTCATATTTGCAGGCTTCTCTTCGCAGTTTACCGCTCCCTTTTAATGAGCAGAGCTATGGAAACATGCCGCGTTATGATAATTCTGTAAAATTCTGATATATTATGCTTTAATAAAAGGATGTTTTTAACTCACAGCTTGCTGTCAGATCAAGGCAGAGATATGTGTTGTGAGTGTTGGCACTAACGGGAATGAACTGTGACACCTAAATCAACAACTCGCAGAAGGACTTTGCCCCCAAATTCATTTGTCAATAGATTGAGTCAATATGGGTTGATCTGTGTGCAGCTCCTCAGCCTTCTGTCTACCCGTCAACACACAGAGGACAGTGTCTGGCTAGACGTCTGGCCATTAACTGCATTATCTGTGCGTCTGTTGCGTAAATGCATCAAAAAAATCAAATGTGACTTTTCTTCTTCTTTTTTTTTTTCTCCCTCAGCCTGTCGTGATGAAACCAGTCGTCCCACTTGTTTGAGTGAATGAAACCAAACACGACATAAATGGCGTCCAAATACAGTCTTTATAAGTGAGGTCTCGACTGATTTAATTATACTAAGTGGTAGGAAGCCCACACGCGCTATCAAATATTAAAGTGGTAATCTGTGAGAGTCTTGTTTGTATTTTCACTCAATCTCTGGTGTGGCACTCGCTGCTGCACTTTAAAAACTTTACCTGTCAATCAAAACATAGTGGGCGGGGCTTTGTTGTGTTTTATCTTCTCAGATTTTACATTGAGTCTTGCAGGTGGTGTTTCACTTTTGTCAGCTCAGTTAAAGCCAGTTTTTCCATTTCTGGCAAATCAAACACACTAAAAATACGCACCTGTTTCGATTGTTTTCAGCCAACTGAATGGGCGGTTAATTAGCCTCATAGATTTGGGTTAGAAGTGGGCTGCTACACCAACTAGTAGGTCCAGAAGGCTGCTATCATCTATTCACATCACCAATACAAACACAAGAAGACAATGTTGGCCTCTAGTTGGAGTGTTAATCATGAGAGGAGGAAAGGAGGAAGTCAGGTGACAAAGAGCTACAGGGATGGGTTAATACATATATAGGATCAGCCAGGCGTCCACGCTTGCTGAGGTACCGGTAACCTGATTTGTTCGGGTCCTATGCCCTAGCTATCCTGACCCTTACTCCTCGAGGTCAGTGCCTAACCTTAACCAATCCTCACGGGCCTCACGCAGGGCTGGTCTTGTCTAGAATAGCAGTGGGATTCATAATTACACGACAGGGATGGGTCAAACAAACGCAGGACTTTCACCAAGGAGACTGCTGTTCATGTCACGTGAAGTTGATTTGACTTATCTTACTGTATAATTGTTACGTACTTCACTCACACCACGTTATGTAACTTAATTTAACCCAAACTGCAATCTTTTCCAAAACCAAAGTAGTTTTGTTGCTTAAACCTAAAGTAGGGAGTGATAAGGCCCATTCAATCAGCTGATGTTATTCGTAATGGGTATTATTTCATATGCACCATAGAGAGTAAGTTTCCTGGTCAAAGACCGACTACAGAATCCCCCTCACCACTTCAAAGTTGCTGCCCAGCAGAGACCCAAACGTTTAGCGCTCAGTGAAGGTACGTCGTTCGTGCGTCACAGTAAACACAATTATTAAAGTTCTCAGGAAAAAAGCTGGTGAGGGTTCTTGTCTTTGTCGCCACAGTTTCTGAGTCAAACAATGTAAAGAACAGAATGGATTACATTTCAGCCCAGGATCCTTAGGACTACATCCATACTGGACATTTCCGCACCTCATGATGTATGACCAACGGTCGGTGCTAATGCACAAAGTAGTGCGGCATTCAAAGTAGTGAGAGTGTGGAGGTTCGGTTGGTGATTGGGCGTTTAGCAGTTTGATGCAGGAGATTTTAAATCCGCAATTCATGCTTGCTTTTGTTAAATTAAATGTAATCAGTTCCATTTCCGAATGTTTTTGTTGCCTAACCCTAACCGTAGCTCGAATGCCATGACTACGATCTTTTTCTAACCATTCCGTAGTTGACACGAGCAAAAATGACGTCATTGAATGTAATCTGGAGTTTTGCAGAAAAGTCCAACATTGGAAATGTTGTCTGGTGACTTTCCAATCTGTGTGTGTGTGTGTGTGTGTGTGTGTGTGTGTGTGTGTGTGTGTGTGTGTGTGTGTGTGTGTGTGTGTGTGTGTGTGTGTGTGTGTGTGTGTGTGTGTGTGTGTGTGTGTGTGTGTGTGTCTCTCTGTCTGTCTGCATATTATCTCACATACTACTGGATCCATCAGCCTGATATTTTCTGTGGTCATTCATGTCTGTATCTTTAAGGACCTCTTGTGGTTGCCATTGTAGTGGCTCACAACTAACATCCAAACTAAAGTTTGCTCTCATTTTGAACCGGAGCCTCTGCAGTAATTCTGTTATGATCCATTAAAGGTGAAGGCTCGATGTGAGATGAATAAATTCCCTTGTTTATCTTTGCCGCCATCTTGACTGTGAGGGGAGAGGGAGACACACCTGACGGAGATCTGCACTCTACTGAGGGCTCAGGGTAGATCCGGAGTTGTAAAACGTTGTGTCTCATATTGGGCCGTACAAACAAACTGGACTTAAAAGCTTTCATGAACTAAAGAAAGAGTCTTTGCAAGTTGACAATTTGTTTAAATATTCTCAGATAAACTATTAAATGAAGTCTATCATATTAGTTAAGAACTGTACGGTCAGTTAGTTGGACGAGTATTCAATTAATCGTATTAAAAACTATTTTGATCGTCATTTATAAATTTTCTAGCAAAAAAAAAAGAAATCAGTTCCAGCTTCTAAGTTGTGAGGATTTGCGGCTTTTCTTTATCTAAAATGACATTAAACTGTTGGTTGGTCAAAAGTAGTGACCGTATGTAGAAATTCTAGATCTGTTAATTGAGAAAACATCCTGCAGGTCAGTCAGTAATGAAAGTCATGCTTATTTTAAGCCTGATCTAGTCCTGGTCATTCACGTTTTTAGATTTTATTTTCAGAAATTAAAACATGGTTAAAAGTTTTTGTCTTTGCACATTCAATGTCCCAAATGTTCGCGTCTTCGCTGCCTGATGATCAAAACCTATTTAAGCTTTAGTGCAGCTCACAGACATGAAGCCAAAACCCACGGAAAAAGACGATTTGCTGAACGTTTTGAACGACAAGCACCCACCAAAACACCGTTCACATTTCAGACAATAAATCATTAGTAACAACCATGGCATCTCTTTCCCTCTCATCCCCCCCCACTACCCTCTTAATGCCAATCAGAGCAAGATGGGAAGATTCCCTCCAACTCTTGAGATCCAGCATGTGTTTCTCCCAGAGGGGAAAAATTAATTCCTCCTCCTCTTCTGCATCCTCCTCCTCCCTTTTCTCCGCCAAGGTGCAGTGTGCTCCCTCTCTTCTTCTCTCCCCATCTGAAAGAATACAAGAGAATAAGAACCCCTCCTGAGGGGATCCAGCTTATATACTATTTCATCCGCATTTAAATCCTCTGATAAATGCGAATGTGAATGCTTTAGCGGGGAACTTGCGAAATAAAGAGAGATTATTTTCTGGAGATACTAATATTAGTCTTTTGGCATGGGGTAGAGTGAATACGACACCCGAGCGTGGGGAAGTCTATTGATGGTGATTTAATCTAGTGTAAGCATTGCTCGTCGTCAAAAGAGTGGAATAAAGGGGAGAGGAATATGGGTTGTGTTTTTTATTTACATACCTGTGAGAATGAGGATCCATTCAAATAGATGACTTATCAGGCCAGAACAGAACCTCCCTCTCCCCACAGGCGATGAAGAGGAAGAAAAATAAGTTAAGTCTTGTATTATTCTGACTGAGAGCCGTTTTATTGAGAGCCTTTGTTGGCAGTATTTCTATACGTCTCTATAAACTGCACAGTGCAACTTTTTAACTATTCGTAACAAGTAAACCATTGTTCCACCCTGTTTGAAAGTCTTAAATTGTTGAGGAATTCCAGTTGTTTGAGTCTCCTGCATCTCGATCATCCAGGTATAGCGAGCTCCACTTTCCCTTCCCACTTGGATGCAAAAAAACACCAACAAATTCTTAAGACGCCCATAAAAAATCGACGTCCTTATCGTGTCCCTATTGTTCCCCAGGACTGACATTTCCACCAGCCTCTGTGCGAGGAGACGCGAAGGTTTCCGTCACAAATATTCCTTTCAGCATCCGTTAGGCCTTGCTTGTCATCTGGATGAAAAGGAATCGTGGGGATTTTTGTGCTTGCCCTTAATCTCCCTAACTGATGCTGGGAGTGCAAATCAAATCCAATTATAGGCAATGTGGGCCTTCAGCCTCTTTGAGGAAAGATATTGGAGACACTGATGGTTATCTAATGTTATTTTTTTTTTCTCTCTCTGCTTTACAAACGACCAGCAGTGGGCGAGGTCATGAGAGTAGATCTGAGACCCCACTTGAGATGGTTTCTCCCCTCTCTCTTTAGATACAGATTATTAGGGGTTTTACATGTGAAAAGACAGCCAAGTACGCAGAATAAAGGGTTCAAGTGTTCTTCTTCTTCGCCAGTAAAGGACTCTTTATGATTTCTAGATTGATACCTGCAGGTGAAAAAAAGCTGATTCCACATTTTAAAGCCCTCATGCATTTTTCATTTGACTTAACAACATCCTGCTTTTTGTTCGGGGGAAAGTTATTTTATTTTAATGGATTCATGCAGGTCACAGAAGAAGAAGTAGTCAACCTGTTTACTTAAGTGAAAGTAACAATACAATAAAAATATGCTCAGAGCTGGGCACCATATTTGTAACCCAATACCTCAATGTTGATATTACAAATTAATTATCCATAGAGATTTTTAATAAATAATCTTCAACATGTGTGCGTAAAGGAAAATAATAGAACAGTCTGATTAATTCAGAAAATGACATCACTTTACTAGAATGTTGCCTTTAAAACCAGAAAAGGACAACACTTATCTCGTCTCTTATCACAATAATGCTGTTACAGTGATATATTACCCGGCCCTACAAGTACTGCATTCAAAACTGCAAGTAACAGAATAGGAGTAATAGTAACAAATGCTACTTAAAGCATCAAAATGAAAGTGTTATATACTTATATTATTGGATCATTATATTGATTTATTAATATACAGGCAGCACTTAAGGGTTGTAGTTTGTGGAGATGCAGCTAATTTGAACTACTTCATATACTGTTTAGAAGTACAATATTTCCTTCTGAAATGTAGAAGCACCTCAAAATTACAAATGTACTTTACACCACAGAAGTTCAATAAGCTCATTTGTGATTGGAGGATTGTTGGGAGTCCATTCAATCACTTCAACCAATCCAGATTCTCTCCAACAATTCAGAAAAGAGGTAAACGTTCAATCGGCCGTGTTTCTCTCACAGATCAGAGGTGAGCTGTGAGAGAGGGAAGCAGGGAGTCACTGAGCATCCAACAACTTTCCCTTGAAGAATTAAGACCAAAAATAAAAAACACAAACTCAGCCAAACTGAAGAAATCTTTCGGGTGCAAAGGGACTGATAGGGCCTGAAATACTGATTTTGGATTCTCTAACACAAACTCATATCTGTCTTAATCCTAGCTTTGGAGAGCACGGTTAAGAATGTCCCTGTTAAAACTAATCTACGATTACAAAATATCATCAAACTCAATAAACTAAGATTATTCAAATCCCTCGTGGTGTAATCGCACCCAAGTGCCACCATGTAATCTCGACTGAACGTGTTTTGCATTCATCTGCCTCTTTCTCTCCGTCTCACCCAGACAGCACATAAATAATGTGGTGTGGGACGGTGTGAAACTTCAGAATCTGCTGCTTATTTTGTTCATTAAAATATTAATCGCAGATTAAGCCCCTTAATACCCAATGGATTGCCATGTTAGAAAACAAATACAATAGTTCCCCCACTCTTTTCTTTGCGGAAACCTCCTGGCATCTCAGGAATCAGCCGCATGTTTCGGTGCTGAAAGAAAGACAGGAAAGGATAGAACTGTAATCCCCATCAATGCACTTTAGAAACCACCTTCTTGCTAAAATGTGTGACTAATGGGCACAAATCTGCGGCTTTAGAAGCTGTCAGCGAGGACTGCCTAGGCCGTTGTTCCACTATTCACCGCGTAAACGTAATAAACCCGTCCTGTTTGTTTTTTGCCATTGCTGGAGTCTTTTTGTCTCCGCTCAGAGCAAATGTACCTTGAGGTCTTGTGTAGGGTTTCTCTTTTCAAGCTGCAGCTCTTTTTTTTTTGTGTCTTGCTTTCCTCCTCCCGCCCGGTCTGTGTGCAGCTTCGTGGTGCCGTAATGACATTAAAACACGAACACTTAAAGGGCTTTTGGTGAGAGCGGCATTGTCTGCTGTGAAGGCTTCCAAAAAGAGGCTTTTATTTTGTGGTGGGATTTAATGCCAGTGTGTGTTACCTGATAACATTAAGGCATAGCAGGGAAGCAGGAATATTCCCCGACTGGCAAAGCTTCAAGAATATTGACCACCAACAGGATTGCAGCTGATGAAGGCCATGTATATTCATGTGCTCGGAACGGCCTGATTATAGCTATTACAGAATTATATCCGCGGTAGCACAATTCATTAGCCCTGATTTCTCCTTATCTCACGTCAGAGTGCAAGGCTAGCTCACTGCAGCAGGGCTGGATGCTGTTGCTATACTTTCACAAGAGTCAACTTCTGGGCTTCTTGTACGACACAAAACATGTCGCTATAGTGGAAGCTTGAGTGTAAAAGTTATTAAAAGTGAGGCTTTACACATCAATACTTGATGAATAAATCCCAAAAAGTTCCTTCAGTGTTTTCAGTGACTTTTTTTTTTTTTTTTCTTTCGGCAGGTGAGATTTCGTGGATCCAAATCAATTTATGTTGTTTTTGCAATGGCAGTTAAATACACTTTGGGAAATGAGGTGAATGAAACCTATAAAATGAAGTTTGCTTCCAGCTGAATAGTTAATTCAGTGCATCCAGAAAAAAAAAAAAAAATAGTCTCTCTCTCTCTCTCTTCTTTTTTTTTTCTCCTCCCCTGCCGTATGTGAGGGAGAAATAATGACAGTGTTTCGGCGTTGTTTGATCATCCTTAGCAAATTTGAATGCCAAATTTGTTTTGCAGGTGTTGCTCATGGAATAATTGAGCTGCATAATGTGGATAAGGTGTTGCTACCATACTACACTTAATACGCATTTTAAGCACCAAAACAGTTCCAGCCGGTACGGAAGCCTGAAATCATTACAAGTTTAGCTTTTTGAGACAAAAAAAAAAGGATTTTCCTACGAACATACAGTAGTTCATTTTTTTATTTGAATGATTTCAATCAGTCACGTCCAAACTAACACTGAAGACATGAAAAAGGGTGACCTCTCTGAGTTAGTTGTGTCATGCACATACAAGTAGCCCCCAAAGGTACTGTTGGAAGAGGGAGATATTCATCAGACAAAAACAACTTCTAACATAAACATTACATTACTAAAGAACATTAACTTCCATATCAAACTCTACAAATAAAATATTCCACAAAAAAGTTCCCCCTCTTAAAACTCTGACAGACAAATGAGGACAAAAATCTTCCATCGTTCACAACAACAATCCAGAACAATCAGCTTGAATATATTCGGAGTTCACTTCCTCCTCTGTGACCGTCAGTGCACCTGAACCTCTCACAACAGGCCTAACATGATAAACCCCACCCGTCTGGCACACCAGGAACTATAAAACAAACGATTAAAGAAACTATACCATTCACTTTCTGAACCAAGTCCTGCTTGCAGAGTGAACATAGCAGGTTGGATAAAGACTGCTGAGCGACCTCACAGGTCTACAGTGGAGATACAGTATGTGCTGCATGGTCCACAGAGAAGTGGACGGAGTCACCATGACGTCCCCCATTGGTTTGTGGACTACGGTTTTTAAGCCTCGCGCCAAGCCTTCAGCATTTTCCGGATGTCACCATCTTGATTTTTGTCTGTCGCCATCTTTGTTTTCAGCTGTCGCCATCTTGTTTTTCTGGAACCAGAAGTGACGAGAGAGGGTGGAGCTAAGTACAACCGAACGGTGACGAAGACATTTTTAGGCGACCAAAATGTTACATTTAACTCTTACAAACTGAAAACACACTGTGAAAAGGTTAAAGCTGTGAGACAAAACTTGCAGATCGCGCAACGCTGTGGTAGCAGCCTTTTATCACAAAATAGTTAAAATGAATGGACCCTAATTAACTAAATGAACATCATGCTGTAATGAAGAAGACTTGAAACTAGCGATAGAGACATAAACTCATGTTCACAATGTTTACTGAGGAAATAAACTGAATAAAAGTGAGGAGTAGTCATTTTCTCATAGACTTCTATACAATCAGACTTCTTTTTGCAACTGGAGGAGTCGCCCCCTGATGGCCATTAGAGAGAATGCAGGTATAAGACACTTTTCAGAACCGGAGGTTGCCGCCTAGTTTGTACAAACCAGAATGAGTCTACTCTGTTGTCTTGGGTGCATTGTGCTCCTCCTCTTGTCTTCCCAGGCAGAAGCTTTACAAACACACTGAGCGACGTGTAAACACACACACACATGCACACACTCGTGCACGCACGCACTCAAGACAATGGCTATTACCAGGCACACCTGGGTTCCTGCCTGCGCCATCCTCCTAATATCTTTTAAATCTTCACATAAGGTATGCCTTCCATAGGGCTTACGATACCATTTGCTCTAATAAATTCTTTTGGCAGCGCTGAGTGCAAGCTGCTTCTCCAAGGCCCCAGGAGAAACATGGAGGGGAGCGGGAAGGGAGAGGCAGCCCAAAATATGAGGATAAATAGTGGGGAATCCTCCAGGACCCCGGCCCTGGTAATCAACATTCTTCCAACTGGAAACATTTTCCAATTCTTCATCTTCATTTAGCTTCCTTACCTAGTAATTCTTAGCAGCGGGCAGCAATAATTTGCACCGACGCCTGAATCGAAAAAGCAGGAAGGGTCCAAATTGAGTTTTTGTTTTTTTTGGAAGGAATGAAGAGAGTGTCGGAGAAAAAAAGAGACAAGAGGAGGGGAGTGATTGTGATAAGCGAATGAAATTAATGACGGCGAGTGTTTGTCTAGCGAAGACAGGAAGGAGCACGGTGTCGGGTGCCATGTTAAACACTCCTCACATGGTAAAGTAGCTAATCCGAGCTCCCTCCATCTCAAGCCTCTGTGTGATTACAGCGAACAGTCTCCTCATCGTGAGCGCCGCGGAGCAGAGCGGCGGCCCTAGTTACCTCTCCAACAAGAGGCTCATTAAGAGCGAGAGAGAGAGAAGAAGAAAAAGGAGGGAGAGGGGGGGAGAAAAAAAAGATTTTTAAGTGTCGACTAATAGAGGAGCTCCAAGGTATTTATTTCTTATTGTTTCCCTGCAAAGTCATTATGCCACGCTGGAGGTTCTTCTTTCTGCTCCCCGGTAGAGAGCAAGAGAGTGAAGTACAGGGTGTGTGTGTGTGTGTGTGTGTGTGTGTGTGTGTGTGTTTTCCTTCCCTATCTCGCCCTGCCTCGCTCCTCCTCTGCTTTAAGAGAGGAGGCGATGGCTTGAGGCGAGCCTGGATCTCCAACACTGAGATGCACTTCCATTGTGGCTCTTCACTGCTGCGGCATATGAACTGTCACTTGCTGCGTTAAATTATAGATCGCCTCTCCTAATTCCCAGCCTGATATTTCTGGCACGAAGGGAGGAACATGCGGACAGGCAGCATCTGTTAGACCCACCGATGAAGGCCAAAAAAAAAAAAAAAAAACCTGACTTCTCTCTGCACCCATTCGTCACCTTCTCTGACAACGGCCGGTTCACCTGCAGCCCCACAGAGCGAACGGCGAATTAACTTTGTCAAACAGAAAGATGAATAAAGGGAGAAAATTGTTCATTGAATTCATTGAAACAATTTCATATTATCTGTTTTTCAGCAACTCTGAAATTTGATAATTCCTCAACTTAATACCGGCTCCCTGTTGGAGCTTCAGCTCCCCTGCTGAAGAATGTTTCAAGGTTAAATGGTTTAATAGTAATTACAGTAAAGCAACGTTGGAATATTACAGTGTCTAAATACAGTTTTATCAGTTCTCAATTGCCTTAACAATAGTTTAATTGTAAGCTCGGCCGCCCACACAACGTTTGGGCAAAGACAAAACCCACTAATGGCTCAGCAAAGAAGAAGATGAATAAAATTAAAAGACACCTGCACACCTCTTCTCTTCTATTTGAATAGATTTCTTTGTTAATTTTGGAAGCAAGTTCAGTCATGATAAAGAACACCTTCCATCCCCCAAGCTGCAGTTTAAAGCATTTAAGCATTTATCAGCACAATAGCCTATTCAATTACACTGATAACAAATGCAAAGTAGTGCATCTGTTGCGTCTAACTTTTGGAATATCTTATTTCTTACTTTATAAGAAATTAAAACTTGACATTATGAAGGAATGCTGAAACTTAATCTGAATTCATTTCCTTCAGCATACGCCTGTAAGAGAGCGCCGTCATTAATCAGGCTGTTAATAGTCTGTGCAGTTAATTGTTGAGAGGCACCCACGGCGGAAATAATCACTTTGACTTTTTAGAGCGTCAAAGCCAAAGGTCAAAGGTGTTTGGGAGGATAAACACTTTGAGGAGTTTAGGAAAGACGTGACAACTCGGAGACAACAGCGTACTAGCAAAGCATGATGGGAAATGGCTGCCCATAGAGCCCATATTCCTTTTGGCTGGAATATATGAATAAAATGTAGTGTTGATCTGTAAAATATGCACAAAAATGTTATTATTTCATTACAATTTTCAATGTTGATGAAGAAGAAGTGCAGATGCAAGAAAACTGACTGTGACCATTTTAAAATCATTTACCTTTTTAATATTCGCAAATTTCATCTAAATTCCATAGAATTAAAGATCATACAGAAGTAAAAGTTTGTCAACTGTATCTTTACTCAGAGTCAAAGCTCTTCAAATAATTCCTCAGTGTTGTGTAGTTTTAGCGGAGAAACAGGAATGCAGGAGGGGGGGGGGGGGGGGACTGATATGAACATAAAACAGGAGTCCGACAAACACGCGCAGCCGACAAATTCAAGGCATGTTAGTCAGAATGGATATGTGGGACGACTGGGTGACAGCATGAATAACTTACATGCATGGATTGACTTACAGTTGCTGTTACAGATGGTACAATATTCATTACTCACTAAAATATACATTATTAAATGCAAAGAGTTGTATTATGGTTTTTAATGCACAATAACAATTAGAAATAACTTAAAAACATCTAGCGATATGTTATTTACTTAGAAAATAAATAAATGAACGGTGCACTTATCTTTCCTATGCATGTTGGCACTGCTTTAACATATTATCTGCTGGTCCATGGAGCTGGAATTTGTTTGCACGCACTTATCTGACCAGGTGTGTGTGAATCGCTGAGTTTCCGATGACAGCAGTTTTCTGGGGGCTTCGTGTTCGCCTCCCTCCTCTCTGCAAGAGAATCTCTGCATCCTCCGGTTTGTTACACGACACCTCCTGGTAGAGACCGAGGCTGCAGCTCAGAGGCATCACACTGCCTGGTCTGTGTGTGTGTGTGTGTGTGTGTGTGTGTGTGTGTGTGTGTGTGTGTGTGTGAGGGTCCATGTGTGTATACATATGTTGGCATTGTCTGTTTGTATCTTTAAGAGGGAGAGAGCAAGGCGGTGTGTGTTTGAAGAAGCGCGTGTGTGCGATTGTGTGCGCATACATACCCCCACTTAGGAAAGCCAACCACCCTCAGTGTCTCCAATGGCTGAGGGCCCTTTTTTCTCTCCCATGGGGGCCCTTGATTGAAGCCAGAATTCCTCCACGTGTGTTTGAATGTGTTTGTGTGTGTGTGTGTGTGAGAGTGTCGGCCTCGCTGGGATTGCATTAGACAAAAGAGATGCACTTGCCAGCAGCTGTGGTGAAGACAGCAGCATCCCCACCCCACCTAAAGCGCCCCATTGGTTCCTCCTTCCACTCCCAGCCTCCCTCGGTCCAGTTAGGCAACTGGAGCGGCGATGGCGCCGGCTCCGGAGAAGAAAAGGCCCCTCGGGAGGCTGGAAAGTGAATAAAGGAACGCTCAGAAAGAGAGAATGAGCATTTTTCATGCTTTTTTTTTTTTTGTGTTTAATGCCATATCCAAAAATAATGTGGGCCTGACAAAACAGAAGGTAAAGAATTATAAGAAAACACGCACGCATACACACACACGCATGTCAGCATGCAGATACACACTGCGCATACACAAAATGCCAGTTTTGGGGAGGGTTGTTGTGAATACCTGATTCTTCCCCCTCTTTTTTTTTTCTCCTCATCTCCCTTTAAAAATCTGCAAATCCATTTGCTAAACAGCTGCACCTCTGTAGTGCACAGATAACAACCTGGGCCAGACTGGCTTTGCAGCAGTGAGTGGAGGCAGATAGGCCCAAATCTCTGGCCCTTTTTTCAAAAAATGCTAATGACGAAGGAACCACTTCTCTGGCCAAAAAAGAGAAAAAGAAAAAAGAAAAAGAAGAGAGATGGAGAGAGAGAGGGAGTGAGGGAGAGAGAAGGCTCTTGTAGATCTGTCAATTGCTATTTTGACAGATATTTGCTTGTAAGTACACACAGCACTTGTTCCCTGTGTCTTATCTGGTGCTGTGCAGAACACTGACCTACATTACATCAAGCACAATATGATGCACAAACATGCTCTGTTCAATAGCCTGCTTCTTTTTTTTTTTTTTCCCCTGTTGTTGTTGTTTGTTTTATTTTTCCTCACTCCCCCTCTTCTCTCTTTTTCACCTTAAAAACAGATGGATTCAAATGAAATGGCTGCAAATCCTATGAACAGAAGGTATTCTTTCTCAAATAAAACCTTGTGGCTTAAAGGGAGAATCTTCCGACCATCTCCGGATGTTTGATTGCTCCTCAAAGGCCCGAGCAACTGCACTCAGTGGAGGAGAGTAAATATTGGAAATATTGCCACAGCTGCTCATTCACTCCGTCTCTATCTCTCCCTCTCCGCCTCCCGATGCCTTCTCGCTGACATACACTCACACAACGTATGAAAACAATGGCACAGAATGCATAGATGGATAATTACAACGCGACGCCGCATTGATCCGCATCACAGGTACTTTCTTTTATTCAGCTCAACTACTTCCAGGAGAGGTCAGAGGTCAGCCGGAGAGCAGCAGCCCCGGAGCAGGAAGAACTTTAGTGTCTCACACTTCAGTAAAAATGGATGATTTCCAACATGGAGTTTTAAATTGAGGTGCATTAGTTGACAGATTGGCAATCTAATCACCAGGGGCTGCATTACAGAAACTTCCAACAATGAAATCCTCTCTTTATTTGTTTGGTAACCATGGAAATGTGAGTTTATTACCTGGTTTAGAACTTTATAATTAGTATTAGACAAGAATTCAGACTTTTGACAAAAACAAAACAACACAAGGTCCAACTTACTTGCTGTTGCCGTAGATCTCAGCCACATCTCCTGGCCCTCCTCAGCTGAGTTGCTCGGCTGTCATGGAGCAACATATCTGTTCACATATAACGGTTTGTATTAAATCTGACTAAAAGGGGTTTTGTTATCTTTTGTGCTTTTTCCTTCGAATGCCCAGTAACATGAGTGATCAGCGTGCCTGTGCAAACCCTTGCAGTGTTTCGGCAACAAAACTACATGTTTAGGTGCAGGAAACGATTGTGGTTTTGGGTTAAAATCACGACGGAAGTGGCGTTACTTTAAGTCCCAGTGAAACAGAAGTTTGAGCGTCTTTAGCTTCTGTGCTGTGACTATTCCCTGGTGAAACATGATATTCGTGTGGTGTATAAGAGGGATTTAACTCAAATACGACTCATGTCCGAACCTGAGACATGAGTGTAAAAACAGCATATAAGATGAGATGCTGTCTGCCTCTGTGGACAAAAGTCATTTTTGTAAAAATGTCATAATAGCATGTAAACAAAACCACATGTTAAAATAAACTCCAAAGTTTACTTTGAATAAAACACTCAAAGAAGCAAGAAGAAGAAAAATACTCTTGTTGCATTTATTATGAAAATGAAATTGAGAAGTAAGAAGAGTTTTTACTTTTTATTTCTTTCCCATCTTGAATGAATTGGGCCTTATGAGCCACCATATTTGATCCATAGATACCTCTGATTGGAAAACAACCACGTTAACCAAGTAAAGCGACTGAACGGAAACCACTAATTTGCTATTTATAAGTTGCACGTATGACTTGATCGCCTGGCAGATGAATAACGGTGCGACCACACTATCATCCATAACCAGCTATTAGTTCTCATCAGTTGAAGTATAATCCTCAAAGAGATAATTACAGGTTCTTTTTCATTCTGAATTGTCATTTCACTTAATTGTGTTTATGACATACTGGAGAATGTATAGGGTATTCTCACCCCCCCAATCCATCGTGCATGATTGGATTGTTTGTCTGTAGGATGCTTTAGAGGCGATGCCCTTTGGGATTTGACCCTACGTTATGTTGACGGGCAGGTGTGTCACGAGGCGGCAGCAGTGGGAGGTTCACCCCTGCAAGGCCCCAAGAAAGGTGTGCGTGTGTGTTTGTATGTGAGTGTGCATGCAAGTCTGCTAACTTTATGTTCTACATGACGTGTTTGTTGACACTTTTAAAAATTGATTTGCTTAATGTAATTACCTTTTTAATGAATATCAAGCTAATTCGCTTATGCTTTGTTCTTCTGATAATTTTATTGATCCGCATCACAGACTCTCTAAAACTCTACTGGAGAAATGAACTCTATTCTTCAAATGGTTTTGATGATGGTGGTGAAGAGCACTTTCTAACACATCCTCTAAAATCACCCAGAGATATGATGACTGTGAAGGCCACAGCATATATTAAACATCTGTTTAATATTTTCCATCTCACATTTATTCTGGTTTATCCTTTAATTTGTTCCCTATCCGTCAATACATACATCCAGTGCTCCATTCCACCTAAAATATAGTAGTAGCAGTAGCGTCTCTCTGGCCACTAGGGGGCAGAACTCTAGAACAGGCTCATCACATGTTTAAGTGTCGATATTGCTAACTTGTTAACCATCGATTGCTGTTTTACATATTCAGCAGGAACAATGTTTGTTTCTATCGACCTGACAAATGTCAGTCGAATAGCTGTGCTGCAGGGAAGACGTATCTTTGGAGGCCAACCCCGGAAGTTAGCATTCACAACTTTTATGATTTTTCAAGCGTGAATGCAATTGCCAGAAGGATAAAGCTAACGTTGGGTCATAAAGGAACTACACCACGGTCACATTAGTATACACAACAAGCCTGTGAAGGCAAGGCAGACTGGTCGACTTGATTACGTTTATTAGTCTCATTTAGCCAACCGCCTTTTCAAGATATGTAAAAGCTTCAAATTTCTTGAGAGGGGCGTTTACTGACACATTTTATTTCGTAGAACAAAGCGGACTCATTTCTGGGTTTTTAGGACTCATTATATTCACAGATTTTCTTGACCTTACTTGACCTGGTTGGTTGGTCTTAACTTGCTATGTGCATTGATACATTTGAATGTACAAGGCCATTATAGTTGCCCATGTATGCTCAAAGTTTATATTTACTTATTTGACATAACTGAGATTACTATCAGTCACCTGGACTGAATGCACTTAATTAAAGACACCTTTTCCTTCTATAAATCTTCTGTACGGCATGTAAAATAAACAACACATAGAATAAACCTTATGATTGTGCAGCAGTACCTCCCATTTTCTAATATATGTATATATGAATCAGCCTTATCGCCGAGTCCACAAGAGCGGCGCTGGCCTCATTCAGAACAATAAGCCTTAATGCTGCATTTGAGCGAGGCCGTCGCCGCGTGCAGCCCAGAGAAAGCAGGCAAGACAGAGTAAACAGTTTGTTCCTGTGAACAGCTCGATGCCAATCAGCGATTAATGAGGCGACGCTGGAACCAGCGGCTGAGAGAAGTTAAACTGAGCTGAATTAAGGAGCAATATCATCCCTCATGCAGGTGCTCGCCGAACGAATAACTGCTTTAATTACTGTTATTCAATCATTTGCTTTTTTTCCCCGCCGCATCCAAATACCACTCTGGTATTATCCCTTTTTCTTGTCAATTTACGAATGCCTATCACAGACATCCTACCTACATGTTTTGCTCACGGCGCCAAACCATATGTGACCCCTCAGGGAAAAGAAGAGAGAAGAGAAAAAGGAAGCAGCTCGCTGTCTTGAAGTGCGTATTGTAAAAGAAAGAAAAAAGCTCAATAGCAAGGTGCAGTTTGCAGAGTCCCTCTGTTTGAATGGGTCCTTATCTTGGTTTACATACTCAGGGTGGAGAGGTTTGTGGGCGCCTTTGATGGGAAACATCTGTGTGTGATATGGGGGCTCGTCACGGATGGGGGAAGAAAAAGTAGGCGTCTTTGCACCTGCTTCGGTATGCTGCTCCACAATGCTTATTATTTCTGCTGGGAGTGCCTCGCGTTGTTTGTGCCGCCACGTACTGTCAACACGAGCGGTATACACCGACAGAACAACACTTGTCAACTCTAATGGTGTGTGTGTGTGTATCAGTGTGTCAGTGTCAAAGTCTGACCTAGAGGGTTTGGATTAGTCAGGCTGTGCAATCAGCATTCGGACATGAACTTTCAGGTGTTTCTTTATAGAAGAATAATTACATGTTCTGCTCACGTTTGTAGGATTTAGCTCATAATGAAGTTGGTCAACTAGCCATCTATCCGTCCGTCCGTCCATCTATCCATCTATCCATCCGTCCATCCATCTATCCACCAGTAGAAAAGAAATACAGGGTCACATTCAGTTATAGAAAGAAATTGATATAAACTAAATGTACACTACCTTCTCCCCCCCAAATGACTTACAGCTGAAGTAGATAACTTGCTGGTGATAGTGGAGCATTATGTAGCTAAAGAGTTTCTCTAGAGTTGGTGGAGAATAAAACAATGCTAAACATGAGATCATCAGAATGAGGTGGCCAGAAACACAACCCGAAAGAGAAAGTACAATTGTCAACAACTTGCACAATAGCTGAAAACTGACGAGTTCATTCGTGGTGAAATTGTCACGTTCTTCACAACCAGCCATCACATGAAAAAATGAAGCATTTAATTATCATAATCTGTCAGACATACGTGTACATCCCATAAATATCTGTGACATGGTGTCACATACGTGAGGAGGTACAATGTGTTGTTTTTTGCTGAACTACGCAGGTTTTTTCATTGTTGCTGTTTTTTGGCATGGAGGAGGTTTTTCTGTTCACTGTATACGACTTTGAATGAAAGATCAAAAGTCTGCTTTTCTGTTTCAGTCGATGTAACACATTCCTACACAAATACATTTACTGTGTGAATACAAATGGGCATGTGATATTTTTCTGTGTATTGTACAGTATTGATTTTTTTCAAGTAAGCTTTCACCTTCTGTTGTAATTGAGATCTAAAAAGCTCAGTGTGATACACAGCAGCATGCAGCTGAACACAACTGACATTCTTTCATAGTACAGGTAGCAGTCAGTGGCAGCAAAAAAAGCAAAACACAAATATTTGTATAGAGAAACATTTCCAGTGTTGACTCCCATGGTGAAAATCCTCTAAACATGTGTCCACTTCTGGTGGCATTGGACAATTTACTGACTAGTTTTTGAAGCACGAATGACATCTTTGGGTGAGTTACTACCTTTTGCAGACATGCAATAGAGTTGTGATGTCCCATGAAACAATTGTGACAGTTGCACTTGAGAATGTATTTTATTTTATTTTTAAATGAGCAATAGCGATTGAGGAAAAACTGTAATTCTGCTTTTATTAAACGGAACAGCGAGGACGAAAAAACCCTAAAAAGTTTCATCCGTTTCTTAAACTTTTGGCTGATGTGGTCAGTAGTTTTGGCTATAAATGAATAGTGAACTGACCAACAGGTTTGCTGTTTCTGTGGTTACTCGGGGCCGATAAGCACTGATTTATATGAAGGATTTAGCTGCTCTAATAGTCCGATCTGTGTCTGGGGCTTCCCGATATGCAGCTTTAACGGATTTCTGTCAGTCAATCACAAACAAGCGTTACGGATGGCAAACATTTACATTTACATCTGATTACCTCTTAGTATTGTAAAAAAAAAGGTGAGTGAACTCTATTTCTCTGTATTGTTAAGTTGACCTTTGTCACGTGAAGACAGAAGCAGCGCGGCCTGTATTCTCAGGGGAGGGCCGAGGCAGCCGGAGCACACCGGCGCTGCAGGATTCGAGGGGATTGACGCAAAACTAAACGAGGTGATTTTTCCCTCAGAGTCAGAGGATCCATCTAGAGCTGCACGCTGACAACTGCCGGTCCCTGGGGACAACAAATAGAGATGTTACCGCTCCGCAGGGAAACAGGCGGCTTCCCTCCTTTCATGTCACTAAACACTCGATGCAGTCGGCAAAGGAAGGAGGGATCTGAACACACTGAAAGGCTTGTTTTAGTTTGTGTTTGAACATGTCTTGTAAGAGATAGCAGTGTCATGTTTAGTTGAAGACGTATTCTACATTTGTTGGGAGGGAAAGATTGTATTTATATATTTGTTGTGGGAGAATTGTGTACTCATACTCACTTCCTTTTTTCAGATTTGATGGGGGCCATATTGCTGTGCATCATTGGTCTGCACTGTTTTACTGGTATAAACGTGGAAGACGTCACCTAATTCAATTGAAGGATTTTTCACAAAAACAATCTATATACTTTTTGTTTATTTCTGTGAAAATGTCGCAGATTATTACTTTATGAAAGCTGCATTTTGTGTGTCATCCTCACCCAAACTGTAGCAAGAGGTAACTATTTAAAGCTTCAAGACTTTAATCCCAAGAAAGCATGTACTGTAACATCAGTACGTGGCAGAAAACACGCTCATGTTTTATGAAAAGAGACCAAACATCCAGGTTTCTTTGGACAGAACGCTCAGTCTCTTAGAAGTTTGTTTAGTCACTTCCTGGTGGTGGAAAAGTGAAGATATCCAACACCAAAATGTAATTTAGGTAAATAAGAGAAATCATTAGTGTCTGGTTAGGGATGTGATGCTCTCCTTTGCTGCAGCTCCACTTTGTGCTTCAGGCTGATAAGAGAGGTGTGTTCTCAGGTAGAAATGGTGCCAAGAGAAGCTTTAAGCATCCGTCTGGTTTTCCTCCTGAGTTGGCACCATGCGCCGGTCACGTTGCTCTCTGTGCTGTGAATTCGTCTTTAGGAGACCCAGAGGGTTTTCCCTTTTGGCCTCCGGCCCGACAACACAGCCTCCCAGGTGGGCCGGTGGACACGCCCAGCTCCCTCACCGGGGCGTCGCAGCAGCTCGGGGCAAACAAAGCCCTCTGACTCCTTCATCCCCCGGGAGAATATCTCTCTGTTTCTCTCTGCTGCTTTCCTTCGAAACAAATGATTTTCTGTTGCTGATGACTGAGGAACACACGCCCGCTGTACCGTTCTTGTGTGAGTCACAGACAATCAGACAATGGCTTCCCCCTGTTGTTGTCAGTGCATCTCGTTCTGTCTTGGCAACATTCATCTTTAGACATTTTTTCATTGTTGCTTGTTTTATTGTTTATGGTCAATTTTGCAAATGAATGTTTATTCTTCTCCTAACTGAAAATTGAAAAACTATTTGTTCGCTTTGTTTGGTAACTTTTTTTTTCTTCTGTTTGGTGGAAATAATTTCAAATAAGAATTACAGTCTTTGAATGTTCCTCAAATTTATAATTGCTCTTCAGAAAATGTCATCTTTTGTTTAATGCTTGGTTTGATGCAGCACATTTTTTACACAGCTCAGTGACGGTGTGTGAGTGAACAACACAGCGTCGTAGTGTGGTGTTCTCAAAATGAACTTCCTTCTTCAGAGGAAGTTTAGGCAACAAAAACCATGGCTGACATTCACGTTGATTATGTGACTATCTCGCTCTGTAAACTACCGCAGTGGCTCTGCCTGTAAAGCCACGGGGCGAGTGCGTCACATACACACGATAAATGTGTGTGAGATGCAGAGGAGCATTGACTAATCAGTGTTACTTGAAGCATTGGAGTTGTTTGATGGCTGGAACTAATCTTTGAAAAGTCTTCTTTTTGTTCGAGGTGTTTTTTCGGTAAAAATCGAAAGTTTGTCGAGAACAACACATCACGCACATTTTCTGGGAAAAACAAACATGTTTGAGCCGAGCACGATTTTTAAAGTCCCCCTCCACTCGAAAATTTGTATTGCTTTTTGGTACTTAACTTGGATGTTTGAGCTTCAGAACGATGTGCAGAGTTTAATACTACAAGGCTGATTTCGCATTCATCTGCTGAACTGTTCTTTGTGCTCATCCTAAAATCTCAGTTTAAGACATGTACGTGAAGCCATAGAGAATGAACCTTTCAGTGAAGCATAAGGCATCTTGTGTCTAACAATTTAAACTATGGAAATAAAATATATGTATATATCCACAGATTCTGGATTTTTTAAGAGAGAGTAAGTCATTTTAATTTTAAGACAGATAACAGAGTAATTGACCTTTTTTGTGGAAGAATCAAAGCAGACAACAAAAGTATATTATTTAAAGTATTTATGTGTTTTACAGGTCCAGTGTGAAGGAATTAGAGCCATCTAGTGGTCAGTTTGGAGATTGCAACCAACTGAAACTTCTTCTGTGTGTCGAGTGTGTAGCAGCACTACAATGTCAGACGCAACTACATCAATGGCCAGTGTTTGGTTTGTCCATTCTGGGCTACTGTAGAAACTTGGCGGTGCAACATGGTGCAACTTATAAGAACGGCTCATTCTGAGGTTACAAAAACAGAACAAATTTTCAGGTGATTATATACCAAAGAAAATGACTTATTAATGTTATATTTCATTTCTGTCAGTAGATCCCTCTCAATGCTATACACTGGACCTTTGGTGGGAGATTTTTTATTTTTTTTGTCATGTATTCCCATCTTAAAATCAGGAACATTTGTTGACAAGAACTGATTAAGTAACAGATTTGTCTGCACTGGAAAAAATTCTTTCTGAAAACCCCCAAAAAAGGCTCAGACTTTAAATGATTTAAGAGAGATAAACCCAGGAGCTGCCCCACTGACAGTCAGGGAGAGACACGCTTTGAGGAAACACTGTGAGAAAGTTGGGTTGATTTTTCTGGAATATGAACATGTTACAGTTGAACTCCACAAAAACTGTTTCAGGATTATTTGCCAGGGAAGCAGCTGTGGGTTTTGTCTATTGGTGAAAGTCCAGATTAAAGCTTTTGTTCTGTGGTTTTGTAGCTCAGTGGCTCAGAGGGAGGATTATTCGTTTTCATCAATAGTGAGTGCCCCATCTCCGATCAAACATTGTACACTTCATGCTTTTGTTAGGGTTCATTTTCGTGCACTTTCTAAAATTTAAAGCTGATCCAACCAGTTGTGTTTTTTAAGGTAGATATTTTTGCCCCGATAAAACAGAATAGAAACTAGACTCGACAGATCGGTCCAACACTGACCAACACTTTTCTGGACTGAAATGTGTCACTAACTATGCGATGGATAAACAATAAATTGAGTACAGATATTGATGGTTTCCAGATTTATCCTATTGACTTTGGAGATCCTCTGACATTTCCTCCACCGCCAACATGAGGTTGACATTTGCATTTTTTTGTGGGAAACAACTGGATGGATTGATGGTAAAGTTGCTTCAGACATTCCACGTTTCCTCAGGATGAATTGCAAACACTTTGGTGTCCCCTAGCTTTCCCTTAAGCACCATAAAACACAAATAAAACTAATGACTATCCCATCAGCCTCACCTTTGTCATTGCAGGCATGTTAGCATGCTGATGTTAGCATTTACCTTTGAATATTGTGACAAGTACTGGCACCCACTAAGCTTAAAACAAAGTATTATGCACATAAAACCTACACAAGACGATATCTATCGCAATGTATAGAAGCCTTTTATGTATGCAAACATGATGCTTCACTGGTAAATGAACACGTCCTCATACGTAAACAGAACAGGCCGTTTGCCAATGGCTCCCTAAACGGTATAAATGACCGAAACAGTCGCAGTTTAAAACGCATCGTTAACGATGTAAAATGGAACTGTTTGATTATGTCTATGCAACTAAACCACTTGTTTAGGTTTAGGAAAAGATCGTGGTTTGGATTGAAATAAGTATTTTTGGTATGTAACATAGAATGCAGTACCTTAGATCATTTAGAATAACTCTGAAACTTGAAACAACTCAATCTGTTGAATTTTGGTTTCACACAGGACATGAATACTGGTCACCCGGGTGAAAGTATTGTGTTTGTGTCACCCATGCCTCCACACCAACCTCCTCCTTATACAGACTTTGTCGCTCTTTATACTACATCACCTGACTTCCTCTTTGCTCCCGTCATAATTACTACAGCCACTACCGCCCAACAACAAACCTAAATATGGGTCGTAATAAGCTGCTTGCACAGAAATATTATTCGCCGATTTTTTCCGATAAGGACAGCTTTGATGAACTCAGACACACTAAATTCACCAGGGAGATGATATTTGGAGTAAAGGAATTCAGAAATGTTTAATCTTGGGCATCCTGGGCTACTTGCATCACATCTCTGTGGTGAACCTGTCAAACTCCAAAAAGGATTTGAGAGAAAATATATTTAGGATTTTTTCATTCGGAGAACCAAATAAATATCAGTAGGTGCCTCTGAGTTTACTGACCGTGCTGACAGATTTCGCCTATTTACTTGAAATGGAATATGTCAAAACATTTCCACATAAACAATCTGTTTACTGCACTTTCAAATCCTCCCTTTTCATCTCTTAGCCTATATTATTTTTTTGTACATTTGTTTGCCAGTAATGTGCAGCAGTACAACATCTGAATAATTGGATGCGAAATAACTGCTACTCTTAACAAACAGGATTGGAACCATCTTGCAGCATCTGGAATCCACATTGCTGCGTTTTTTACTGTCCGTGTGCAGCAGACTAATGGTTCCATAGGACGAGGCATCGCCGCCGCTCGAGCACCGGCGTTGAGCAGAGTAATGGGTCCATAGGAGGCCAGGAATGAGTCGGAGCCACGGCATGCTGGAGGCCCAGCAGTCTTCCTCATTCTCTAGTGCAGTGTTGCGCACGCCTGCTGAGAGTACAGTGCCATTACAGCTCCCACAAACATGTGGAGACAGGGGCTCCTCATTTAGCCAAACGATCACTTAGCTCCAAAGCTGCGATGAGACGCCGAAGCCCGTGGAGAGCACGAAGTGTTTGAGGAGTTATTCAAACATTTGCAAAGCCAATAACTCCACTAAATCTACCAGGATGCCTCATATTTACATTTGATTCTCTGAACCCTCCCCCACAAAAACAATAACACGGCATCTAAAAACAAAAAAAAAGATCCCTAAATAACGTAATGGCATCCTCTTTGACTCTCTGCTGGTGTCAGCTTTAGACCATCACGCATAGTGGGTTAGAGATGGAACTTTATTAAATGTAATTGTGCTGATGATGAAGAAATGGTTCTGCAGGCATTATGGAGGAAAATGCAGATTATAAAATTTAAAAAAATGTCTATTAGAGGTGTGAACCCATGGAGCAGTCGATCACCTACTGGAGATCATATTTAGATGCTCTTCAAGTGAATGTTTTGATTTACCCTCAACAGCGACCACTGGTTATCTTTCATCAAAAAACCAGCATGCCAAACAAACATGTAGGACCCTTGATGAAGTAGTATCAGTAGTATCAGTAGTATACTGTCAACTAACTGGAGCAACATTCAAACACAAAGTCTTTTGACTTGTGATTGTCTTGTTTCTTCAACACCAGAACTTTTGTGATATTCTATCTCAGCTCTACTTGTTTGAAAGTATTTATTTTATTTAAGTGAATAAATATTTCCCAGTACAATACATCCCAGTTGGTATTACCCACCCTCTATTGTTCCCTTCTCTTCGGTGTCCATAAACAAAACACTTCCCTTCTTGTAATAGACACATCTGAGCTAGCTAATCGGGGTGGAAATTAAACTGTGACCGTTCAAATTCAGCGTTTTTAGACGCAGGAATGTTTAGTCGTAGATGATTAATTGAAACGACATTTGTCAGCAATTTATTTTTTTATAGAATTTACAGAGAAAAAACATCAGCCTATAAAGAAACCATTGAGTTATTGGTGTTGATCAGTAACTATCAGCGCCTGCCGATACAGTTCAGCACACAGTGTGGTCGCGTTATGATACTGTGTGACAGTAACACACGCTAGATTCATGTATTGTACATTGACCTTAAGATTGAATCGATTACATTTCTATGAAAATAGTGTGTATCCAAATAAACAAGTTGTGAACAATATGTGCTTACAACCTGACATGTTGTTTTGTGTCATGGTGAAAACTGACTTTGATCAGAGCATTGCTCTCGGTGAAACTCTCTGCTGAATAAATAAAGGTGAGTAAAAGAAGAATAAAGAAAGTCAGATGCTCGAGAACTAAAGGTGCCTTCGGTGGATTTGTTTCAGTCCAAATGCAGGATAGGTGATCGATCGATCGAAAGGTTCCTCGGGGTTGAAAGGGGCTATTGGACTGTAGTGGCTATGAAGCACATGATCATAATGAATTGTACAGTACAAAAAGAAAAGAAAACAAGTCAACCATCAACTCTCTGTTGCAAACTATGGGATTGATTCACAATAGTTCTCAAAGTTCCCCCTCCTTAATTCCAAGACATTGTACACATTGTGACCCTTGTTCTACGAGCATCAGTAAATAACCAAATTCAACCTGTGAGATTTTTAAAACTGTGCTGATTGGCTAAACCAGGAAATGTAAAGAAAGAACGCTTGTCGAGACTGTTACATGGATCAGACATGAGCCTCAACTTCATTCGTCAAAATGAAGAAAGATTTCTTCGACCTGAACTGAACTTGTCCCAAAGTGTAATGTTTTGTTGAATATTTCATTTGGTGTTTTGTGCTCACAAGTTATTTCTATCTTACTTCATTTCCATCTATTATGTTCTTTAATTGTCTTACTTTACTGTGACACCTCAAATGTACAGTGGTATCGTGTGCCCCAGATTTCCCAATAGGTACACTTACAGTGCAGTAAGTTACTATTAATACTACACTATGTTTCTAAATTTAATCTCTCAGACAGACGGCTCCTTAAAAGATCAGCTTTTGTAGATTTACATCCAGCAGCACTAATAAAATACATATGGAGTGGATTTCATGTTGTCCAATGAAGCTCTGTCGGAGGATTATAGGCTTTGCAATTATTAGAATATGTATATTATCTAAATTACATGTTTTCTTGTAATGTTGGTAATCTACAGTAAGATTGAAGTAAATCATGGTGTGATACTGTAAACAACAACATATATACAACTCTCATATCAGTACACTACAGTAAATATGAAGCTAACACTTTAGCTTAGCACAAAGGCTGGAAACAGAGAGAAACGGCTGGCAGCTCTGTCAAAAGTTATGAAATCAAACCTACCAGCGCCTCTAAAGCTCACTAATTAAAAGTTGTGCCTTGTTTGTGTAATAAATGCAGAAAATAATGTTTAAAAATGACAATGTGCAGTTTTATCTACCGGACTGTTTCTTGCCTTCCTGGTTGCCTGGCTAAATATACAAGCTCTCTAACAATTAAAACTATCAAACCGCAAGTGTTCAAAAAGTAAATTCATGATAGCACACGGTGTTATTCGAACAGCTGCAGATATATTTGTCTTGTTGAGTTTGGTGTAGCATCATTATCACAGCTTTTACAACTGACAAGAAAGGGTGCAGAGAAAACCAGACAGCAAGAAGCAGCAGCCCATACGTATCACACTGCAAAAATTCACCCTCCATATTTAATCAGTGCGTGTGCGTGCAGGCGGCGTGGTGGGGTGCAGATGCAGCTGCAGAGGAGGTATGGTCGGGTCTCCGGCAGTATGTTGGACCACTGCACCGAGAAAAACAGTAACAGGCTGCCGGGTAGTTTCGGCAACTGGATAAGATTGCTTCGGTGGTAGAGGAGAAACAGCCAGTTTGTTCTGCATCCTCTCCACCATTATAATGATGCTTCCCAACATGGTGGCTGTGAGGCGGCGAGAACCGGAATAAAAAAACATCTATTAGGCTAGTAATTGCGGCACGATTAGCAGACGTGCTGTTTGGCATGGTTTTAGGTTTTTCTGCAGAGTTTGGAAGAAATACACCTACTGGTGCCTCCTGATACAATAGAGCTGCCTGGGCGGCCATACATCCTGCATGTCTTACTCCCTTTTCCCCTCTCTTTCTCTCTCTCTCACCACCCACCCCCGTGGGTCTCTCCCTCTATCAATCCTTCCCCCTCCTCTGCCTGTCTGGACTGGGACCAGCTGGCTTCATTAGGGGCCTCCTCCATTCCACATTGCCTGGTTTTGTCTGTTGCACATTTTTCGACTGTTTTATCTTAAGCGCTGTCCATCCCTGGACCCTCATACATATTTTCTTGGCATTTCTGCAGCCACACAACTGGCTTCTAATGAAACAATCCATGTGTCCATTGTACAGCTTTTCTTTTTTCTTTTTTTTTAAATTAATCTTTGTGTCTGCCACCACTTTTTTCGATTTTTTGGATCCTCATTGTTTGCAATCACCGGGAGTGAATGGATTTTAATGGCTTGAGAGAGAGCTGCTGTTGGATTTTCAGGCACTAGTTTGAAAGAATATCCAAAGTCAAAGTCAAACGCTACCTGTGCAGTTTTAAACTTCTTTGTCTTTCGTCATCAGAGGATGGAGTTGAAATTCATCTCAAAATGATTCCAAAAATAATATAAACTGTTTTCAATTCCCTTTTTTATCTACTAACTTTTTAAAATTCTCTCCAAATCCACAAACGTCTCTTAAAAGCTTCCAGTCTAAGTGAGAAGCCAAACAGTATTCTCCGCCACTGTGTCTCTGTTTGATTGAGCTCTCTGGTTGGATGACATCCTTCTTTGATAGATACACCAGTGACTTACTCACCCTGCTTTTTCCAGTTTGTCATTATTTGGTTTGGAGGGATAACAGGACTAGTGACTAGACCACAGATGGTTCTGTTGATTGTTTCTTGACAGGGTAAGGTTGACAGGCAGATGGCACGGGGAAAGCTGATGTCTTAAATGGGCGGAAAGCAACATAGGCTAAGAAGTTTTTCATTGTACAAGCCTAAAGTATAATTTCGCAGAATTTCTAGTGAAACTCTGGCAGACAAAATAAACATCAACAGAACTCAAGAGCACTTGGATGCACTCCTGCCCTCAGGCCCAAACACCCTGAACACAGACTTCTCCTCCTACATTATTACTGATATGCTGACGCTCTTTTGACATCATTATGTTGCAAGGGAGGCGAAAGTATGGATCCCACCAGGGTTATGGGCAGAAGTCCTGTGATTGGCCCACCATGACATGTGAAGGTTGGGTTTAAGTAGCCTATAGATTAAAATGGTTATTTGGTTTTGCATTGAAGCTGCTGTAATTCATATTTTAACATCAACAATAGATCACGTGATGTGAAATGTGTCACTGGAAACAAACCAAAGATAAATACTCTGCAGTTCCGCTCAGCTTTATGGACGGTATCAGCGCCTTTCAGCTGATTGTTTGGTTGTAACTTCACTGTTTTGTTTCACTCTTGCGTCATTTTCAGCTGGCAGCATTTTTTCTGTGTAAAAGCTCTGATAAACCGACCGTACGTTACCTGCTCAGCACCAAACAGCAGACAGACACGAGGTGTGTTTCCATCCAACTGTTTTTATGCACATTTTGTGCATAAAAAAACTGAGTGGAAAATTCATAAGAATTCTTGAAATAATGCAAAAAAAGGGGTTGTGCTGGGCTGAGGTGGAAAAGTTGGTGTGTTGCTGAAAGCAACAACTGATACAGTGCAATGACACAGATTTAGCAAATAAATGCTGACCTACATGAAACATGTGACTTCAACATCCACTGAAGCTTCTGCTTCAAAAATAGCATCAGATGAACACCGTCTCCTGATCGCTCCGCACAGTTCCTCACATTGATTCATCAAACAAACAGAAATGTATTATTGGCATCCGGTTTCTTTACATTCTCTTTCACCGTTTTTTCCGGTTCGACTGTTGCTCCTTTAATTACGTCATCTTGTTGCGCCCTCTTCCTTGGAGCCACCAAGTGTTTATTTGGATGAAACATTTCCTAATAATCGCAAAAAAAAAAGCTAGTGGGTGAAAATCAAGCATTCATTCACAATTTCTTTTGCAGATTTTCTCGAAATTCCGTTAAAATTCACGACACATTTGGATAAAAACCAGAAACTAACTCGTGAACACGGTGGAGCATTTAGCAGCTAAAGATACAAATATTATTCTCAGGAGGAGGTGGAGACCAGAGCTTTGGAGTACAGTTGAGTATGTTTGGTGATAGATCTCATTATCTTCATTGGATTAATTTGTACTTATTTTAAAATGGTTGAATGTCTGATTGATAAATCCACATAACTGAAATAAGAGTTTATGGTTAAACCAAGGTTCCCCAAACAAGTTCTCCAAATTAAACAACACAGAAGGTTTGCTGACTCATTAGACCACCCTGACCTCCTCCCTCTGTGGACTTTGTGTTTCTCTAACAAAGCTGCACTATGTTTATGACAGACAAAGAGTCATAATTCTTACGGCCTCTAGACGACTTTGTCATTTGAACGTGAACATTATGAAGTTATTGAGCGGAAGAACAGTTTGAAATCCGTTCAGAAAATCTTTTTATTACAATTAGATGTGATTGGGGTTAGGTGCATGTTAATGACAGAGTATGAATAACTATGAACTGCAATAAGACCTCGTTGAATTGGCCTGGTGGTGGCTTTATACAGTGTCTCGAATGTAACTATTTCAAAATGTTAAATCATACAGGTACTTGTGTTTATATGCTGGCCATGTTTTACAATCCTGAGGCAAATCAAAGCAACTGAAAATACATAAATATTCTGTTTTATGCTGAATTACAATGATTTTACATCACATTGCAAAAGCTAATGTGTGCAATGTAATTACCAGAGCAAACATCTCTGAATTGAACCGTTCTGTCGGGTCAAACAACATAAATATCACATTTAAAATAGGATTCATCCTCTAATACCTTATAAAACAATGGCCACCGCTTTCTCTCCGCATCTATTTTTTGTTTGCTCTGCTTCTTGCATGAGGCGGCCTGGTGCAAAGATTTAATCTGATGCTTTATTTATGGCGTGTCATTATTTATTTATTTGATTATTTTGTAAATTATTTATCTATTGAATTATTAATTCTTCTTCATGACTTTTTCGTTACATTATTTATGACTTAATTTGAGATTATTGCATCAAGATGCGGCATTGTTGCAGTGTTGGGTCGCCTTTTCACATCAAGTCAGACAAGGATATTAAATCTACCTCTCGGGCTATTTTTCGTTGACGTGAAAGAAGTAGAAAAATGATCCGGAAAGCTGGCTATTAACATACAAACTGTCGTCACACCAGAAAGAGGAGGAATGATTAGTCTCACGACAAGCGCTGAATCACCATTTGATTGATCTTGAGACGAGAGCTGTGGTAGGAATAGCAATCTGTTCTACAGTTGTTACAGTGATGGGCAGCCGTTGGGGAGGATGCACGTCTCAGTGCGTGCTGCAGCTGAAGCATTCCTCCTGTAACCTGGAGGTGAACAGGTCCTTTTCACAGCAGCCATTTTGACATGTCAGAGCACAGTAAACACAGGTGGAATTGAAACAGTTAATCATGGTCGCGTTCTGTTTAGTGCATCAAAGCCGTACCAGGGCCCATGGCCACCTAAATGGAACAGGGCCATATTGAATGGTATTAATGACACCTGTGTTTACCCTTCAACGATATGTCAAAATAGTTTTTGTGAGAAGGTCATATTGGTCAGAAAATCCAAACTATGCTCTTTCTCATGTAACAATAATAAACTTTTATACAAGGAATGCAGCAGGGAAGTAGAATGAACATAAAACCCCAGATAGAAAGCCAACGTTAGTGCAAACTAAGATGGAAAACGATGAAGAACACAGACTTGATCGAATAAGATAAAAAAATAAAACTATAAAAATAAGACAGAATAGATTATTAAGAATGCGTAGTATAAGATGGAAAATTAAACCCACTAAATAATGATAATAATAATAACAACAATTGTAAAATCAGCACCTATATTTGCAGCATGTGAACATCAGTAAACACTGCAGCAGCTGCATTCTCTTCTACTCTGTAATTTGTTTTCAACTCCAGTCGGGATAATTTGAGATTTATGAAAGTTTGACGTCTGGTGCAGAATTCATTTTAGTGACTTCGGGCTTCTGAGGCCAGAAGCAAACACAGACCATGTAGTAAATACCAGAGTTTGGAGTTTGATGTCTTACATGCATTGTATCTCAAAAGAAAGTACAACAAACACACTTTCCTACAAACACACTTACACACAATTGTTTCTAAATTTTAAATTTTACACCAAGCTTTCCTTACATAACATGTTCTGACCTTTGCTCATAACCTCAACACTGATGTTTTACTAGATTAGAGATTAACTGTTTGTTAAACCTCTAAACATACAGTTTCCCCCTTTTCCATTAAGTAGTTTTTATGGGGGGAAAAATCATCATATCCCCCACGTCTGTCAACGTCATGTTCTGTATCAACTTATTCCAGCTCTTTATTGAAGCCATATGATGTTTAGACGGATCTACTGCATTAATCTTTATGGCTGTTCTAATCATTCAAATGGAAATATTCTAGATGTCTCATACATGTTACAACATTCCCCCATATGTTTGGTAGAATTGGGAAAAGACAATCGTTTGAAAAACGATTAATTGACAGTTTGTTTGAATGTTTGGTTGCACAGCATGACTGATGAATAATGGGGGTTTAAGATATCAATGTTATGTGATAAAAATGGAAAAAGATACCAATGTTCTCTGTGATCACACAGCTACATGTGTTGTTCAAAAACACAATACTCATATTAATTGTGTCCACAAAACTAAATCTAATTTCTGCAGTTTGTACTCGTTTCAAGAAACTTTATTGAACTCCTTTGATAAACGACGCAGGCCTTAGCTGTGATCTAAAACAATCTTGAATAAACCAACCTGGATTGAGATCAAAGATATCCCAAACACGATGATTTTATCAGTAATTCGCTGCATTCATTCACCCTGTATATCCATTAACTGGTTGCCTCTGTTCTATTTTCATGTAAATCTCTAATCTGCATTCACCACAACATTACGCACGCGGTGTATATAGGATTTATACGGCAGATATTTAATCCACGGCTGAAACAGAGAGGAATGAAGTCCTCTGGATACATTATATACGCTCGGAGCATTATTATTACAGCAACATAGAAACTTTTCACACTCACTTCTACCAGTTGCTTTTAATCTTCACGATACAAAAGCGTATTCCAGTGTTGCATTACAAGTCAGCGTTGAGAGGAGCCTCCGCTAAAGGCCTTTAAAATGTAAATATAAAAGTGCATGCTGTTTAGAAAGGAAATCAATTTCCTTGCTTCTTATGTAAATGTAAATAATCTAAATGTTGGAGGTTCTGTTGCATTATCAATCAGTAGTTGAATAGCGCTCCGCATAGACACCCTGAACACTGATAACATAATCTCTGTATCAAAGAATACACATTCTTTGGGACCTTGTGCATTTTTAAAAGCCCATTGTTTCTGCCGTGCGCGTTATTGACAGTTCAATTCATATCAGCCGACATCTCCTAAGCGCTTCATGCCGGATCAAGACTGCCGCGTTATCTGAATTGGAAGTGGGAAACTAAAGGAACCTGTCATGTTGCATTCAGAGGGAAGAGGTATGTGCATCAGTGGCTGATGTATGTGCAGCAGAGATAACAGTCCCATGGCGGCGCGGCTGGGGCAACGGGAATATTCCTCTTCATCACTCCAGCGCTGCCACTAGTACTGTGACACAGATAATAACTGTTTATATGCGGCCCATCTCAAAGCAGCATCATCCTCTTACTGTAAAAGCTCTCGGGAGCCGATGTGTTCTCCCCCAGCGCAGTGTGTCGGGTGTTAACATGTCAGGTGTTGGCGAATAATGTTCTCACGTCTTTAGCTGTTCTTATCAGAAAGAGATCCGAGAACACCGCAGTATACTTATTTATATTTTCTTTACATTGCATCCTGTTCCATGGATAAAATAGTCATCCGTGGCCTCTTTAGAGCAGTCCAACATGAAGAGATTAATCCCAAAATAACATGGCCACCACTGAAAATTCAGTCAATATGATAAATCCTATTGCATCTTTGCAGAAGAATAAACACATTAAAATATTCTCTTGCTGTGATTTTAAATTCTTGAACATGTGTTTTATAAAAGTGGTCAACAGCATGTTTAATCTCAATCATCCTTTTTTAAAGCATAAAGCTACGTATTGCACAGATTCTGAGAGTTTGTAGGTGTCCATGCCTTAATATAAATGTAAGTTGCAGGCAGAAGTGTCTCCTTTAAGCGCACCTCTCCGCAGAGTGAAGGACAGGTGTCAAGTTTGTCTTCAAACAATAGTCTGGTAATGTATCTGCTGGCTGTAATGCTGCATGTCTCCTGTTCATGCTGGACATTAAGAGAACTCTTCCTAAAGTATTTCAATAGTAGGAAACAGAAGACAAACTCTATAGTCCTCATTCTGTGCAAATATATATACAGTATATATAATATGAAGTTTATATGAAGCTTAAGCAGCCTGACTATTATTTTTGGACAGACTTGTAAAAATATGAATCAATCCTTTAATTAATGTATTTTTAGCTAAAATATTTCGAATAACAATCATGATGAGTTTTGGAAATGTCCTGACACCTGGTGCAGAAACTCATCAGTCAACAAATCACAATATCATGTTTTGTTTCTGATCCCAACATAAAAACAGAAAATTGCTGAAACAAACATCATTGGTTGACAGTTTTATGATGTGAATTATATTTACAAAGTACAGACAGATGCAGTAGCCTAATGCTGTTTGCAAGAATATCCAGAAGTCAAGACTTCCTTTAGATTCTTGAAGACGTGTTGCCTCTCGTCCTAAAGGCTTCTTCAGGTCAGACTGATTGGAAGGGAGTCCCCGGCAATTATTGCAAAGTACATGCACAATGGTATATAGTATTGTATATATAATACCATTACTTCACTAGAAAATGAAAGTTTTTCACATTAAATGTGATACACAAATATTTCATGAATTCGAGCTTCAATATCTCAACGAGTTTGTAAACTGGACATATAGAATGTATGACTTAGTCCACAGCTCAAACCACACTTAGGAAAATGTTCCATGTAACTAAAGTTAAGTTGAAGCTTTTTTTTAAAATGTGATATTCGATTGTACCGCCCCCATGTGGCCAATGAAGACGCGATTTAATGAGGAGTTTATTTCACACGTGCGACGCTTCACATCTCTACATCTTCGAGGAAATGTGCACAAAATGGAAAAACCGACTCAACCCCCTTTAATAAATGCAGCACAGGTAGACTGATGAACGTTTCCTCAGGGGGCTCTTTATGAGTGACAGGGGACTCGGGCTCCGGGGTCCAAACAACCCTCACACCCACTTCGCGTACGAGCCTGATGTGCTTTGTATGAACGCATGTGATTTCACAAACATCTGCCTTAATGAGTCTTCCCCCACACTTCTCCCCTCAAACTTGTGATTGACTTGACTATAAAAAAGTAGATGCAACTGTAAATCATGAGACGTATTGTAAAATGTACTTCTGTCTTCCCGCGTGCTCCGTAATGAAGCAGTCATTATGATTATTTTATAGGACTGAAGTTTTTAAAAACTACAAGAATGCATTACTCTGCATAATGAACAGATGTTGTGGCAACAAGCACATACATTATGCATAAAAAATTATTTCAATTTTGATTGTAGACGCTGATTTATTGAGACAAGCCTAGCTTACAACAGTAATGGATTTAGGATGTGCTTTTGTTGTGTTATTTCCATAATTAATAATAGGGAGGCGGCACATTATATATGCTTTGTATTCATAAAGATGAGAGGGCTTGAGTTATAACAGATAAAATACTGCTTGCTGAACTTTAAAACCACACCAGATTAATTATACATAAAACCTAAACTCTTTTGAGTGAAAAACAAGAAAAAAAAAAAAATCCCCTTAATGCCGTACCGCTTGATGTCTGCATTAGATACCTTGAAGAGCAAGAGCATAACTGATAAGATGGAATAAAATGAAGGAAACAGGAAGATAATTACCACGGTATGATGTACCGTACGATGACAGGAAATCACCACTAAAACAAGGGAGCCAGGCTGGTTCACACACTATACTTTTTATTCTAGACACAAAAGGAAATATATTAAGATTGAATGGGAATAAAGTGAGGGAGCAGATGTATCGCACTCTGCGATGGTCAATCTCACATCTTGTTGGAGCCAGTTAAAGCTTTTCAAACGCTTGGTTGTAAAGATTTAAACACACACTGTCTCGGTGTTAGTTGTGCTCATATTTCTGCATCAGATGTCACCTCGACAAGTCCATCTGTATCTACTGTACGCGGCAATGAACTACTAAATAATGAACTTTATTTATAAGCCATGTCATACAACTAACACATCAATTAACTGCTCCTTCCTAACTTTGAATGCAGACAGTTTATTTTTTGATCCCACATATATTACACCATCGGTGTGCAGAAAATATTCGCTGGAGCACAAAATATGTATTAATGCGCAGCTGAAAATAGTTCCCAATAAATACACTATTCACTCCTATTTCAGTAAGTTCTGTCAATAAAAAGTCAATATTTGTATCTGTTTTAAAGATTAAATGGGCTGGGGGATGAAAGCTACATGCAGAATAGGGAAGAAAGTATTGAGAGATGGACAAAGGCATCGTTGTTGACAAACTGAAATACAGATAAACACCGTATACTTAATTTATTAATAGTTCACATTTTTAAATACAGGTAGATGTCAGTGTTATAGCGTTAGAAGTGAATAATCTGAGAAATAATAAGAAATTGTAACAAATATTTTTATCTTTATTGTTTTATCACTCAAAAAAAGTTGAGTGATTTTTACTGAATGTCATGTGCCGCTATGCCACAGAGTCACACGACGTTATGTCAGTAGCTTATGTTTATGTCAGCATATTTATTTCAAGCCAAGCAATGATGTTTTTTCGAACCCTTAATAAGTAGTTTTGTTGCCTAAATTTAACCGCCACTGTTTTGCAACGTTTAACCACGATCCTTTCCTAACATTCAGCGTCTAGATACTACGCTCAAGGCAGCCAGAGTTCTGCACAAAGCAGCAAAACATGACGAGTAGGAATGAGATCACGTTGAAACTTGAACTGAAACTTGAACATGTGAAGTTATTTCACATTTCAGTATTATTGGTCAGCTTTCCACCCAAATATACTTTCCTTAGACTGACATCAATGATACATTTGACCAAAGATTGTCTTTTTTTAAATTTTCATTCAACTCGCATATCAAAAATTGTCATGCCAAACACTGCTCTACTACAATCATTTATCAGTGATTTTCTTCTTCATCAGCAGGTTGGAAAAGTCTCTGCAACATCATTTTGACCCAAGTGATGCTAGAGATCTAAAAGCAAAACATATTAAACCCATGATTTACAATTCACAATCCTAATTAAAACCACAAAGCTAACCATTGTATCCACAGGGGGGGGGGGATATCCATTTTGTAATGAGAGTAATATCAGGCTGATGAATTAATACTTGGCTGTATGTGGCGATATCTGATGTTTCTGAGCTTTTAATTTGTGCAGCACAAGTGATGAATTCCAATCGCTTGAATAGTAAATCTCTAACGGGGAGATGAATATTTGGTCCGATTGCGCTGCTTCTTTGAAACATTTTGCAGAATATCTTCCGAGTGCTTCACGTGACCTGACGTGACCCCGTCGTGACCGTATCTCTGCTGGACGCTCGGATGCAGATGTCTTCCAGACGGAGCACAACCTGGCGGAACAAGTCCAAGGTCTGCTACAGGAGGAGGTACATGAAGTGCGACGGCGTTTGGCTCCACACAGTAGAATTAATGATTTGAAGACACATAGTTGGTGAATAATTGATTCCAGCCCCGAGGATGGTTAGGAGCTGAGTAAAAGACTAATAAATCATTTGTGGTGCTGCCAGTTGTCACTTTCAATTATTTCTGGGTTTGCGATAAACTGCTGCACCTGCCAGCTGCTGGTCCCACGATTCCTTGGAGCAGAAAGTGACGACTTTACCCCAAACTTTGCTCTGCCATGCCTGACACAAACAGCTACCCTTTAGCAGGCAGGGTGTGGAAGAAATGGGGGAAATATAGACACAGTATTACTTATCAAAACCATTTTCACAACAGCACAGTAGAGCATGATATTAAAGTATTTCTGTTCATGATTTCCACACTATCAACTTTAGTCTGATTTATTAATCGGAGTCGCATTGACCTTCAGCCAAGTCAATAAAACCAAGCAACCTGTTGCAAAAATAAGTCAGATTGTATGGAAGTCAATGAGAAAATGACTCTACTTGATTTATTACCTCAGTAAACATTGTAAACATGAGTTTATGGTCTCAATCTCTAGTTTCAAGTATTCTTCAATACAGCATGATGTTCATTTAGTAAATGATCTTCTAATCTAGAGTCAAATAGACCATAAAGCAGAGTATGCTTTAGGGCGGGCTTACTGTGATTGACAGGTTGCTGCCGCTACCAGAGACGTGTACGGCGTCTCTACGTCACTCCTCCGCATTCCAAATATGGTCACTTCCGTTCATTGGCTGCAAAAAACAACATGGCGACGGCCATAATCCAAGATGGCGACTGCGAAATCGCCTAAATCGAGGCTTCATAACGTCGGTCCACAAAGCGATGGGTGACGTCACGATGACTACGTCGTCTTCTTATGTACAGCCTGTGGTTCTGTGGTATAGCCGTGAAAAGAATAGCTTGAAGAACACTGTTCTGCAAACAGAAAGGCCTCAACAAGGGAAACACGAGCAACATGACTGCAGTCAGGAAAGGAGGCGTTTTAACGTGATCGTAAGGAATATTGTCCTATTTTTGTGCATGTGAAACACAGTCAGTGTGTGCTGCGTACAGTCGTAAAGATGAATTGATCCATAACATATTGAGACACGACAGCGTTGCTATGGTGATGTCCATTTACTTTTGTCCACGTTGTTTCTGATTCGCCTTTTAGTGTCGAGCTAACAGTCGTCTGTAGCAGCTGCTATGAAACACCAGAAAGTATCTGTGATAAAGATGTGTGGAGGATTTTTATTAGCCAATAACAGAGTGGGAAGAACTTAAGTTTTTGCAAAATGAAATGCTGGAAGTGAGAAGATAAGGCACAATATTCCTCATCTTATGATGTTATCTTTCCTTTTTTTTCTGTCTGTCTATCTTGATTGATTGACTGACTGACAGACAGATGGATGGAAGCAGATTGATTGATTGAGCTGTTTTAAGGGCTTGCCGTAATGGAAATGTGATAATCTGCTAAATAAATAAATAAATAAAATCAGGTCTGTCATCCCCTCCCACATCTGACAAGTATAAATCTAACTGATTAACACTGTTGTACGTTCACATTTTACTTCCTGTTTATTTGAATCGAACAGATTGCATAGTGTAACATTATGAGAATGTGTCTCTAGGTGTAAAGATGTCTTTATAAATCGGCGCCGCAGCAACACATTGCCATTGTTAACATATGTGAGACTTGCTTGTGTTTTGTCACATGTGTAAATGAGCCTAATGCACAATGTACTACATGGAAGACCTTGTCGAGTGAATAATTGCAGAGTTGCGGATCGCGAGCTCCTTGCAGGCCCTCTCCCGGGAGCGAGGCTTGTCGAGGTAAACTAGGTGTACGGCACAGTTCACGGTGCTCGAATGGGGGCTTTTAAAACCCCGCTATTCCACAAACAAATACTACGTTTGTATTCTGAAAGTAATTTGATCAATGTTGGTCTCTATTAGTCATTCCACATGGGGCTAGAGCAATCCGGGAACAATCAGTGGTTTGTAATTGTAATTAGTGGTGGGATTTTTTTTTCCTCGGTTGCTTTGGAACAAACTTTTTATTCAAAAATCATTATTTTAGTTTCAGTGTGAAATACCCTACTAACTAAAATAGTAACAGTAAATGCGTTTGTCATTGCTTGCACATTGAAATGTACCTATTTAAGTATTGAAATGCAAATAAACTCCTATTACGTGCACCTGGACATCAATTGCAATCCAATAGACCTGCTCTGCCAGAAAGTCTACTTTACAAAACTTTCTCACTGTCACAGAGGTGTTAATTGCTTGTAATTGTTTTTAGCATTGAGGTTATTGGAATTTAAATCACCTGTCACTATAATGTAGTCCAGAATGTAGTTGTTTAGAGATATAGAGTTACATAATCTGTATGTAGTATCTAAATACATTTTGTTTAGTTGATGCACTAACTTGATTTAATGTTGGTGAGATCTGAGGACACCTTGCTCACTGAAGGTATAGCCACTTGTCACACCTGCAGGTAATGAATTGATTGGCACTTCTTTGTTGGTGAAAGCTTAAAATGGCTGATCCCTGAAGCTAAATGAGTCATAGCTGAAACCTTTGCACATGTCACTCTGCTGCGCTGAACATGTGAGCTGAAGGTATTTGATTTCAAATGCTTTCTGACTGGTTTGCAAACTTTTCCCTTTTTCCCCATTGTCAACTTATTGTCAACAAATCCCATGAAAAGACCAAAACCAACAATCAGTTGATCCTAACAAATATAACCTTGATGTCCCAGCCTTGGTATAGCTTATTCCTGTGTTATGGTGCTCCAAAGAATATTTAAAATACACCACCGTTGCACTGGGTTCCTCCATTTCAATCAACTGTGTATCAATCCACATGGGAAAATAGTCCCCAGCAAATGTACTCTTTCCTCCTGTTTGTGTAACATGTATTTAAAGCTACAGTACAGTTATTTCAGGAAATTACTGAGCCTTTTTATGAAAATGAATAATTTACTCATGACCCGTTTTTTTTTTTTTTAAATTTGTCATCTTTAGTATGAACTCATGGGTTTGGAGCTGAGTGCAACAGACAGAATAGGGGAGTCAGAAAATATTAGGAGACGCACTGTTTATTTTGCTCTGGGGATTTGTTGCCCATGCAGACCATGACTAAAGAAAATGTAAAGACAAACCACCACATCTAGGTTTTGTCTCATTCAACACAAACATTCCCCTGTTTCGTCAACAATGTGAGTCAAAACCGCCCGATCAAAACACGGTCCCGTACTGTGGCACATTTGCGCTGTGGCAAATACGCTCCTTTCGTCAATTTGTGGCGACGCTCCTGTTGAGTAATTGCTATTTTGGTTTGTATAGCAGAGTGATAACATTGCATTTGACAGCTGATAGAGAGCAGGGAAGCGTTAAGTAGACAGTGGTGGAGTGCGGTCCATCTGTGAGGGGGAACAGAGGGACGGAGGCAGAGTGTGAGGCAGCCCCTCAGGGCCTCCAGGCAGCTCAAACAGCATTAGCAAGAGGTGTCCCCTGCCTTTACTGCAGCTTTCACGCCTCACTCCTCTTTTCAACGCAAATCAGAGGCAACACAAGTTATCCATTTGGGATATTGAGTCGATACGGAGATAACGGCTGCACTTATGAGCCACGGTTATGAAAAAAGATCAGCGATGTGCCGACAGCCTGTTTATCTGTCTCCCACATTAGTGCGAGCAGACACTCACTATAGGTGGCATTAAATATTAAAGGGATAACCTCGTTTTGATAACTGACCAGAGCAAAGTTGTCACATGTGTCCTCGGTTGTGTGAGGTCTCCGACTTATTGATTTTCTCTCCTTTGTTGTTTTCTGTTGGGATATATGATTCAATATCTTCCCTCTGAGGCTCCTTTCTCACCTTGTTAACTGTGACTCCTTTATGGCTTTTCTATGAGGATGGTTTTATTTTTAGCAACTGAACAACTGCACTGAATGGGGTGATTTTTTTCTTTTTAAAAACCCTCCCCCTGAAAATGTGTTTAAAGCATTTGATTATGTATTATCCTGCAACTCACGTGTGCAAGTAACCAGCAACTCAGCCTGACTCAGCCTTGTATATACCCAGTGTAATCACTGAATACAAATAGACAGAGAAAGAGAGAGAGAGATGATATATGTAGTCTATTGTACCTTTGGCCACGCCCAACAGTGATGTCACAGTGTTCTGACGTACACCTGGAGTACACCTCTACATCACTGCAGCGAGGGGAGAAGTTAAGCCACTGGAGGTCAGCAGAAACAGGATTTTCAGCTGGTGTCAAGTTTCACATTGAATCAGTGGGAACCGCAACATCTATTCGACTGCGTAAATAGAATTACCAATACATTGGATTAGATTTGATTTAAAGAATTGTTTGACATTTTAGGAAATGCACTTATTTTCTTTCTTGCCAAAGGTTACATGAAAGGATTGTGAAGACGCTCTCGTCTGTAAGCTAACTATGAAGCCAGAGCTAGCAGGCTGTTAGCTCAGCTTTTACTCCTTCAATTAGAAAACCAAAGTCTCAAATGTTGAACTGTTCCTTTAAAAGTCTGAATCTGTACCATATTTCCATTCTGGTTGATATATACATAGGGTACAAAAACTAAAGAGAGTTGCGATAATTCATTTACTGTAATTTACAATTCCAAATGAGACTTTAAATCAGGAGAGACCAAACTGTTTTGATTGTGGGCCATATATGGAAAAATGATAAATTCAAAGTTTTCAACCCGTTACACTGCAAGAAAACCAGCGTTTCTAGACCCCATGTGAAAATAAAATGTCTATCAAAGTAACTATGCAACACTAGTAAACAGTTTGACATGACAGTCGTATAATAAAAGTATTTCTATATCTGCTGCTCTAAGAAAATTAAGATTAATTCAATACTCTTTAAATCTAATAAGTGCCCACTTTAAATGCTATACGTAAACTAGTAAATTAAGTTAAAACTGGTAGATATTGGAAAATACCTGTAATAGTTTCTGTTCATGGCCTCGGGGCCATCTTAAAAGATAACCATGTAAATGTAAAAAATATTTAGTCCATATTTAAATGAGGACGTGCAATATACAGTAATCAAGCCACATTGTAGTTTATTCTTGAACCAAAGCCTTGGTTCTTAAAACAAAGTTGGCCCCTGGACCGTATTTTGACCTCCCGAGATTTCCACTGTTACATTGTCACATTGAACAGGCCGAGGACAAACTAATTATATATCTTTAATGAGAAATGCACGAATAACGGTTTGACAGAATCAGTAGTCGAGGGAGGTGGCGCCTCGTGTTTAAGGACCCTTTTATTCCCTAATGTCAAAGTGAACCTCAACCACCGAGGGATCCAGAGAGATGTTTGTGTTCATCGATCTTATAAGAAAGTGAAATAGCTTCATGGTAGATGTGACATAGTAACATAAGGTTTACAGTCATTGCAGGTATTTATCGAGAATTCTTTCTGAAGGGCACTTTTTAGAAGTTGAAGGCACGTGATGTGACTCGCATGCAGAGTTCACTGCTGGCAGGAGATCAGCAGCACTGCGAGCTGCCAGAGCAGCCTGGTCACGTGACCGGCAGGGAAGCCTTTGACAGGGCTGATGGTTTCGGAGTGAGTGGCAGCTGAGGCGGGTGGGGTGGCGGTGGAGGGGGTGGGTTAGGACTGTGAGTAGAGGCAGTAAAAATTAGTGGGGGGGGGGGGAGTTCGTGCGCAGTGGTTTGGGATCTGTGAGGAACAACAGCGTTGCTCCTGTGCGTCTGCTCCCTGACACTTCCCTAATCTGATAACGGATGAGGACAGGTTGCCTTCGCTGTACCTGGCAAGTACCTTCCCCAACCTGCACAGGCGGATTTCGGCGGATAAGGCCAGGCTTGGCAAATGCCGGCGTACTCCGGAGAATAGTTAAAGGGTGATTAATCATTGTTTAGGCGAGGAATGCACGGGGAAGAATGGGAAAGCGACGTTTCACACCTCTGAAGCAATTAATCCCTGTGATCTCCACCAGGTTTGTCTTGTAGATAAGTCAGGGTACAAAACTGTTCCTAATTTATCAACCCACTCATGCCATCCAGCATAAAACACACAATTTATTTCCAATCATTTATAGTCAAATTTTAAAAAGAGTGACTTTGCCACATCCAAGTGTGCCTTATATTAGCTTCATATAAACTAAGTACCCCAGATTACAATGGGAATCTTGTTTTATTGTGCACATCTGGTGGAGTCACAATGCATTTTCACATTCGCTGTCTGAATTTTTGAGTGATTGTGGCATAAATCATTTTGCTAATCAGAAACATAAGTGACATGAAGGCATCTCCCCTCTTGGAACAAAGGAACAACATATGGCTCTAAAAGCACTCAGGTCTTTTATTTCCAAGGTATATAACCTGTGCATAAACCAATATTATTGGACTGATTTGCATTTTTCTTTCATTCTGGGCTCTTTTTTCAGATCCCATATCTCTGCAGATGACTCCAATAATGGATAAGAAAAGCATTTCTTCCTCGTTATATATTTGATTCTCAACTTGAGTGCAGTTAAGCAAAACATAAGACTCGGCTCAATGGTTTGTTGCAAAGTGAATTATGGCGCCGTACTCCGTGATTTGTGGAGAACACAGACCAGCGCGTGCATGATAGATTTATGTAAACATGCGAGCCAACCACAAAAAGTAGAGCTCCTCCCACTAATAAACTGCATTAACAGATGAACCAAAGAAACGACACTGATATGACAAGATGAATTCCTTTATTACGAGTGGGTTCTCTCCGGATATCTCTGCATTGCTTCCAAATCATATTTGCCTCCTAAAATGGGAGGGGGTGGGGGGGGGGACACATTCCTGCCAATAATAGTAAAATGGCTCCTGTTTTAATTGCATCATTACGTACCCAATATCAGCAGCCTGCTTGCCAATATCAATATTGCCATAGCATGGGTGGAATATAGATGACCCAGGGTATGCGTGGGTCTTCCATGAGTGCCTCCATGCCAGACTCATCCCATTGCCCGCTGTGCGGGGAATGGGCATGTAGGCCGGATAGCAGCTCGTCTTTCTAATGTCCCCCCGTATTCCCTTAATTGCTGACGGATCTTGTTTGGATTTTGATGGCGGCTTGGAATCTGTGGTTGCTACACATAGGAATTGATAGGCCTTGAGGGAAACATCATGTTACCCACTGCGCGCGCGTCCGTGTCTGCATGTCTGCGCGCACATCCGTATCCGTGCGTCTACATCTGCCGGGTCGGTATACGTGCAAAGATCAAGACTGCTGTCAGGTGGAGAGGCGGAGGGCTCTGCATAGTGCGTTCATACATTAGGATGATGTAACTTCTATAAATGGGGGTCGGTGGGGTCAAGTAGGCTGCACGCGGAGTCACAGAGCAGCTGGTTAACTGGTGGTGAGAACGCACAGGTTCCTCTAAACATGATTGCGCAGGCTTTGACTGGGCAACACTTATATGGACCTGAGACAGATTTAAAAAAAATAAAAATATAGGCTGTTTTGCATTTCTCATCCAGCAAAGCTGCACATACGGCACGGCAGCAAACTTAACAATTAGTATATGCTTTGATGAAGGAAAATTACAACTTGTAGGTCCCACTTCGAATGCACTTCACATATCCATATTAATGCATTCAGGACTGGAAAGTGAAAAGATAATTTTCCTGTTTAAATATTTCATTCTAGCTTAAAACTTAGCCCGTATTTAGATCTCCCTAGTGGCAAGAGCATCCAGTTTGTCCGTTTTAATTAGATTGTTGTTTAACTATTAATTATGTATCTTTGTGTCATATAGTTTTGATGCTAACAGATGGTGAAGTGCTTAATGGCCGGGTAAGATTGGGTGATGATTTATTTACCTGCACTCTGTTAGTAAGATCCATACTTACACTCCTGCTTCTCTGCAGCGTGTGTGGTGACATGCTGTAATGATACAGGACAGGACAAGATGTACAATATCAGATACTGTATGCAAAGGGCTGCAACTAACAACTTTATTCAATATTTCATAATCTTTGCTTGAAATATTACAATTTATTCAGTATCAAAACAGTTTTAGATTAATCTACTGTAATTTCAGCTCTAGATATGTATTTTTATACATATTATTCAACAGATATACATTGATCTGGTGTTCAATATAGTTGGAACTGACAGAAAGCTGTAATCCCAGCACTGTAATGTATCACTGCACAGTGAGGTGCGGTATATTGAAGACGGTTATAAGCATAAAAAATTAGGCCTGTTAACATGCTTCTACGACTGGAAAGCAAAGAAAAAATATGCCGATCAATATAAAACACTAAATTATGAGTACACAGTTTGCATGTATTAGTACTCTGATCCCCTTAGTTTCCCTGCATGAGATCAATAAAGTGTGTATCTATCTTTTCTATTTGAACTCACTATTATTGAAAAACTGTAGTTCTATTTAAATTGACCATTAACCTTAAAATGAACCTATTTGGTTGCTATTTGCCTTCAGTAAATAATCAGTATGATATCCTTCCTGCCCCGTGGAGGAAACTCACCGCACAAAACTGCAGAATTATAAAGCACAAGAACACAAAAAAACATCCACATTTAAGACAACAAGATGGAATACAAATCAAAGATTAGCAGAGATTTGCAAGGGGCCCCACCCCATGTTTACATTGATTTACGATTTAAAGGGGACATCTCATGAAAAACTCACTTTTTGTGATTCAGCATTTGCCAGCGCTTGAGAACTACTTTTGCAAAAGTGCACCGTATTTTTCTCACAAGCCAATCAGAGCAGACCGAGTTTTTTCGAGGTGGGGCCTTAAAGAGACAGTAGCTTAAACAGAGCGTTTCAGACTATAGAATACTGAAATAAATATGAACCTGAAAAATTCCTGTGATATGTCTCCTTCACAGCTGCCTTTTTTGTAAACAATTTGACATTGAGGAAACTTACTAAACATCCTAACCTGACTTCTTTATATTGTAAATCCTGCGCTCCATCAATGTTCGGCAGCTTGCAGTGCTATTTACTGCCTTTGCTGGTGCATTGCTGCAGTATACGCACACAAACTCAACAGGGTACCTTTAATTAATAATGTACGCATGCATCATATATGTGTCCATGTAGCATACAGTGTTTGATTTGTAGAAACCCGATTTAGGTCACGTTTTAACAGAATTCAGTTTAGTTATATTTACTGGCCAAACATGAAGTAGTGAATAAGTGGCTGAGCGGATTAGTTGTAATGTTACCTTTTGATATTACAGAACCAGAGCCCTATTCAAAATGACCTGTTCCTATCGAGCTCATCCAGTTCATTTGAAAGTTGTATGCTCTTAAGGTATCAAAATGAAGAGAACTACATTTAGCAGCTTTTGTCTGTTTTTGTTGTTGTTATTGTTGAAGCAACAAACATTTGAACACGTTAAGCCTTACAGAGCAGTGAGTTCATTTATTTCTTTCAGCATGGGTGACCCGAGCGAGAGTCAAACTCACAACCTGGCAGCGTTGTTGTGATGCTCGAACGGGACCAGCACACAAACTTCACGCACTGCTGAACTTTTGACCCTTTGTTGTTGTTGTTTTGTCCGTCAACAACTACTCGAGACCCCCTGCTTTTATTCTAAAGTTGAGTCATGTTTGTGTCGGGATGTTTTGTTGCACCCGGTTTGACTCTGGGCTCCACATTTGGCTGACTGCTATTTGTTTTGTCTCCTGATGATGGGGGCCTGTGATTGATGGACGGGGTCCAGGACATCTCCGATCGACAGCTGTTGATAGCTCTGAAATCGAGAGCAGCAGTCGGAGCGTAACAATGAGCTCATTGCGCTCTTGGCTCGGTCGCCAGCCCAGCAAACCCCAGCACTGGGGGGACTTCATGAATTTCAACCGGGGCCACAAATGTGAGTGCACATGAAAATTGTGCTGGGGTGGAGGGAAAGGGACTTAACTTGAAATATAGCCCTGATAATTACAATAATCATAGTCGAAGCAAAAGGGAAACATGAATACTTCAATGTTGAATGCAAAAAAAGACTATTCTGTTTCAGTCTTTCATGCATGTTTATAAAGTTCTAAGGCCATGTTCAACTGAAAGACTTATATTGAAGCGGTGCTTAAGCAGGAAAACTACAAGCTGAAAGATGCGAGTACACTGATGTGTTGCCCCATCAAAGCTTCCTGATAATTTGCCTGTGTGTAGCCCCCAGTACATCACGGGAGGGGGGGGGGTTTACTGGTCTGCGGTGAAACAGGTGACTGTTGTGGCTGTCGTGGGAAGGCCTGTTAGGAGCAACGTGCAATGAAACGGGGTTTTTATTAAAGAAATCCCTCACGCTGGTGGAATGTCGTATTTTAGTCGCCAGTCACATCTCCAACATGCACGGCGGCTGGTGTGATTTGGATTTACTAATATCGTGGCTATTTGTATGACAGTTTGTGAAAGAAATAATGACCCAGAGCACTGCCGCTAATGACGGATTCACCGCACAGCGAACGCTCGCAGCAGAGTGTCTGTCATCCCACGTATGTGCTGTAGGTTAATGATAGAGGTTTAGGAGTCAATGTGAGCATTAAGCGTCGCTCCATATTGTGTTTTGTCTTAAAGCCACCCGTACTTTAGCTTTAATTGGACAGCATCATGCGGTAATAAGCTGTGGTTGCATGGGTTTGATGCCCGAGCCCTCCGAGGTTACCAAAGCACCGGCACCACATCTGAGCTCAAATTAGCATTCTGGGCAAGCAGAACTCCCCAAGCTTAATTAAGGTAAATTCAACATTCTAGTTCATCACTGGGTTTTATATAATCTTAAAACCAGTTGCGCTTGTTTGGCAGCTGTTTATTTCTTATATTAAAAAAGAAAACATTACACTGTAGATGATTTGGCATCCCAGGATTTTGAATTTGAGCCCTCTATTATGGGAAATCTGGGTTTGCACAATGATTAAATGCTTAATAAAAAATTCATTGTTGTTGCCAACATCTGTATTGTACAGGCTAACGGCTCACTGGAGTGTGCGAGACTTGTAAAGTTTCCAAACGCGGCGTTGAGAACCCTGGAAAGTTCACCTAAGAGTTTGCCTTCCTCATTACCAAGCTACTTCTGTGTCTGCGATTAGACAGAGAACATCTTTAATTGCTTTAAAATCTGAATGCATGATAAGAATGGATTAATTTGATTTTTCTGTTCCTACAAGTAGCAGATGGTTTATGTCTTCAGAATGCTCATGTTGTAAAATGAGATCCCCAGCTTGCCTCTGATTGGTCACTGTTAATGAAGCATGCTGGGCTGATTATTGATTTAGAAAATGAGGACGACACAAGCATTGTGTGTGCTGCTGTAATAAATTAAAGACATGCTTTGTTTTATAGTTGACAGACACCTACCTTAAACAACACCAAATATTTGATTTTCCATTCAGGTGGTCTCCGGCCCGTCAAAAGTAATTTTATTGTTTATTTTAAAACAGGCACTTTTATAGACGCCACTAACAAGCAGATGGTCGACTTGACTTATTTGTGTTTTGTGTTTCTGAATGACCGATCAGATGCATGATGGGAAATGCAATGAGCTGCTTGTCAGGGAAGAGACAATTCACGGGAGAGGGCCCGCGAAAGCTGTATACATTCCCAATTTACTCCCATCTCTGCGGTTTTTAAGGTTAGTCATTTTTTTTTTTGCATTATTATTGGCTGTTGCGAGAGCAGCTGTTCCCCAGCCTCCTACCGAATTACCATCCTCACACTGACAGACAGGCAGCTGATGGGGAAACTCGCTGCGTGCATGAGGAGATCCAATTCAGCAATGAAACTAATGTGCTGCATCAAGGGGGGGGGGGGGGGGGGGGGGATGTGGCGGCCCAGGAGGAAGGGGAGGAGGTCCAGTCTGGGACCAGTTTGGACTGGATCTGGACGAGCCTGGATGTGGTTCCGTCGTGTCAGATCCTTCCTGTATTTACTTATTCATTTATTTATTCACTTATTTATTCATTTATTTATTCTGTTCCCGAGACACTGCCTTGGCTGCAGATTCCAAACTGGCAGCTTTCCACTCCCTAACAAACAACCCCCCTCCCCAAAAAAAACAACAACAAGCCCACATACACATTTCTGATGTTTGAAGGAAAGTACTGGGGGATGGACACAATAATAGAAACATCTAAATATTATAATACGATGGGCCGAAACCAAAACAAACACCAAAACCACAGATACAATCAAAAACAATAATCCCCTATAATTAAATAAATGTCTCTCTGATGCTGCCATCTTGACCAAGGTAGTATATATGTTTTGGTTGGTTTTATGACAGGGCTTTTGTCTTGGATTGTATTACATATGACAGGTGTTCCTGCTGTATATCAGTTTTTAATATCAGTGCGTGAAGCATACTGGTAGATTTTTATTCGGCTAAAGTTAGTAAGCTTGTATAAGGAAAAAATACAACCAAATTAAAACTAAATTCTAAATATTACGCAAACGTCTCATTTGCTTTATTCATATGTGAAATTGCAAAACACAAAGACTGGGAGAGATTTGAATATATACTAAATAATGGTAGTTATTTATGGACCATGATAATCCTGATACAGTTTGTGGAAAATCAGTTTGTTTGATCACCTTTATACTTCACGGTTGTTCCTAGTTTTATGACAATTGCTTATAAACATAACTTGTTACAACAGTTTTAAATCGGCTACAGAAAATGACACATTAGTTCTGTTTGGGGTGTCGAGACACCTCAGCTGTGAAACATGATTATCTACGCTGTATGTTTGCTCCATGCAACTCCTGCAGGCGCTAGCTAGCTAGCTTATGGAGCTTCTCAACTCCTAAAGACAAACTTTCATTTTGTCATCAAATCTTGTAAAACTGCCAATATTTGTAACCGACACAGTTGATTTCTCGCCCCACAAAATTCGTATTAGTGAATTTCATGATACGAAAATGATAAAGAACTTACAGGTGTTGGTCTGTTTCTCCGCTGCCTTGGTGCTCAGCTCTCGGGTATCTTTGGACTACAGGAACAAAAAAGTCAGCTGCCAAGTCACTCGACACACGAACCTAAGTTCCTATCGGCGGTTGGCATCATGGCTAGGCCAACGTTAGCGTTTATCAGACACCTGGAATGTCTGGAAAGGTGAAGCCAATCGGAGACAAAGTAGTGGCTGGACTTCCCGGTAAAACTGTTCATTCTGACTGTTGATGGATGTAGTTTATTTATTATTTATTCATTTCGTTGCAGCAAGTTACACGATGAATAAATAAAAGTATATATTTAAATAAAATCATGAATAGAGAAAAGAAAGTGTGAATAAATGGATAAATAAATAGATAAATAAATATATGAATAAGTAAATGTATGAATATATATATAAATGAATAAATAAATAAAAATAAATTCAACATCTATATAGTAAATGTCTTAATCAATTTTTTATTTATTTATGGTGACAACTGAGCTTAAATTGCATTATTATTCAAGTATTATTTATTCATATTTATGTATATAATCCGTTATGTATTTATATATTTAGCTTTGGCCCTTAAAGCCCTCCGTACTGTTGGAGGAGCTGGAGAGGTCATTTAAAAACAAAGTGGAACTGAGGACTGAGAATGATTTGACTACTTGCATTATTCAAAAAAGTAGCAGCCGTGGATCCCATTCAAAATCCCCCACTGTGCTCCATTTCTAGACATGCAGGCCTGTAGTTTGTCCAGCGCAGTGAGCTCCTTTGAGCATAACAACAAAGTGCTCGTCGCTATTTTGCTGCTGAGGTCTTATGTTCATGTCTACTTCTATTGACATGCAGTGCAAACATTTCTAATTACCTTTAGCTCTGTGATATCAGTCTGCCTTGAATAACCTGCTGTGGCGTTTTACCACCTGTTACTAATCGCTCTGTGAATTCGTCACGGCACCGGCAATGATTCAAACCAACACTGGGCGCCCCACAAGACCCTCCAGGAAACGTAGCAACCGGCAGCAGCACAGTGTTCAGAGAGCCGGGGGAGTGACTTCATGGATTTTTTGCATCATTAACTATTTATGAGTTGCCACTTCATGTTATTTACACTGGACTGATGGTAATGCTGTTCAGAGCTCAAACGCCATGCAGGGACCCGCTGGGAGAGCGGGGCGGAGGGTGCAAGGGGGAGGCGAAGGCATGTGTGAATCTGTTAAATATTGTACGCAAACGCCACCTGCAGCTGCGAACGTGGCACGGGGTAAAAAGGGCGAGTTGGGAGCAACTCTGGGGGGGGGGGACAAAGAAATGCAGCAGACTGCAGTGCATGCAGGCAGGCCACACTGTGACTATATAATGTATAAGTCAAAGCCTTACCGCAAGCCACAGGGAATATTCAGTTGACCTGGTTTATCTTTAGCTTAAAACCACAAGAGCTGATTGCATCACCATTTGCAGTAAATGTGTCATAGCTGAAGATAGATTGTGCATCGTCTCCTCCTGCACTTAAGGTTCAAGTGTGTGGAGCTGCTATAGTTTCCCATCTATCCATCTATATCTATCTATCTATCTATCTGACACAAAGAATTGTTGGTATATAATGTGTTTTAACTCCTTTAGAGCAGTCATTCCCAAAGACATGGGTCGGGAACCACAGAGTGGTTTGTTGGAGATTTCATTCGGGTCCCCAAATAAATTTGCAGAATTTCTTCCACAGTCTTAAACATTTATATCTGCAGTACACCTTTGAGCCAAATGACTGTTCGTATTATTCAGTTTTTTCGTTAGCTTACATTCTGTTTTAAAGATGAGCAGTAAAGATCAAGAGCCTGTTAACGCCGCCTAAATGCATTTATTTGGTCTAATTTTTTAAAATATTAACCATGTGTATATGTTTTCAATAACACATCCATGAAACAAAGTTGTCATTTATCAAACATATCTTTTCAAAATGGCTGATTGACCTTCTTAACATAATACGATGTGAATATGATGTGGAAATGGTCAGGAAGGTTTGATTATGAAAGTCACACAATAACACAAACAAGCTAACCGAACACGGAAGCTGCTGGTCTACCGCTGCCTCGATTGGTTTGTTTGTGGTATAATGTGTCTGGACATCACGTTCACACCGGTACTTGTCTGCTTCTCTGAACTGGGTGAAAGTACCTCGTACAACCCCACTTTGAAAAATCCACACTAACCCTTTCAGTTGTTCTCATACTTAGCACATCTACGTTGACTCAACTAGTGCTAGCTTTCAAATTATTTATAACCTTATTGATTCGTTTACTGTGGTAACCTACGTCAGCGCTGTTTGCTAACAGCTGAGGCACGTTTCCATTTGGAAAAACACAGGAAAAACCCATTTGGGAAAAAAATAGTCGACTGAGTCGACCTTTAAATGAGCAGTGGGGTTTTTTAGCGTTAGCATCTACGCAACAATGTACCTGCCTGAATATTCATGTCGCTCATTTACTGTCTCTTTCTCTCTCAACATCTCTCTCAAATTGAAAGGCAAATAAACAATATGTGCAGTTAAGTAGAAATGCATCAACATGGAAACGTGTCAAAATCAGTTTCGCAACATGGCGTGCGAACTGTAAATGAAACACTTGGAATGTCCAATCAGACAAACAGCTGTCACACACTCTCTCGCAGTGCAGATGCTCAAAGACAAAAGACTGGACCTGTCAAAAACAAAACGTAGCTATAAGTTGAGTTATTCCTCAACCACTTGAAAGAAAAGTCAAGCAGCAGTGATAAACAGAAGCACTATATTTTGGTTGATATGATGAGCAGCAGCGTCCTTGGAGTTGCCTCAAGACCGTTGCTTCGAACACTGAGGGACTTTTTGTTGCCAGGAAACATTTGAAAAGATTTTTCAATTTTGTCGGAAACTGCTGGGAGTATTGCCCATCTACACTGTTTTAGTTTATCAGCACCCTGAGGCTTTGCCAGGAGGGATATCATCTTTGTTACTGTAGGATTTTCATTAGCTTGTTGTTGTCTGGTGTGTCTGTAGCTTCGATGCATATTTGGTTGTTTAGTAGAAGGTTGGGTCGTATCTTTTCACAGGGTTGGATGGTTTGTATTAACTTTTACGCATTCACAGTCTTCATACAGGTAAATCTACTCAGCATGTGGCAAAAATTCAGTGATGTTTTTTGTGCTGGCGGTTTGTTCATTTATTACTTTTTTTGTTGAAGTGGTCAGAGCTGAAAATCACACACATTAGCCTAGCTAGCTTTGCTTACTGTAGTTCAAGATTGCAATTTGCACGAGTTGTTCACAATAATTAATTAGCGTAACAGAAAATCTCAGCATCCGTACTAATTATGATCATATTGGACCTAGACTGGACTTCCTTATCGGCAGCCCTGCACATCCCGGCTCACAGTTACGAGGGTTATATGCGGGCGGCAACCTGTTCATTTAGTAAATGGTGGTCCATTTAGAGTCAAACAGACCATAAAGCAGGGGATGATTTAGGGCGGGGCTACACAGTGATCGACAGGCCGCTACCACGGTGTTGTCTGGTCTGGGAGTTGTCCATGTTTTCATCTTAAACCTTTAACCCTTTCACAGTGTGTTTTTAGTTCATGAAATAAATTTTAACAATTTTGATCGCCTAAAGGACTTAATCAGCGTTCGACTGTACTTGGCTTCACCATCTTTTTTCACTTCTGGTTGCAAAAAAACAACCTGTCGACGGTCAGTTGTTGACGTCACGGTGACTACATCCATATCTTTTATATAGTTTATGGTAATATCGGAATTGCAGTGTGTTACTTTTCATAAGTACAAACAGTGTTTGAGAACAGGCAGTCATTTGATGTATAATTATTCCAAAAATATTTATTACAGATGCTTTAATTGCAATAGATTGTATAGCATATATCAGTTTTGTCCAGTATCTAGAAATACAAATACTAAAAATACAGTCAAAACAATAATGCCATGTACTTTACACTAGGATCATGAGGCTCTTTAGGTTCGACGTCTTGCAGAACTGTGCAGCCCGGGTCTTTTGAAATGTGTCGCTGTTTGCAGAGGAGTTAGTTTTCTCTTTGAAACGACACATTGTGATTTCACCAGTCCAGGTTGTGCCTGTTCTGCTGGAGGGTGAATTTGCTCCGTGCATAAATGTGCTGCTTATGAGCCCGACACAAGACACACAGCATCCTCAATGATCAGCAGCGTCATGCTCGGTCTGAGTCATTTCCCATCAAATAGAGAGATAAATGCGGAACACGGTGTCTTCTATCCAAACATCCCATGCTTGTATCCACTTGTACTCACCTGCATCCTCTTGATAATGTTGCCTTTCACTGCCTATGAGGGCCTTGATGTTGGCTCATTAAATACGCTTTTCTGCCAGTTATTTAGGCTCCTTTAGCTCACAGTTTGGAGCCATGAATACTGCATGGGTCTCACCCACGGAGCCGAAGCAGCGTAGATTTGTTGATGATCCCCTTATGTCTCCATTGCTGTCATCTGAACAACATAAAACTGGCTGTAATTTGACCAGTGTGATTTGGGCCGGTGCGCCTTTGCAACAACAATCCGCAGCCATTATAGTGTAATGTCGACCGCCTAATCCGGCGCCACACAGAATTCCCTTTGAACTCGCCCGACTGCGAGGCTAATTTTTATTAAGTAAGTGCACACATTATTATTTGTGGCAGTCACTGAAGCTTCAAGGAGTCGTTGTGACAAGCGGCGCCCAAGAGCTTAAATTACCAACTCTCTCTGCTAGCACCGCTATAATTAGCAAAGAAATTAACAAGAAATGTTTGCTTTAGTTAAATTATTCAAAACATGTATCTCACTCCTGAAGGTTTAGATCTAATTGTTGTTGGAAATGGACTTTTAAAATTATTTTATGTCAACTTTTGTCTCTCTGTTTCTCTTATTGTTGACTGCCTGTCTTGTTACAGAGAGACGATGTCTTAATAAACACACCTTCATTTATAATGCACCTTTGTTTCTTTTGTATTTCATTAAACAAAGAAACAAGCTCTGTTTGTTCAGCAACATATCTTCTCTTTTATTAGAAGAAGCGCTGGTGAGGAGTGATCTCTAAATCTGTAGGCAGTGTGACTAGATTTTGAGATCGGAAGAGTTCTGGTTTCCATTTGTAGTCCGAGTATTGTATTATATGAGGCTTTGGTTGAATGCAGGTAAACAGTCCGTGTGGGGAGCAAAAAAAGGCGAAAAGCATTGACCGAAATAAAATCCCAGAACCCACCGGTTATCGTCTGACGTCGATTTAAGGGTTCGAGGATCCAAGGATAATTTATTGTCATCATACAACACAGTTATAGCCCTTTTGCTACACTAGAAAAATATGACAAAACAGTAGTGCATTCCTATATTTCTTCTTCTTTTTTTCAATCAGAAGGAATGCAAACATCAACAACAAAACAATTCTCTGGCCAGATAGTACGACCGGCACCTTTACATAAAAAACTTCAGCATCAGGGAAACACAGAGTCCATCTTCTTTTGTCCTACCAGAGTCCTGCGCTCTGTCCTGCTTGATCCGGGATACCACGATGTGAGCTTGGTCTCTAAAGATGTGGGCACCACAGTGACCGACCTCCTGGTGCTGGGTCAGGCTGTAAGTTATATTTCATCCATCTTGTTTCCCTGTGACCTGACATTAGACAGCCAGAAGCATACCTGCTAGTGGAATAGTCTTAGTTCCTAGCTGGGGTAGCTAACCTTCCATCTCGGCTCTCCTCTCTCTCGTCCTGGGGCGGCCGACTCAACGTAAGCAATGTGCTTCACCTCCAGTTGAGGGAGGAAAAAGTAAAACATGCTCACCTCAGATGTCATCTACTGATTAAAATGGGCCTCCGAACCAAAGCGAGGTGCAATAAGTAAGTGTGGTGTCATCACACACCGTCTGTAATGAGATTCAAACTTTGATCCAACACAATGCACTGTGTATAACTGTAAGGCCGCTGTGTTGTGCCAAAATACCACATTCAGACAACTCACACGCGAACATTACTTATTCTCCATTGGAATAGTTGCGGTTGGCTGCGGGGTTATGTTGTCGTTGTTTGTGAATAAAATGATTCACGGTGACTAATGTGCTCAAGTGTCAAATCCAACGTATTGATTGCAGACGGATTAATTGAACATGGCATTGTGAATTTGGCGAGGGGCACGTTTATGGAAGTTCACCATTTATTAACACAACGTGAGCGACCCGAGGCGATGAGATAATCTGCCGTTTTTTTTTTTTTTTCCTGCACTCTAAATGCAGACTGTGTGTTAAATCCATTTTAAAATAAAAACAAGGCGGGGGAGAAAACAGCGCCCAGATTCTAATGCAGCTAGATTGACAGACAGATAAAAGGGATACAGTAATACAATGACGGCATGACAATCTTGCCACGCATTTTATGGTGACGAATAATCAAAAATCCTTTTATCGATGACACATCAAGGAGCATTTAGTTTATGCTTCGGTTAATCCTATTGACTATTTAGTCATTTCTCTCTCTCTTACTTGTTCCACTGTGCTATATTTGTCTCATAAATACTGGATATTTTGGCTTGACAAATTGCTATACAGGCACAATCCTATTAAGGGATGCGGTGTTGTGTTGCATGCCAGTGACATTCTGTTTGGGTGTTGCATTAGACACTATGACTACTGTACTGGATAATAAGAGCATTTTGTATTTTTAGACATTTCTTTTAGCGTACCACTATTTTTCATTATCCCTGAACAATCCCCGCTGCAGACTTTTGTTGTTCTAATGTGCCACAAGATCCCTTTCACCGATCAATCAATTAATTCATCTTAATTCATCCAGCACTTCACTGAAACAAGGCGTCTAAGACGAGGCAAAGTTGTTTAGAAGAGACAAACGAGCAGTGGAAACCATACGGCTGACTAAAGGAAGACAGTGTATCAGAGAGACAGCTGGACTGAATTAATGGTCAGGTACCGTAAGGATGATTTTACCGGTCAGGATACGATTTTTAACAGTTTCAAATGATCAAAATACCTGTTCTGTGAAAAAATATCAGTCTGTGCTACTTTACAGGCTGTAATGAAATTAATATTATGCAAATGGTGTTTAAGTGTGACGCTAAATGCACTTTAAAAACACTGCGTGATGTGACTTATCCTCAAACTATTCTGTTAATGTCACAAAGTCTTCATATATAAAGAATGGAAGGTCATTTCTTACACTCAAAGTGGCCTGTAATTGTCATAAATCATCATGGAATCAACCAAATCATGTCAAATGTAAACGAAATACATTTATCCAAGAATAAAAGTGATATTTTTATACAAGGTAAACCAAGCACCGAGTGTTTAAATGCTAAAGTTAAACCTAAACTCAAGAGTAACTTAACTTAATTTCCATTAACATGGCATAACATAAACGTGTGTCTATTCGTCCCTTATGCTGTATGACTGTAACCAAGATATTTGTGTCACCAACAAGTCATCTGGGTTTCAGACTGCACATTTCCTGAATTTTACATTGAATTATTGACACTGTTTCCTACTGACATGACCCAGAGGTGTGTGAAATAGAAGTGAGGGGGGGGGGGGGCAGCGCATTACAAACTCTAAAAGCCACATCCGACCAGTGTGCCACCTGCATCTCACTTCAAACTCTCTACCTCGCATTATATCCGTCACAGAAAGTGGAAGGATGCAGCTGCAGGTGGGTTTTGAAGCTGTTGCGGGTAGAAATAAACATCTTGACAGCTTAAAAACTACCCTCGTTGTCTTTGTTATGGCGAATCTGGTCTACAAGAACACTTCACGACGTTTTGAACTCGGTGTCTCGTGCCTGTTTTGACTCGGACCTGTCTGGATAATGGCTTTTCCAAAGTGTATAAAATATGGTATAGTTTTAATTACGTCTGGTTTCTGTCTTTGTAATACACACATTTTAAGGCAACCCTTCTGTATAACACCAAATATATTTCAATGCATTCAAAACCAATTACCACTAGTGCTTTAGAATTATACGCTTTGCTCCTTTTTATCTTTCTTTGTCAAATCAGACTTGATCAGCCCTGGTTTTGGTCTTGACTGCAGCCTTGATAAACAGTAAATATGATGTAGTTTTTAAGGGAGCATCAACCTTGTCACCACCTTGACGGGCCCCCCTTTCTGCCTGGGTCACAGGCAGGAGGAGGCGGTGAGGTCCTGGAGAGCATTATTGAGTTTTCAGTGACATGAATTATGATAAATTATCGGTCAATAATTCAACATTGTGTGTCAGATAGAGTATATTTACAGGACCACCTGGCGTTGCTTTAATAGAGGTTACACTATAGGGAGTAAATAAATAATACAGCTTTTTTTTTTTTACGCTGCGATTTAATACCATTAAATATTCAGCTATTTGGATGATCAAATTTGCTGCTAAATTACAGCTTCCCCGTTGATAGGACTGGGAGGAGAGGTGGCCAACGGGTGCTGCGGTGGGAACCCAGCCAGAGAGGGGAACAACACACTCACACGCACACACACACACACACACTATCAGACGCACATATGCATGCCTGTGTGAGCTAGAATGACACACACACACGCGCGTACATATGCACACAAGCAGAGGCACACAAAAGCACATAAACACACACAGCCCCAGGTGGCACATGCTGGCATACAACGCCTTACCTGATGATGCTGTATGCATCAACGAGCGCATCCAAAATAATGCAATGTTTACCCGAAGAGGGATGGTTGGAGTTCAGACTCCTTGTCTGAATATTCCACATAGAAAGAGAGGATTATTCGATAAATAATAAATACATTCCCAACCACGGTGTGTTTCTCTATCATACAATATAATACAGTGCTGTGACGAGCTTCATTTCCCCGGGATCTGCCCTCTGACAGACTGGTGCAGTTATTAGTATTAACCACTGTTAGAATCATCAGCACAACAAAACGGAAAAAAAGGAAAAGAAAAATTGGCATCCCTAAGCATGATATGAGAATTTGTAAGCAAAATGAGAAATGAAGCAATTAGAGAGGTTCACATACATTATTTAGCGCTCATTAGCTTCCTGTGACACTGTAGGCTCCACACCAATGAAAAGTGTTGGCCGGGCTCAGGCAATTAGTAAAATTAGTGGCACAGGATTTGGCGTTGATTCAGGCCACATGGCCCAGAAGATACCAGACTGGTGTCAGTCGTGTAATTTATAACTTTGCACATGAAATAATAGGTTTGAAAAATCACTGGGGGCTCCCAGCGTGTCAACCTGTATTATCCAGGCGACAAGGGTTGTCTGTTGGACGGAGGGAAACAGCAGCAGCTTCCTCCCGGCCGTTTATAGGGGAGCGTGCGGTGCAGTCGGCCATTTTGTGTCTCTCCGAGAAAAACAGGGGACAGAGGTCCAAGCGGATGGTAATTAGCAGTCTGGGTTGTGTTTGTTTTCATTTTGCGCATGTTTGTGCTGATAAAGTTTGACTTGCCAAAAAATCCCAGTCCCGCGCTGGATTCCGCTCAAGCTGTTCCCCAGCATCCTTCAGGAACGATGGGAAATCTTGTACGCTGCCACTGGTCACAGCACAAACAGACGGTGGTAATCAGTGATTAGTGGACATGTTACAGTATACAGCGATAAGCCCACACCCCCAACCCTTCAATCTGAATCAATAGCAGCACATGAAATACATAAAAATGTACATGCTTGGTGCTAGATGTTCTGTGATTAACCAGCAAAATAAGCACGAAGGGTTTGTAGAAATCTATTTATGTAACTTAAACTGTAAACTTCAAAAGGAATACAAATAAATAAATTGTTTGTTTGTTTTTTTCTGGTCAGAACACGGACTGCTGAAGAAACACAAATCCCATTTTGTAAAAAAACGGGCAATTTAACAGCACAGTTTTGATCCCTTTAGGTTTTGAGCTTAAGGTCTGCGGCCAGCTTCAAATGACTGCAGGTCCACATCCAACACCCGAGCGTAGCTAAATAACATTTTGCAGCCTCTTTATCATTACAGGGGAGAGGGAAAAAAAAGGGAAGGCAGAGAACAAGCAAACCAAATAAACAGGTGTTGTGTGCTTTAGAAAAAGCTAATGCTAACGTGTTCTGGAATAGAGAGGCATAATTATACTGTGCTGGATTATGGAAAACATTGTGCATGTTAATTACACCAGGTATGCTCATTGATTTTCTGTTATAATACTTAAATGTGTCATTAATAATTCATTTTCCTGCCAGCCCATTCCATTTTTCATGCACCTGTGTGTTGTTGATGTGAATGACGCCGTGTCATTGCTGATGATGGCTGCGTAGTTCATCATGGAAAGTAATTTCTGCACTGACACCTACTTATTTGTCTTTTATGAGCCACTGACAATGTCCATATTGTAAGGAACGACTCTCCCCTCAGAGACTGACCGAGAGCCGTGCCGGTTTGTTTTCCTTCTCTCTTTGCAGATCTGTGAAAAGGCTTTTATTTGTCTCTTTGCTGTGCACCTGGAAGGTTTATCAGGGCGAAGACTTTACCAACAAGTATCGAGTAGCGGTTAGCTCCTCAAACTTCCAATCGCTGTCAATAAAACTAAACAAATTAGGTTTTTGCCATTCCTTGTAGCCCTCTCTGGCCTAAGCGCATTAACGTAACGCTCGATTCCCCCGAGCTGCTGCTTCAACAACTCGGCCTGTGGACCTGATTCAACGCCGAGTCTCTCCACTAATCTCAAAGTTTGATGAAGACTAATTCCCATGTTCTCGTCTTTTAAGAGCACCCATCCTTCTCCTGTCATTTTAAAGGAGCGCGTCTCTCAAGGAGCGTATCCGTCAAATAATAGTGAGACGAGCACGACGAGCAAACAAACCCGGGAACAACAACAGCGGCCACGGGCACAATCAAGTTTGTCCTTGAATTTCCACACCTGTGAGCGCCGAACGCAACTGGGGCCATTTGTGAATTGGAGGGAACGCGACATGTTTGTCCAGCATCAACTCGGCAGCGTGTTTATCCCCTCGTTTTTTTTCCAGCATTGTTTGTCTTTTCTTTGTGGCTCCGAAATGCTCAAATTGCATTTCTCAGATGTTGGTTCCCTGGAGGTGTGCGCTTGTCGGCAGGTGTCTGCGGGAAAAGCGGAAAAAGGGAAGGGGAGAGGAAGAGGCGCTGGAAGACGGATAAAGAGAAAAAAAAAGGACAGAAAGAGAAGAGAGAGCGCGAGCAAGAGAGATCTCCCACTCATTCTCCCATTTGGAGCTGAATTTATGCCGAAATGCCTCATCTGCTATATATGCTCTTTAGCAATGTAAATGCATGCTGATGAACTTGGATCCGGCAACAATATGGCACATGTTTCTTACACCGTGGAAACTTTTTCACAATTAGTTGTTTGGCAGAAGATGACAAACTATCCGGAGCTCCTGTGAGCAACATCCAAGTTACGGAAGTTTAGAACAAACGCGCGTTTTATTTATTTATTTCTCCCTGAGGTACAACGCTGACAAGCTAAATCCTGCTAAAAAAGCGTGAAACACGGTGCTGTTTCCCCGCAATAATAATTCTGTTTTCCTTATTTTATTTCCAAATCAATTAACTAACCTTGAGATGAGCTTTGCTGCTGATAAGTGCTGTACAGTGCAGTTAAATCCCCCCCCCTGCTTTGAAAGAGGCTTCCTCTCCAGGCAGCATATAATAGATATTGAACTGTAAATTTGAATTGAAAGCTCGGGTCATTGTGCCTCATTGACTTTCGACCACAAAAACCAAATGATGTCTTAGTTGAGAGAAATATATCAAAGGATATCAACAATTACGAGTCATAAACACGCCTGGAGACGTGCCTGGCGGGCGTATAGCAGCGGGAATTAGCATGTTGAGCTGATAAATATGCATGTAAAGACGCTCCCAGGGGAATAACACGCGTGTGATTGATAGCTTTGGAATTGAAGGATGTGTAAATTCCTTTTATTCTGGGGGTTGTGCTGTTGTACCGCCGAAATACATAGCACTTGTTAAAAGTTTTACCAACTTTATAATCCTTAATGCCACATCTGTTTGCTGTCTTTATAGCGCCTGTAAAACGTCATTAAATTATTACCACCAGCTGGCCTCATTGCACAATAACCTCACTTATCTGTTATTCTCTGGGAATACTTTTGATTTATAGACCCTCTTAGAATAAATGATATTTTATACATATGTATATATAAATAAACAAGGGGAAATGTGTTCTCTTAAATAATTCATGAGTTGTACTTTGAATAAGTTACTTAGTAGAAGTTTTTTTTTTCCCTCTCTCTCTTTTTTTCCCCCCCAGCAAGTATAAAAGAGTTGTTTGTGGCAGATACAGATTGAAAGACGTTTGATTGCAGTTTGGACGGCAGAGCAGGTTGGTCTACTGAGTGTAATCTAAATGTTAAATATTTTCTCTTGATCAAATGTAAAGATTTAAAAAATGAAAAAAACATTGTTTTTTTGAGTGATATTGTGCAGATATCGTCACAGTTACTGGGTCTCCACCTACAAGCTTTTGCAAATGAGGAACATGGTTTTGCACATTTTGAAAATTCTGTATCCAATCGATTCTCCTTATCACCTGCCGTCGATCAAGTGTAACAAACAAAAAAAAGTTAAATTGAGCAGCTTTTCCGTGGTGTAGAATCTATATTTAAATGAAAACTCTCATGAACGCTGGATCTAAAAGAATAATATCACACACACTGTAGTCGGGTTTTCCACACTGCTTCAAAATCCAACGCCTCATCACTCAACTCTAAAGAATTCCAGCACCCCCTAATGTCAATATGAAGCTATTGAAATGAAAAGGCCAAAAGAGAAAAATGGACAAACTGACAGGCATCATTTCAGCACACAAGCGCTCTGAGAACAGCAAAAACAATTCCCACACAAATAAATGCAGCTCAGGTAGAGGAGTGATCTCTCTGGCTATGCTGGTGCTTATAAATAGCACTCGCCCTGGAGTAGCAATAAAGGCTGTTTGCGTAGCTGCTATATGTTTAGTATGTAATGATATATTATTGCTCTAGGTAGTGGGAGCATGTCCTATGTGCTCTGTCCTCTTGGGTATAATTGCTTCAGAAGAGATAAACTGGAGAGAGAGAGAGAGAGAGAGAGGGAGGGGAAGAGAGGGAGGAGAAGGGGGACAAGATATTAAAGATTAATAAGGTGTATGTGCGCGTGTGTGTGTGTGTAAAGCTGTAACTCTCGAGAGTGATTCTTTTCATTTAGCTATAGTCTTTTATTTCCCATTGTCCCATCTTATTCTTCGCTCACTTTGAAATTCAGACTATTTGGAGAGACCCTCAAAGGCCTCGTCGGCGCTGCTGTGTAATGCAGTAGGCTACGCTGCCTTTTCCAGCTTTTTCTCAAACTGCAGCTCAAGCTGAAGCTGTCAGTCATGGCAGGCGCAATGCTCGACGCAGTGGTGCAAATTCAATTTGTTTCTCGTGTGTCTCCATGTTTTTCCAATGAGACTATTAATTAATAACATTGTCATGACAAGAGGAATTCAATATTTTGCTTTTTCTATTATTATTTTGAAGGAATAGAAAGCAATCATTTTATTTTTATTATCTGATCAGAGTGGCTTTTGTCTTTTGCACTAATTTAGAAAAAGAAAATAGAAACTAAATGCTATCAAGAAACAAACCTGTAGCTACTCCACGGATGATGAATAGCTGACTTTCTGCCTTCTGCCTCTAACGAGAGTGGTTTTCATGGTTTGGGGGCACATTTTATGATCTAAAACTGCATTAAACACATTTATTTAGTGATGTAAAACTCTAAATGTCCACAAGGTTCGTCTCTCAGATGTAGTAAATGAGCTACAGTGTTCTTTTTGATAACAGATTTACTTTAGGTCTAGCTTTTTTTAAAGTACTATGCACAGCATATTTACAAATATGACCATTTTCAATGCAAGAACAGGATGTGTGGATGTGCATTATGGTAGCTTATTGCTTTAAATTCCAATTAAAAAAAGTAAAGCAAGTGCACACATACGGGATATCGACGTGCGCACACACACAGAGACACACAAACACTGAGAGTATCAGTGTGAAGCTCAGAATAAAGGAGCCTGTGAATTTGGCCAGGTTTCCGTGTCAGAAGCAGCCTGTATGTACGTTTGCGTTTCGCAGGCTTTAGAAGGCTCTTTTTTTTTCACACCCTGCTGTTTTCCCCTGATAATTTAATGTCCATATTCTTCTCTTCAGGCATTAAAACCCTCTGAAGTTCATTCTCTGCCTTTGTACTCTATGAGGCGGCACAGTGGGGCTGGGAAACACACACCACACTCCGTAGGTCCTCTGTTGTATTGCCTACCGAGTAACCAACCAATTACCGAGTTCAAACACGCAGCTATCACTCTGTTTTCGCTGCTATCCTCTGATTTGGCCAGTGTTTGTACCAGACTTGTTTCCTCTCTTTTCAAACTGAGCTTCTAATAGAGATGGATGTTGATCACGGGGCGCGTTTCTTATTCTCACAGATGACGAGGCAAATCCTCTAACTTAAAACTCCCACTGGAAGAATACTGACTACAGCATGCCAGTCATTTATAAGTCATATAGTCACGTCGATAGAAAGTGACCAGTTTGGTGAATGATAGAAGGACAAATGTGGTGCTTCCTGTGTGTTCACTGTAAGTCACACATGCTGTGTACGTGCAGGACTGATTGACACGCTAACATATGGAGCCGACACGAAAACAGTAGCACACACGTTACAAAGACACAGAAAGAAAAACTTTGAAACAATACCAAGAGGCTGATGGAAGTGATATAATGAGCCTCTTATGTAAATCTATGACTTACAGTTTTTGTAAATTTGAATATATAATAGATATTTAAGATTTTTTTAAGGGCCTTCACACAATAATTCATAACTCACATGACTCATAACTGTGTGTTAATATCAGTCGGGCAATATATTACAGGGAAGACAAATAAATATAGCAATGCGTGAAATAAAGGTTGTCGGTATGTACTCGTTTTATTCTAGAACGGTCGTGATCCTGTCGGAAATCTGTTTCTGTTGGAATAGGCATATCTTTGATGATGTCGAATGTGAAAGGTTCCATAGATTTATAATTTATTAAATACTCCCTGAGCCTAGAAAAGCTATGGTTATGTATATGTGGTATCAACCCAGTGTCTGTAAAGTTGCTGTGAGTGCCAGAGCTGCGATCGGATTGGGTAACATGAGGTAAAGACAGGAAGTAGTGTGGTTTGGGTTGTAACGACATTATCCCGCAAGTTGCAAATGACTCTGACCCTTATCAGGTGCAATTAACATTTACCTCCATGCACTCACTGTAGCCAAGCATCTTCTGTCACTTTGTTATTACAAATATTAATATGTGAACTGTGAAGTATAAACTATTACTGCTTCTTGAACGAGAGGTCAGTCCCTCCCTGTCTCTCAATAGATTGAACTTTGCACAAAGCAAACGAGACGGGTCAAACCGTGACCGGGAACAAATATGTTGCACGTATCAAAGAAATTCATGTTCAGCTAAATCTGGTCTGACTGCACTTATGTGTGAAGGCCGTGTATTTGCAGAGTGCTGCGCAAGGGCAACTCCATGAAGAGAGAAAACTGTCTTTGGAGTATACACTGGGAGACCAACTTTCATAATTGGAATAAATTGGCACCATCTCACCTTGAAAATGTTACTATGGCAAAGATAAAACCTTTTCCCCATATTTCACCGACCTGCTGAGGAGAACGTGCTCTGTTTCTTTCAATCATGCGCTGTAGACGAAGGGAGATTGTTGCAGACACTTGGTAGAATCCATTAAGGGTCATTAAGAATCCATTTGGAGGGACAGGAAGGCAACCCTTCCTGTCCCTCCAAAAATATGGAAAGATACCTATGAAGGTGTTTTTTTGAGGGAGCTTTCTCCTGGATATGTTTTGCCTTTCAACTGAAGACATATCGTAGTGACTTTACAGACATCAGGGTCCCACAGAAGTAATAAGGAGTATAAATAGCGGTCAGGTTAACATCATTCTCACTATAGAAAGCTTAAGTTGTTCAACAAGAATGCTGAACCCCAGATAATCCACTCGGTTGTCCCACGTCAACACGATCCCTTGCTGCTGCTTCTTCTTCTTCTTCTTCTTCTTCTTCTTCTTCTTCTTTTGTGTGGTACAAAACGTGCATATTGTGGGAGCATGGCGGCTCGTGATTTCCCCAGCGAGGCCCATATGGCCTGTAGAGATCTACCTGTCAGCACACCTGAGCTCCCTCAGAGCAACCCGGCCTTTCTTGCTGACTCCACCGCCACCGCTTACCGAGGCGAGACATAAAAAATGCAACAGGGGTCGTCGTCATCGGGTGTCTGGGGGGTCTGGGGAAATCACCTGTGCCAAGACGGTGTAGCACCGGCATCTTTGTCGAGAAGATGTTAGTTAAAATCAAAACAAATAGAAATGGCTTCCTTGTACAGTGAATGATGTGTCTCAGGAACAAAATTTCGCTGTTTTCTCTGCAGAAAGCGCGAAAGATGGATTACAGGAGAATCAGGCAGCACTGAATATACCATTGATTTGATAAAGCTGAGTTTGAACGCTTATAAAACTATGTTGACAGCCCCAGGGAGTGTGACAGCTTCTTCAATTAACAATTGATGCTTATATAAGAACATCCGTCTGTAAGTTATTCATGATTTCTTATGCCAGTTGTCGTCGTAAATCCATATGTATGCAAGTTAATAGATTTCCGCCGCTGTATGACAAGACTTTCCTTCTCCATCTGACCCTGCCATATGCCATAAGACGTCTCTTTTGTCCATATTCACTGTCTAATTATATCCAGCCTGCTTTGTTTTTACAATACACCTGTGAAGAAAAATTAGCAGAAACTGAATGCAGACCGTATTAATTATGCTCAAGTTCTTACTTGACGGGTTACGTAGTCTTTTATGTGTTGAAAATAGTGATATTTTCTCCAGCTTTGGGTTTATGAAACCTTTAGAATTGTTGTTGTATGTTGAAACACTTCATTTTTTTTTTTTTTTCATCCAACAGCTGGGATACTGTAAAACACTGTGCATTAATTCACAGAAAACAATATGCTGTCCTTTGTTATAATACGATCGATGCAATGAAACCATACAGACTGTAAACTGTAACACAAAGTGCATGGCTGCTGTTGTGCAAAAACCAAACAGCTAAATTTCAATCATATTTTTGGGGATTTCAAGGACCGAGCTGTGATTTTATATTCACCACATACATGTGATTCACGATTCAGAATACAGAGATACAAAAATCAGTTTGAATCCTGAAAATATCTTCTCTGTCTAAATACTCTAACTAATGTTTAAAGGAGAAGTGTTGACATGTAAGTTTCCAGGTGACTGATTGAGGCGTTACAGAAGACATTTCTAAATATCACTTTATACACACACAGAACTCACTTTACATTAACACGATAAATTCACCACCATAAATTCAAATAAATGAATTTGATATTTGTTTGCAACGTGGACAAGACACGCTTTCTTCCAAAACAAACATTTTGATTGAGTTGTTTTTAAGCATTGTATTAAATTACCACTTAGTCCATTAATGTGAGAGTGACAGTTGTTTATAATACTGTGTTGTATTTTAGTAATTTTGTAATTTGATTGGGTGATTCTCTTGATTAGATTTAGATTACAGGTCCAAACTCTACAACAGGAATTTCATCATCCTCTTTGACAAATATTCTGGAAATGTAGTATTTGTAAGATGCAGTTTTTCCCACCATCACGACACCAAGAAGGAAAATATCAATCTTTCACTGAAACACAGGCATTAACATGCTGTCGTGTTTGCAAGTTCATACAATGACAGACGGGTGGACGCATTTGATGCCCCCCACCTCTCCCCCATCCTTCACTAAACCCACCCAGGCGCATATTAACTACATCTCCTGCCACTGCCAGCGTATTGATCCCCCCCCCCCCCCCCCCCCTCTTTTCTCTATTCTTAGGGACATAATGTCACAACATGAGCATTTTACCATTTAGTGTGAAAGAACAAGGAATACCACGCAGTCACCTCACACGTTATTAAAGCATCAAGTTCTAATTGCGGTTAACACTCGAGCACTTTATTAACTTGAGAAATGTGATATGCTGTGGACAGGTGTGAATATTAAAGCAAAGAGAAAGACAGAGAATTAGTCGGATGTGTTGCTTTGTTGCTATATATTACTGAGCTGTAATATAAAATCAACAGCAAGTACTAAAAAAGTACTCAAAACTTATCATGTCATGGATGTTTCCAGTAGATTAACCTGTGAAGCAAAAGTAAAGTCAGAATACATTGTGCTAATCACGACTTTGTCAGAGCCACAGGTGTCTCAGTTTAACGAGGGACCGTGTTAGCTGGTGACCTACAGGAGAATGCGTCCGTTGTTCCTCGTAGTAACTTGCGTAAATGGTTGGCGTAGATAATAAACACAGGTGATTATGAATTTCAAATGCTGAGAGTCACCTGTAAACACAACCACTCTAATACTGGACTGATCACACATGCTCCTCTTTGTCGCGCCCATTTAAAAAACTCAATAAACTCAAACTCTGAGTCCGTGTCATGGTATTTGATGTTCTGTACATGAACACAGATAACTGGAAGCATCGCGACTTGTATGCTCGTGATTTCTCGTTGATGTAACGTCTCAAGCTCGGTTTCTCCACCAAATACATATCTGGCCACTAAATATTGGTCCACTTTAATGTATTCTACCCACTCACGAATAGCACACAGATCTGGAAAGTCAATTTGCTGAGGTTGCATTCATAATCTTTGCTGACTAAGGCCCTTGCATAGCTTGACAAGCTATTGCACTCCACCATAGTTGCCAAACGGCATGCAGGTTGCCAAACTGCATGTGCACACTTACATATATTATCATTGTTTACAAACTGTAAGTGTCTATAGGATAGTAAGCCTTGTGCCGAAGCGTTGTGCATAAAGCTGTTAAAAGAACAATACTTGGCATTTAAAAGTTGGTCTCCTTCCAATACCACAAACACAACAGCAAATGCGTAAGGAATGGATTGAATAATGTGTTGGTCTGCTCCACCGTAACACGCAATCGTTAGCATGTCTGGCTAACTAGCTTAGAGAGAGCGTTACTTCCAAGGCCAAAGAGCACAAAATTAACTAGTTAGACTTACTAATAAGCTAATAAAATAAAAGACTGATGTTACATTTTTAATTACAATAGCCTTCTCATAATACTATGCATCAGTAGCTCTTCACTGCAATACAAGAATGACGCTGTTATTGATCTCTAGATGGATTAGCAGTCTTTAGACATGATATCATTATGTAGCCATCTCATGGATATTTAAGACCGCTTTTACAAGATTCTTGTTTTAAAACGAGTCAGCTGGAAACATTCAAAGGCGGAAGACAGCGACAACTCCTGGAGCTAACTTTAGCTTTATTAGCTCGCTAGCTGTAGCTGATAGAAATCTGCTAGCAACAGTTATGATTTCAGCCTGCAAACCCCACAGTAGCCAGCTAGAAATGAGAAGCCTGCTTATGTCTACATTTTGTGAAATATTAAGGATTTCGATGGTAAATCTGGCACATAATCGCAAGAATGGAAAGCGTGATAGTAGCAAGAGTAACGAAGGGGGGGGAGCTTTGTAAATTATCAAATTTTTGGCTTCAGAATTTGAAAAGCACTGTAAAAAATCTATCTCACATAGTGGGTTTAAATAATAGACAGTTGTTTTTTTCCATGTCTTGGTCTCATGTAAACGAATAGAAGTAAATATATACATTTTGACATGCCTTGTGTATATTTTACATGCATCTGCTGTGAACTGCTCTCATATGATCCAAACTCAACAGCAGTGGGTTGATTCGGTGTTATATGACAGGTAACATGCTGTATATTACCCTCATCAGATCACAGGAAATAGACCTTCTCACATCAGCTGTCATCAGCTTGTTCGCCATGTCTGCTATGATAATATTCTCGATCAGCTTAAGTTATCCAGTGACACTGCTACTACGAGGTCATTGTAGTTGTCACAGTACAAGGTCATGGAAGGGTTACATGTTTGAAATAAAGTTTTTAAATCAGTCTTCAATGTGTCTTGATGAAATGAAAACGTGTCCATATGATGAAAAGAGAAGTCTGAGGTCTGCAAATTGTCAACTGACTAAAATATTTCATAACGACGTCCCTCTTCAAATGTTTTAGTTTGGATGTTGCCTGGCAGTGAACCACCAAACAGGTTTTTTTGCACCACAAACAGAAGCTCTTTTTCTCTCTCTCTGTAAGAAGCAGCATTACCAACTTTCCAAACCGGGTGTAAAAACTAGAGCGTGACAGCTGCATTTAAATATGAAATAGCTGCAGATTTGGTTTCAGACACCTTGTACTGTGTGCAAACAAAGCCACCGTTTCCACCAGAGAAAAGAGAATGCATTTAAAGCACCTCTTTGTCGTTGTTCAGAACTGTGTTCCCTTTGTTTGCATTTGTCTCTTTTTTTCTTTTTTTTTAGGGGGAAAGAATGGGATGAAATATTTTTAAACAGTAATTACCTGGCTGGGATCCGACATGCAGGGATTAATGGGTGACTGCGGAGCACCAGGTTTCGGCAGCGTGTTGGAAGGTAAGGGAGTGTGTGGGTGTGTGTGATGGAGTGGTGGTGGCAGTGGTGGTGGTGGTGTTGGAGGGGGGGGGGGGGATGCCGAACCTGGAGGAACCAAAGACTGGCAGAATTCTGCTGCAAGTGTCTTTTCTTTATCCAAGCTCAAGTCACTGCTGCACGCCAAGTCCGTCACAAATGAACAAGACAGATTTAGCCCTCCCGCCTCATCCCACTCCCTCCAAATCCATTTGCTAAACGTCTGTTTTCATGCCTCCCGAAACAATATTGTTACATGTTTGGGGTTATTTTTACCTTCTTCGCTCTGGCCCACTCCGTTGCACAAGTCGAAATTTTCTACCAAGGAGTTAAGCAAATCTGTAATCGCGCTTTGTTCAGAACCCTGTTTTGCATGTAATTGACAATCGCAGGCAATTTCCGATCAATTCATATCACCACAAAGCACTCGAAGCTGCCTGCTCAGGCCGAGCTCGCATCGCTGGAGTCGAAGAATGCCGCAGTGCACTTTGCGCTCAAAACTCAATTAACCACGTCCTTGGAGTACAATATCTCTGGATTCTTTAAATCGTTTGGATAGTGCAGAGAGGCGATGAGGTGCTCTTACAGATGGCGCGCGACTCAGACTGTAATTAAACAGATCAGTGTCTAATACGCAGTCTGATATCTAGCAGCAGTGCAGCCAAGTCTCTGTGGGAAGAACTTCCTGAGGTTCTCAGGAGGTTCTCAAGGTTGCTGCAGTCGCTGCAGATTCTACAGTAGTTTGTTTCTTTTGCTCCGAGGAGCCGTGGCTTTGTAACTTTAAGGTCATTTCTTTCTGTTTTCATGACTTCTGTTGCTACAGCATTTTATTGGGCAGTTTTTGTTAATGTTTTACTTTGGCACTGTGTAGCTTCTTTGTTGGCAGAGTGTTTTGGAATCACTGAATAATAAACTGAAATGGAGTTTTGGACAAACAAAGGGATTTTGCCTAACAGTATCAACTCTATTCTATCATCCTGACTGCAGTGTGTTTGGGCGTCACTTTCAATGCTAAATCTGTATCTCTTTTATTTGTACAATAAACTCGTGAGAATGTGTTCTGTTAAACGCAGAGCTTCTGGCACAGGTTTTTTGAAATATTGTTCCCATTTTAGAGACCGGTTTAATATTGGTGGGGAGATTTTTGGAAGCGTCAGTCTGTTTTGGCATTTCTCCACGCTGATATTTTATTCCATGCTTAATACTTACAGAAGTTTTGGTCGGCCTTCTTGCAGCCGTCTGACTTGCAAAGTCCCGACTAGAAAGAAAAAAAGGATCCAATGATATTTCTTCTCTTTGAAAAGCGAACCTTGTCCTTTCTCAGAGTGAAAGGCTCCCATGGCCTTGGTGACATGAGACTCAAAGTGGGCTCCATCTTGCCAGTAACCGGAGTCAGATATTTGGACAACACCGGGACGTCTCAGCCCAGTTGATAGGAAAAGATGTTCACATTGTACATAAGCACAAAAAAGCACGTTTGTGCATAAATGAACCTTCCTGACCATTTTTACTGCCGTTTCCGCTTTCACTTATATTATCCTGAATAAGTAAACCAGCCATGCAGAAGATACAATACATCATAACTTCCTTTCATGCATGTGTTATTGAAAACATATACACATGTTAAATTCTTCATAAATGAGACCAAATAAATACATTTCAGTGGAGTTAACAGGCTCTCATTCTTTTCATTTTACTCTCATCAGTAAAACAATCGCTAGCCTTTTATATTGTATCCAATGTTAGAGGTGTACTGCAGATATAAATGTTGAATAAAACTATGAAAGAAATTATGCAAATGTAGTTGGCGACCTTAAAAAAAATTCCACGCGCCCCCGCCTGGGGGTCCCGACCCAGTGTTTTGGCTCTGTTTGTACCACAGCTCCTTAACAAAGAGCTCAGCTTTAAAATTAGTCTTGATACAAAGGCTGACTTTTGTATAACACCGTAAGATGATTTTTTAATTAATCGTGTAACTTGAAAAGCTTTATTTGTCTTGCTTGTTGAAAGTGAAATAGGGACTTGATTGAGCTGACAAAAGCTTTCACCAAAATAAAAGCAAATAGAGTGAATGATGCACTTAAAAACATCAAGGCTGCAGCTTAAAGTCTTTTCCATCGCTAATTGTAAGCTAATGAATCAAAGTCATTAATAATTTCATGATGCTTTTTTTTTTTTTACTTTAATTTTTTTACTTTCTTGGCAGAGTTTGAAAAGACGGAAGAAAGCTGCTGAACAGAGGCAAATCAAAGCACATATGGTTGGACGGCTGAGACGTGTGAAATTGCCTCGCCTGTCATTTGAACACAGCCCAGGAGAAGTTTCAAGGTTGCCGAATGCTTTGTGTCTTGTGAAATCTCCTAAATGTAACTGTTCAGGCTTTTTGTGCCTGTTGCTGCAATTCTGAGAAATCATTTGATGAAAAGAAATGTCAAATGACGTTTAGTTTGTCTGTCGTTAAAAGTTCAACAGATTTTCCTTTTGCAATACCAAAAGACAAAAGACTTTTATAACCATCAGTGGTAAAAATAAATAAAATAAGAAATAAGGCAGGTTCTAGTAATACAAAGTTTTTATTTTCTTTGTCAATAAAAACTACTGTTGTTCATCACAGAAGCAGGATAAATATTCTGGATTTATATCAGGTGATAAAGCAGCAAGTCTCATAACATGCTCCAATAACCTACCTGCTCTAATTACAACAGCAATCATAAAATGTCAGAATGGAAAGCAATATAAACAAAGCATAACATTCAAGACGACAATATTGCACTGATTAATACAGCAGCGATGATGTTTGAAGTCGTTTCCGTATTAAATGTAGATGCCCCCTGAGTGTAAAAAAAAAAAAAAAAAAGTAAAAACTTGTACACTGAATCTTGATTTTACTTCTTGTGTCAGATCCATGCAGAAATAGGACACTTTGTCACTTTTTTGTTTGTCGTCATCAACAAAGTGCTTAATTAAGACAATGGAAAGGATAGTGTCTCATCACAAAGGAGGAGATATTTTTTCGTGGAGCTGTTATCTGACAGTCTGGATGATAAGATCACAGCGAAGCCTTAAGAAATGATACGTTTGAGGTGGGGGTGAATCGAGATCGGCATTAATGTGATCGGTGCCATATGCCATGTATGAATCTAATAGACTGATAATCTGGCGTCTCACTGCTGCCGGAACCAATCTGTGTGCGATAAGGGGCTCACATTTGGGAGCGGATCAGCGTCGTCGTCACATCGGACCAGAACGTGAGAATATCTCCCATTAAGATCTGGAAACAACAAGGAGAAGTCAGAAAACAGAAGGGAACACAGGAGATGTACCGATACACTGTGGGGAGGGATAACATACAGTGCCTTGAGCTGTTAAGTCACCTCTCTCTCTGTCTAACTGTCTGATGTTTGTTCAACTTCAATTTTTAATAAAATCGATCGTAAACATCGTGTAAAGACTCACATTTCCATAAAAAGCGAAGCTGTCGTTTCATTTCAACCTTTTCAACGACACATGAAACAAATGTATTGATTCAAACAATCATGTTTTCTCCTCTATTTAAACCTCCAGGTTCACTTTCACATATGTTTACATTGCTGACCCTTATTTGACATTTTCTTTGATATGATCAAACAGAGCGGCTTCCTCCTTCCCTCTCTCCTTCTCCATTATGGAAAAAATTATTAACATCTGCTGCACAGACATCAGGAGAAGTCATGCATGCCTTAATGGCCCCTTGTTTAGTCATTTATGGGTAAGCATGTCATTATTTCAGGATTTATGATCGACCAGATAGAGAACGCATTCTCCCGGAGTTTCACCTAGCAATTATTTATTTTGATTTTTATGGCAACAAAGTTTCCTATCCTCCCTCACTATCCAATTAATGCTGATGATCAAGCATGTCTTAGTGCTTTGGATGCTGCAGCTTTTGTTTTTATCTGCGTTTATGTCCTTTGATGGAATGTAAAACATTTTTGTGATGAGCCTGTTTTGGAAAAAGCGGTGTATTGATAAGTGTGGAGTGAAATGTACAGTATATCCAAGGACAGCCAAAGAAGTTAAAGTAAGTCTGTGAACAACAGAACGTCAAACCAGGCTTTTGATACCTGTAATTATCAAGATGTTTGATTAAAAAGCTTTGTTTTAAATGTTCACTCACATTTCTAAAATGCACTCTATTGTGTCTACTATGGCCCTGTAACAGTGAAAGAGAGGCCTGTGGATTATCCATATTGTCTTAGAATCCATTCACCTTCAAGTAGTTGGATGAAGGCAGAAATCTCTGCACAAAACAAAACTTTATACAAAGAGTTTATCTACATAAATGCCAGCAGGGCTACATAACGACATATGTTTCTTCGGGATTCGGGTGAACCAACCTTCAATATTTTACGCATAGTTAAAGGAGCGTGGTGTAGGATTTAGTGGCATCTAGTGGTGAGGCTGCAGATTGCAACCAGATGAAACCCCCTGTGCTCTCCTCTCGCTTACGAAACGTAAAAACCCCATAAGCATCGCGAGAGCCAGTGTTTGGTTTGTCCATGCTGGGCTACTGTACAAACATGGAGGTGCAAACATGGCGGACTCATTGAAGAGGACCCACTCCATATGTAGATATATGAAGTGCTCCTTCTAAGCTAACGAAAACACAACACTTAATTTCAGGTGATTATACACTGATGAAAACAAAGTTATGAATATAATATTCCATTTCTGCCAGTAAACCCCCCCTTAATCCTACAAACTGTTCATTTACCTTCATCAAATTAGGCTCCGATAGAGAGGAATGTCTTCTACATGTTGCCCTGCAGATTTAGCCTATTAGCCCAAATGAACTTCTGATGCAGTGTATTTCTTTTGGGGAAGAAAAACTGTCAACTGTACAGCAGTGATTGAGAGCTCCGTCCTGGGAAATACATGTTGGATTGCTTCCTTTTCCTCCTTTGGTATCCTGTAGCTGTGTCCTAATTCCATACTACATTATTCAACTCAGGTTTTGAGTACAGTCTGTTGTTATTGTAATAGTGACAAAATGTAGTACGCTGAGAAAAAACATCAGTAGACAATAATAAAAAAAGGCAGATTCTTAAGTGTGTTGTTGATGTACAATATTGTCCCACAATGCAATGGCTCACAGGTGCACATTACAAGAAATTGTGAATGATGCAAAGACAGTTCAGTTGACATATGAGGGTGCACGTATTGCATAATTCTCATCTCCTATAAAACTGTAATGTATTAGTATGCTTTTTAATCCTAACTGCAAATACAAATATCCCATGTATATTATATACTGTGTACAATAGTATGAAGTGGGGAGAAGGCTACTGACCAGTTGATAAATGTCTTGTATGCAGTTGTTTTCTGGGTTTTGTATTTTATATAATCCCTTTAAAAGGTGCCAAGTTCATCGATGAATGTCTAAATATAAAGCATGAGGTGAGGCCTGCAAAGAGGTGACATTAGCAAGTAAAAGCAAGGCAGCACATGTTAAACGTACCTTTCCCCTACACCCACGTACACCCACACACAACGCTCTCAAATTCCTGCAGTCACAGCATCTCGCACAAACCTTTCCTGACATTTTGTCCCTCTGCCCCGGAGCAGCCCCGAGGAGGCTGCCTCAGATCAGGGTCATCGCATCACTCAGTCCCTGAAGCTGCAGCTGGAGCAGTCAAAGGATGTCGTAAGGCCTGAAAACAGCCCTCACGTCTACAGATGTCGAGTTTCCCTCCAAAACGAGAGTTGACAGGAAGCGCACCTGCTGCTTCAAAGTGATTGATAGCACAAAAGCGAAAATAAACTAGAAACTACGACCAACCGGTGGCGATAGGATCAAACCAGCCACAGCGCCAAAATTGGGCCTGGGGCGTAAAGAGTGTGTGTGTGTTGGGGGAAGGGGGAAGGGGCACTTACCCCCCTCTTCTGGCGGCCTTGCTCGGACCACACCCATCTAAGAATTTGGCTTTCATTTTGATCTCAACTACACACCAGTAAAGTCTTGTGACTGCTTCTTGCTCGGTTGTGAGTGACACTATCGCAGTGACAACATTTGTCCGGAGACAGACCGACATATAAACCACTGACAAAGTACTAAAGAACTGCATCTGTAGTAGTTCCCACTACTGTCTCCAGGACCACATTTTTGCCATGATGTCACACAGACGCACAAGGTGAAAACAACACCGGCCACATGCTGTCGCTGCTGGTAATCCCTCTCAATCTCACTGGATAAAATAAAACCATTCGCACACATTCTGTCTGCACGAAACAGTAAGGTGGTGATTTCTGATTTCAAAATGAACACAGAGTTTCGGAGAGAAGTCCTCTTTGGCAAGTTGGAGAGCACAGACGAGGCCTCTCTCTGACTTGATATGAGATGAGGATGCACAGAGGGTGTGTGTGTGTGTGTGGGGGGGGGGGGGGGGGGGGGGGGTTTCATTGCAAAAGCCACCATCTGGTGTCAGCGCGTGGTGTTGCTCACCATGACCAATTGTGTCATTAGATTATTGAATAATTAGAGGAGGGATCATGTCTACCCGGAGAACATGCCTTTCAAGTGTATTAGTGTGTGTGACTGAGGTCTTGATCAGAAAGAGCTACATTGTGACTGCAGAAATATGTTCCAGGGGGAAAAGAATCATAACTCTGAGCAAAGTTTGAGACAAACAAAGGTTTCAGGCTTTTTAAAATCAATTTTCTACATTGTTTAATGTTGTAGTAAAACACTTAATATGAGAATCTAAATCCCAGTTTCCCTGTGTAGTCACCGTATCTCCCCGTGAGTAGAGTGTTCCCGTTGAGGGAGAACTTTAAATGAGTTGCCCTGGGCAGTGAGGAATCTTTTATTCATGAAGGTTGCACTTTGTCTCAGGTGAAATCGTCTCTAAAACGTCAAGGGACTGCCTTTCGAAGCCTCCCACTGCTACAACACCAAGCTAAGTGGGCTTCCTCCCACTTTAGATCGTACATTTAACGTTAAACTTCAGGAAACTGCGGTTTAGGAGCTATCTTTGTGGCCTGGTGGGACATCAGAATGAAAATAAGGATATGTATGAAATCCCAGACTATTGTAACGAAAATTTGATTAGTGTGGTGAGGCGGTTCTCAGATTTAAGTCTGAGTCAGCCAGAAATCTCAGATGGAAAAGATTGATGCCAAAATGGGATATCGACTGTTTGAAAAGCTTTACACCTACAGAAAATGGACGTTAGCATGAAAATAAAGCACATTATGGTCTACTATTGATGTTACAAATCGTCTTGAGACGGCTACTCGATTGTCTCCAGGCTTTTGAAAGAATGATGCAAATGTTTTTTGGAAAGAACTGGACTGGGATAATAATTCAGGCCGGAAATCTAACATCAGCGAGGCCAATCACCACACATCCACAACAAACCATCAGGCTGAAGGCAGGCAACAGTTTGTACCATTAATAGTACTACAGAAGAAGTCGTAGGCCTATGCTATTATTGGTACGGTGTGTCTACATGCATGGCTGCAGATGAGACTAAAATGTTAAGTCTACTCTATTTCATTAAATGGTATTCAACATATTTTAAAATAAATGTGCTATTTATAAGTTGTTGTGTAACTTTATTGTCAATAGAAAAGTTAGTCACACTTTCAATGGTTTGAAGGTAGTTTGACTAATACAGTGTAGAAATACTCTTTAGACAGGTAATTCATTATTAAGTATGCTTAGAGTAAAAGTACCCATAAGGACCCATTTCGGAGTAATGTACACATTAATACATCGCTTGAAAAAATCCAATTGTATACTGAAATATACACACTTTAATGCTGCAGCTGGTAATGGTTGGGCTAATTGTAACTAATTTATGTACTTTTGTTTAACTTGTGAATTTTCCTCCTGGAATAAACACAAGCTTATCTTAACCTATAGTAAGAATCCTAATTTATTTGTTAATTATATTTTGTATTCATCCGTATGAGTAAATGTACTTCACTGTTAATATGTGGCTATTCATGATGATGCCATTGCTTGTTATTTAACAGTTGTAACATTTAAGTTGTAGTTACTGAATTTAATCAATTCGTGGAAAATTAAAACGCTTATCAAAGAAAAAAAGATATTGATTGCACCGTCGCGTTGGGAGTCATGGTGATTTCAAGCAAACGATTCACACCTGAGTACAAACGCAATGCCTCACTACACTGGTCTGAAACTTTAACCCAATAACCACTGCTTGCATTCTTCACTCACGTTTGACAGTTTGTGGTTCATGGTGTGATCACTGATGTTTTGTTGCACCTGCGAATCAGGAAATCATGCAGACGATTCAGTGACCTTTTCATTTGTTTGTGATGTGGTTTTGGCAAAAACAAGCTTACGTGTGGCCCTGTTCTACAGTGTGAGACATCTCAGCAGCCAGCCAGTCATTGGACAGGAAGTCTCACAGTTGATCATCTGTCTTAATTTGTTTTGCACTCCGGAATAAGTGAGGGCCTGTTCTTCACCACTCATTTTTCCTCCAAAGATAAAAATAAAAAACAACATCCAGGTCTTGGTTTGTATGGCGGGATGTCATTCATGTCTTGAAGCCCTGTTAAGTGCCATTCTGGTCATGTGTTCAGTTTTCTTTTTTATATCTCACCAGTTTGTTTAAAATAGTGAATTAAAGTGGCAGGTCCAATGTCTGTTATCTTGTCATCCGTGCCGCCCTGAGATGCTTGTGACAGGCTCTCTGACTCCTAGTCACACGGGTTTTATGGCATTTCAAGCCCCTCGTTGAAATGATTTATGTGGTCGGCACAGATGTTGCTCAGATCCTGATTTTTCATTCAATTACTGAATCTATCTTGCTGTTTTAATTATGGCTATGAAAAAGTCCCATACCCCTTCTCTTCAGCGGCACTCCTCAGCCCATATCTGCTCCTGTCAGGCCCTCCTTCCTCGTTCACCTCTTTGTTTTTCCGTGTGTTGTTGCGTGGGCAGCATCTAGTCGTTGGGACATTGTGCTGTAGCTCAACAAAACCACACCAACCAAGACGTTTCTGAGTGAGACGTGCAGTGACAGAGAGGACCGGAATGTCATATGGGAGAATACGGCCTTTCATACTGAGCTCTCAAACTGCTGCTTTACAGGCATCTTGTTGTCCCGATGTGTCGGCCATCTTTTGGAAAGTTTTCAGTGCCACATGAATTCAATTATGACTCTAATTTACTTAAGAGGAAAAGGGAAATGTCCACTTGCTGGCATGATGCTCTCACCAAAAAGTATAATTGTGATAATGACAGTTTATTTAATAAAATTAATTTATTTTCTGTTTCCTGTCCAGCTACTGTGCTGAGCATTTTAACCATTTCGTGTCAAATTGTGTCGAACTCATTTTGATAACACAAGATGCAAATCAATGGGGATTTAACAGTAACTATACAATTGAAACATACTGTACGCCCTATTTTTTTTAAATCAATGGGTAGGCTAAATGCACCTCTGTATAATACTCCTCACAGTTTATCAGCACACTACATCTACCAAATGATCATACAGTTGAGTCAACTGCATCAGATTGCTAAAGTTTAAGCTAGGTGTACCTAATATTGCCTCATGTGTTACGCGTATATTATACAGTACATACAGACATTTGAAATGCTTGAATATTTACAGTTGTTGAAATACACTAGAATATTTCCTTGCAAGAATCATTGAAGTATCATCATATCATTGTTTTTTATTTGTCTGATTGCGTAATGAGCATGTTTGTATGCTAAGGTACTGTAGCTGTATATTTACAATTAAATACAAAGTAAATGTTGAATTTCACAACCAACCTTTTTACTGCACTAATACGCCTTCGATACCATTAGATATGTGAACAAACATAACAATCCAGATATCTGAACCCAGTTTTTAACGTACACATTTTAGGATTTTTTTGTTCAGCAAAAACTTTTCCTGTCACTCATTTTGTTTCAATTTCGGGTGCCACTTCCCTCAGACAGGGGCTAACTCGTTTAGAGAAGAAATCTCATTCTTCTCTCTCCAAAGTTTGTAACACTGCAGCCTGTTCATCATTCTCACTCTGACTTCTTTGAAATGATATTCAGACATCCTCAGAGCATTACTCTTGACAGTCAAATGCCAGCTTGTGTGGCATAAACAAGATGACTTATCTTAAGTTGATAAGACGGATAACAAGATGCACATCCTCGGTTCTCGGAAGTGCACACCAGCAGCCGTAGTGGCGCTGCACTCGTCTGAAGCTCTCCTTTCGGTCCTTGGAGTATCAGCTTGGCGGCACACTCTACCTGCTTTTTTTTTTCTCTCTTCTCTGAGGTTTTGTTTTTCCCACTTAAGTGGCTGAGCTCTTTTCCACGGTTCCAGCAGACCTCATGCATTTTTATTGCCATCTGGAGAATACCAACAGGTCTTAACAAGGGGGCTCTTGTTGTAAAAACTGCTTACCGTGGAGACGGACTCGCAGTCAACTCGACTCACTTGACTGGCTGTGACCTAGTGTGTGTTTGCTTGTCGCCGTGTCTGTTTGTGCGCATGAGCGTGCACGTGCACATGTATTTTTGCTTGAAGGAAAGAGCAGAGAGAGAGAGAGAGAGAGAGAGAGAGCTTGCTCATATATGCACCAATACATTTAGTTTGTGTTTAAATAACAAGCTAGCACAAATAATTCTTGCCTCCTCCCCGGAGCACCAGAGTTTGATGGGCCGTCCCAGACGCCGGTTGACATTTTGTCCCCAGTCCGACCGGATGCCACATAAAAAATTCACTCAGGCGAGAAGCCAGGAGGCATACCCCCCCCCTCCCCGTGTGTGCCTCTCAGTGGGGAGTGCAAGGTGAGCACAACTTGAGCTTGTCATGGCTGCACGCCTCTGACAAACATAAGTCGATGCTAATGGCAAAATCGTGACAGAGCAGAGTCCCACCACCATATGGCTAATTGCCACAACAATATCCTCTGTGTTATTAATCACGTTTTCATAGTGTGCCATGATAATTGGAATAATTAGGAGGGGAACAGGCACTGGGATGCCTCTGCAAAATCCGTTGCTTGTTAGAATTTTTTTTTAAATAAATACAAACCCCTCAAAACAATGTGACACTCACCCTTCCTTGTCCCCCATGTTTGGTTCTCCTTTCTGCTCGACAACATTCTTCTTTACCACCGTAACCTTTCTTTTGCCTCAAGCTTCCTCTTTCTTCTTCTTCTTCTTCTTCTTTCCTTGCTCTCTCATTCCCTCAGCCTTCTTTACCTCGCTAATCGGTCTCCAGCTCCCCATTTCCCCATCTTGTTTACAGTTTTGCGGTGAAAAATGAAGTTGATAATTAATGAATACAGTGACGTGGGGACCTCGGCTGTGAACAGTTCTGGGGCGTGGCGGGGGCATTTCAGGTAGCTGAATGAGGCCACATGCCCCACTGAGTCTGAACAATGCGTGTTTGGGGTTAACCCTTTGTGGGCCAGGCCGTTTCTTTCACTGCAGCTTCTGTACAGTAGTGGTGGCTGTTGCTTTGTGAACCAGTTTGTTGTGTTGTGTCTAGATTTGTAGATTGTTTCTGTGGAAAAAGTGAGGTCAGGGAGTCATGTCTGAGGCTACATCCACACTACTACGTTTTCAATCTCCGTCTACACGGCGTTTCAGCATCGTTTTCTAAATGATCTCCGTCCAGACTAAAACGCCTGAAAACGAATATCACGTGACTATTCATGTACACTGGGCATGCGGGTGGGTGCCGGTGTAAACAGGAAGTAGATTGGTTGCTTAGATTAAAAAAATCCGAGTCTTTAATAATAAAAGGTCGTGTTTGATACTTAAGATCTTCTCAAAAATGCAGACTTTACTGAACAACAGCTGCTAGTAAAGACAACAAGGTCAGCAGCGCCTGTAATCAGTTGTCCATGTTGAATTAACCTGGTAGTCGATCGGTAATCAATGTTGTTGTTTGTGATCTTCCGGGAAACGGTCACGTGATAGGGGTCTGACCAATCAGGGAAGGACACGTCGTGAAAACTTATCTGTTTTCGACCATCCACACGAAGACGCAACCCCGGAGTTTTCAAACTTATCCGCCGGTGTAGTGTGGATGCTCAGTGTAAACGTAGCAAAACACATGCGTTTTCAAATGGAAACGGAGTAGTGTGGACATGGCCTGAGTGTGGGTAGAACAGCCGTGAAATATGTCACTTATTTAGCTAAAAAAAAATAGGTGGTACTGATTTCATAGTAGCAATATCAGACCTTCAAAATGCAATGAGTACTCCTCAAGCACTCCTTTATAACGTCCTGTGGGCTGTGATTTACTATTCAGCAATGCGCTCTGCTGTTTGGCCCATAAATCTCCCTGTTTATCGAGGAGCAACCTTAACGTCTCCGCGATAGCCCAGGCATTTTGAAAACCCAACTTTTATTGATTCCGACAGCGAGTCAATCAATAGGACATCTGTAGCATTAGAGGGCTATTTCGTCTGTCTGGGCTCCTCTCTGCCAAAAGCCGTCCAGGAGAGTGAACTTTTCTGTCCTAATGAAGATGTCTTTCCTTGAGCTAGCGTGACCTCCATCTGAAGGAATAATGGGCGGAGATACAGAGATGGAGATCATCAGTGGGAGTAGGAAGGAGTAATCATAGATAGGCAAAGGGAGTAAATAAAGTATAACTGCTGCATCATTGCTCAGTGATCTATGAGAAGGACACGCCCTTGTTTCCACCACCATTATCTGTTTAATACAGACGCACTGCTCGTGCACTTTAGGCTGCATTGCCATCCCTACTTTTAAAAGTTTGTTTTAATTTCTTCTTTTCTAGTATTATCCCGACATGTTGATAAATGAATTAATCAAAAGTAATCTGCTAGTTGACTGAAACTGGGAAATAATGACAAAATTTGACTTCAAATCAACAAAGATATTCATAAAGCAAAACATAATTTTGGTGACATTATGATGCGTCCAGGCTTTGCTCAGTCAATGAGTATTGGTCGAAGGTAAATTATAACGTAGTGTTGGTGAGAAACTTGAATATATACAGTTACTTGAAGGAGATGTTATGTTTGCTTCCTTTTTTCTTTTGTGCTGGTCCGATCCGTGACTCTGATCCGGGATCCGATCCGAACAGTTGGTTTTATGATCCTTTGCACCACTGGTTGTATGAGGTACTTATGCGTAGTCTGTGCATTCTGTAAAGTAGGGGACGGCGGCACGCCCCAGTTTGGAGTAACAGACAGGAGTACCAGCATGAGAAGCCATGTACTGCTGTGGACGGGTCAGCGGCTAAACTTATTTTAGCCACCTAAAAGAAAGGCCCACCTAAAAAGAATATCAATAAGAGGAAACTGAAGCCATATCTATGCTCCTTAAAGCTACCACTTCACCTCGCAGAGCACGGCAGTTGATGGTTATTTTGTTTGTCTTACTGGTGATTTTAAAGGTTAGTTTGGATTCACCAAATGGAAATAGTTTTGGATTTCTTATAAACACTATTGAGCAGACTGTTGAATTATTTTTGGGAAGGCTGGGTGAGGTTTGCAGAAATCACTCGTATATTACCGTTTCACTGTTTTCTCTAATCACTCCGAAGGTCTCCATAATGACTAGACTCTCCATTTAAGCAATTAGCCTCTCTAGGGCCCCATGTTAACGCCATTCACACCTCCCTCAGTATCGCTTATCAACACTTCAGATGACACAGCCAAAGACCAAGCTATTTGTTCACTCATTCACTTCTCTCTTTCACAGCTCTCTCTCTCTCTCTCTTTCCCCATCACTCTGTCATTCATGTACATGCAGACACACTAGCTCACATGCACATTGAAGCAAAGATGCTGACATCAGTCCTAATTCTGAGTTTAGATTATTGTAGAACATTTTAAAGAATGCAGTTGTTTCAAAGTCAGGCAAGCAAGCCAGTCCGTCCACTTAGAGGCTAGTAAGCCAATTTTTCTTGGGTTTTCCCTCCATATTCTCAGCTAAACGGTATCTTATTTGGATGGTAAGATTCACTGATTTGCATCGATGTGCTAGCGTGTCCAGCCATGTCACATGACATCGCTGTCGGGAAACCTCGTATCTCCATGTTTTGTCTTTTTAATATTTTTTCAAAAATCATTGCTTTTAGTCACCCTTTACGTCATCTGTGGGTTTTACAAAAAATGAAAATTAGAAAAACGATCTTTTGAGTCGTTACTCCACTTAGCTCCACCCACTGTATCAAGATGCGCATCACATCGGCCTCCGTGATGGAGATGTACATCCCTAGTAGTATCTACGACTGCATTGGATGGAAATATTTAAATATCTCCTAATTTTAGCAAATATAAAACATTAACTGCTGCCCTCAGTCTTTAACAGTATACCGATAGATAATACTCATGCGGTATTTTTTCTGTTGAATTCTAACAAATAATCATTGTTCCCATTTCATATGTTTCTTTTAATCATCTGCTCAATGATATAACGATGCTATAGGTTTATGTCCTGGTCATCCCCAATTTCAATTATTTTCACTTCTAGCACGCCAAGATATGCAGCGATGCACCAGCAAAGGTACGGAAGAAGAAAAAAGATGCTGTCTTTAAAATACATAAAATAATTTCAGCTCTATAGATATTTTATAGGGAAGGAAATGCATCCAACACATTTGTTAGAGCTCAAAGATCCACTCAATGAGTGAGAATGCAAAACATAACTTTTGTTTGGTGACGATAAAACTCTTGAATGCACCTTTGGAGCTGCAGATTGTATCATCCGTTTTTTAAGAAGAGTAATCTTCAGCTTCCGCCCGTCGTTAGCGTTGTGTAACAACATTTTAAGATGTTTCTTATGAGCTAAACACAACTTTTTGTGAGCTGACTTTAGGCTACGTTTTTTTGCTTCCAGACGTTGTACTTATGTCAGCATTGGATGCAGTTTTCCTCTTTTCTTACCTGTTGCCTCTTTCTCTGGTTTACAGTCATTTGTCGTTCTTCTGTTCCGCAAACTCAGGTTCTCTGAAGCAACCGATTTATTTGAGCCTCTTCAGCATCTGCTTTCAAGAAATGTTTATGGCCCGACTGCAACTCCAATCTGTCACACAGACATCAAATACTTGACGTTGTCTGTTTATAGTTGTCTTACAGACGTGTGTGATATATGCTGAATAGGCGGGAAAGAATTATGGTTCTTGTATCGAACTCTCCTACCCCCCCCACGTTGTCATTTCAGACAGTTATGGACCCAGAAATGGCAAAAAGCAGCTGCTCCTCTGACCATAAAGCCCTGAGCCGAGCCCTTAATTGTTCCCGTGCAGGGAGGGAATTATTATCTCCACCCAGGCCCACCCTAGGGACCAGGAGATGAGGAAGGAAGAGGAGGCAGGAAGAGGAGGGGCTGTATGTGGATGGACAAAATGGCAGGATTGATGGCAAAGTGTGGGCAGATTTTGGCACAGCCACCTGAGGGAGTGGGCGGCAGGTGGAGAAGTCTCCCTCATTCACGGCTCCTCTGAAAGCCAAAGACGATGCACTGAAACTGGGTCACGACTGAGATCGGGCTGCTGTGTATTCTGAACGGTGTATGTAGGCTGGTACTTTGCAGATTTATATTTTTCTTATTGTAAAAAACACTTCATGTTTGGGTCATGGAAGATGCTTGTTTTTGATGGTTGGCAAGTTGTTTTTCTTAAACACTGGTCAAACCGACCTCACCACGGTTTAGAGGAGAAGTTATTTTCAAGTTGATCTTAAAAAAGTCCCTTTTGTAGAACGAGAGAGTTCCACGTCATAAAGCAGGTCTAGGTGCTTAAAACACACAATTCAAATTATTAGAAAATAAATGATTAAAACAAATATAGCCATTCGTAGTTTTAATAATGTATGATGAGCTGCTTAGAATAGCGTTAGGTTGTTAAACACGTCATAATTCCCTCTCTGATATCTCTAATATAGCGGTAAAGTTGTCTCGTATTATTATATTTAGACAGACAGTAGAACAATTGTTTTTTTTTTTGAACATTAAAGCATGTGAACATGTTGTAGTAGAAACCCCCAAAACAAGTATGAACTTGAAAATGAGCGTTCTATGTCTCCTCGGTGTAAGAGTTATTGTTCTCTTTCCTCCTTTACATAATGGCTGTGAAGCAATACTTGATTGCAGTGACGTCACTCTAACAAATGGAGGACATATGGCATGTGAGTATTGTGTTAAGATGGTTTTATCCAAAACTATCTTTTTAAAACTGCAAAGACACTTAATAACAAGATCATCTGTAGACAGCTTTGTCTTTTGACTCTTGTATAAATGTAATGATGACGTGAATTTTGACTTCTTTTTTAAGTATCAGAACTATCAAGTCACCTGCTGGTTATTTTCTTGATAAATTAATTACTCATTTAGTCTATAAACACAGAAAAGCAGCAGATTTTCACCTTTAAGAAGCTGGAACAAGACGTTTTTTGCATGATTGCAACAATGATCTAATATCAAATTATGTTGTGATATAACCACTGTTACTTCTGATACTTTATCAATACATTAGCTAAAGATACTGGAGTTTCCACTAGTGATGGTGTAACTACAGCTATCATCAGTGTCGCTGCTACAACTGCTGTTCTTATCTTTTACAACTTAGTTCAAGTCCTTTCCATCAAAGGCCTCCTCCAGACACCACGTGTGAGTGTCTCTCTCTCTCTCTCTCTCTCTCTCTCTCTGTCTCTCTCTGTCTCTTTCTCTGTATCTCTCTCTCTCTCTGTGTCTTTCTCTCTCTCTCTCTCTCTGTCTTTCTCTGTCTCTTTCTCTGTAGGCCTATCTCTCTCTCTCTCTCTCTCTCTCTCTCTCTCTCTCTCTCTCTGTCTGTCTGTCTCATATCTCTGGAGGTGAGCTCTAGGTTGCTCCCCATATTAGTTTGCTTTCCACTTAATGAGGCGGCGGAGCATGAAGGTCCAAGCACTCCTAAATGCCGCGTTCATTAAACCAATGGTGCTTAATGACGACGGCAAAGGCACCCGCAACCCGCCGGCTCCTACTGAGGGCGGCCATTAGCGTTAGAGCCGGCCAGCTGGGGGGAGACTGGAGCTGTCAACAACCGTGTCACAAGGACGCGTAGACAGGGAAAGATTCCTAAACATGAACAAGAAGTTTTGAGATTACAATATGGGATCAGTTAGAGCGATGCATACGGCCAGGAGGATTTAGTGTGATACTTCAAACTTTGTCTGAACTGTGTTTTTGTTTTTGTTCACCAGCATTGCAACTTAATAGCTCACAAGTAGCTACTGATAAATGCATATAAAAATAAAAACAATAATTTACATGTTCTCATTATTGTTTTATAAGATAATGTGTTCCAATATGTTGTGGACATTTAATTAATAATGGTACCATTAAAAATAAATTAATTTGTAGAGCTGCAACTAATGAATATTTTCGTTAATCATTTAATCCGTCAATTATTTTCTTGATTTATTCATTAACGCTTTAATGTATAAAATATCCAAAAATACGGAGAGAATCCTTAAATGATGTCAAATCGTAAATATACTACAGTAATCTGAAGCACACTAGCCGACGTTTGCCAATTTTGCTTATTAACTGAAATTTAACAATTAATCACGACAATTGTTGTTGATTTAACTGGTGATTATAAACTAATTTCAGTTTCATAAAAGGTGCGATGTGTAGGTGTAGTGTTTGTTTATAGCATGCAAAAGATGAATTAACATAGTCAACAAGATTTGAAGGGGATACAGTGTTGGCATTAAGTCAAAGTGTGTGTTGTGTTGCAGAGATATCGACTGAAATAAGCATGCTAACCAGCTAGCTGTAGCCCGTCCTGTCTTGTAATACCATGTTGATAGTGAGTCACTGTAGCGTCCAGTCAACGAAGAAGTAGAGCTGCACCAAGGACTGGTCTATAATACACCCATGATCTGTGTTTTGTTTATTGGATTAAATCCAAAGTGGCAGAAACAAGAAAAGAACTTGCCGATATCCCTAGTTAGCAGCTAAACCCCAGCACCGGGGGTCTGATCGTTGTTTCATTTCTGCCACTTTTGATTTAGTCCGATAAACAAACAATCAAAGCGTACACGGAGCATCCAACCGCAGTTAGTGGAACACAAACAATTTAGCTGAGAACATTCTGGACGGTTCTCAGCACTTTGCTTGCATTTGGCGTATTCTTGCCCTGCTGTTAGTAGTTGGCCTTTTATTTATTATAACTGATCACTGTAAATTGGGATTTTATGGATCAAGCTCTAGAGGTGAAAAGCTCACACTTATTTGTTTGGAGGCATTTGACATTTTCCCTTTTTTAAGAATAGTTTCAACACTTTACTAAAGAATAAAAAAGTGTTGTCTGGGTAAATGTTTGCCTTGATTGACAGGACTCTTTATCTCATTGTTGGAAACCTACAAAGACTAGATGACTCTTACATGCTGACTCACTGTCACCAACATGCTGACAATTTCTAATGTCTAATATCATGCAGAGCAGCACCTGCTTTGAGTTCCATTACGGTCAGATCCAAGCAGCGCTTCCTGCCTTGATTTTATACACAATTCGTCATAAAGTAGCACATAGTCAGTGACCACAGTTTTCATCCTAATGTAGTCACCAAAAGAAAATGTAAGTATTTGCTCATTTCAATCCACTACCGTTATGCGAATATTGGAAGTATAAGTATCAACAAAGAAAATAACCTGATGGTACTAATTCACCAATCAGGTGCCATTAAACCAGTGCTGGAGGAGAGGGCTCAACAAAATGACGCCAGTCAAACATCAAATGGTGGAGCAAAGAAAAGTGGAAAACATGAAGGAAATATGGCGCCAATGTCTGTTTGTAGTTTTAATTTGAGAAACGTTGCAGTCTCGTCATCGCTCCACACGGATCTTATTGACACAACAACTGAGCTCAACTCAAAATGCACATGAATGTGGATGGAAACGCAATTAGTGAGTAAATGCAGTGGTGTTTTTACTTTAGTTATACAATCCTAAGAGAAGTCTAAAGCTAAACATACAGTAAGGCATGAAGTGTTATCAAACCATTAAAAACATGTCATTACTGGGAGTTCATTTATTGATGTTTACTGGATATATTGTAGTATAGTGCAGTGAAGCCATAAGGATTGAAAATATCACCTCGTTTTTTTTTACCTTGTCATGCTGGATCCGTCTCCCTCATTGCTGCTTTTACACTTTTTCAGACAGATTTCAAGCTGAAGTGCTCCATCAAAGCTACTTCATGACGTGTTTAACAAAAGCCTTCTGGAAGAGAGAAGTCCAGTCTCCAGTCCAGTGCTCTGCCTTTTGCTTAAAACTGTGTGTGGCCACTTCATTGCATAAATGAAGCATGCACACACACACACACACACACACACACACACACACACACACACACACACACACACACACACACACACACACACTAACTGTCTGTGATTTCCATGCAGCCCTCAGAGGACACACTAATGTATCCAAATATATTTACAACAGATGTTTCATTTTATTTTTCATGATAAAAACCCATTTCAGAAAATTTCCTTCATAATGGGCAGAGCAAGTTTTTATTCTCTCTCTCTCTCTCTCTCTTTTCTGTCTTCTTCTGAGGTCCTTCGCATGTAAAGTGAGAGAAGTGCACCACCTAATGGTTGCAAACGTCTCCTCGTTCAGACGTTCTCTCTGCGGCGTACGTTTACAGGAGATAATGAGTGTTCTCCAACTAAAGGTGACATTTGGACCACATGATTCATTTACTAAAACAGCCCGTCTGCCCACTCGATTCACAACAAGGCCGTGGACCTGCAGGCTGCTGCAGTGCTGCGTGCTCCGAGCACTGAATGCTGTTGATTGACAGCCCACTCCAGAAGCTTGTCATCGCTGTGCAGAAAAGTAAAAGAAATACTAACAGTTGTTTCATTAGCATTTAACCTGTTGATCGTGAACCTTGGGCGAAAAGTTGTTCTTATATGTAAAACACATAAAAGTAGAAAATCATTGACTAAATAACAAACGGTTAATTGATTATCAAAATAAATGCAGAATAATGTTCTGTTGATTTACTGATTGATAAAATGAATACTTGTTTCAGCTCTACTAAACATAGAAAGCTTTTAATAATATTGCCCGTGTTGCCATGAAATCAATCATTTTATGAATTCTGCTCCAGAATATTCAAAAAGCATGTAAACTAAGTCAATGTAGAGCAGTTTAATGAGGGAGCAGAACTGCTCTACATTGACTTAGTTTACATGTTTTTTGAATATTCTGAATGAGGCCTCATTCCAAATGGAGCATTTTCTGATTAAGACGTGTGTGATATGCTGATATTAATCCGGTTTTAGGAGCATTCTTTACATGTATACAGCGTATTCAGAATATGCGTCTCCATCTGTGTTTTTACGTCACTTTGCGACACACGGCCTCTTCTCTGTGTGTTGACCAGAAACCAACTAGCCAACAGTTTGTAAAGTAGAGGTGCACGCCTTAAAGAAAAGCCCACGTTTGTGGACGGAAGCAGAAACACACTCCCCTTTAAACATTGTGAAAGACTTGGATACCAACATGTTTTTATGGCACCACGGACCTTTTCAACAAGGTGGTTGGAGGAATGAAAGAAGGAGGCTTTGTTCAAACTAAGTTTACCACTTTAAGCAGAGTGCACAGTTGCATGTTAACGGGAATATTAGTGGAATATTCATTTTTATTAGCAATGTAAACAGCTGAGTAGGAATATTGTCTTTTTAGGAATATGGAAAGAGCTGGAATATTGTGTGCAGGTAAACGTAGTCATTGACTAACTTTACATTTCTGTAGAGTAAACCTTATATGGACTGATAATAAGTTGAACACCCAAAAAGTACATGTTCCTGTTTTTATTTTTGAAAATATTCTTATTTTCTGCATTTTACATTGAAGTTTTCTTAAATGTGTCTTAACTTTTTTGGCAGTTATTACGTAACTCGTTTTATATATCTTTCTAATTAAAGATTGGGTTAGAATCAGAAGATTATATTTTAAACAGTTAACTCACTGTAAACTGTTACTTTATAGTTCCTTTCAGTTCAGGCGGTTGAGAGGAGAAGATGGAGAAATGGATTCAACTGTGGAGGACAAATGGTGGGGGGGGGGGGGGGGGAAAGTGAGAGGGCTTGAGCTGAAGAAGAAGAAGAAGAAGAAGAGGAGGAGATGAGGAGGATTAGGTGAGGCGGGGGACAAGAGGCGCTCTCCCTCTCAGCCAGCCGGATGGGGAGAAAAAGAGAGGGGGGGTGGTAGCAGAAGAGCTGGAGAGACTGAGAGTGTGTGTGAGGGCTAAGTGAGGCCTTTATAAATGAAAGCAGATGCCTGGCATTATGAACTTGTCGGGTCGCAGATGGGGATGGCGGTGATGGAGCACTCGACTCCCCGGATGGTTATCACTCACTCTCCTCCTCTTTGCCTCTCAACCGCCTTCCCCAGTGCTCGCAGGGTGAGAGGGAGAAACAGAACGGGGATATTAAGAAAAAGAGAGAATATCCATAGAGTGCGAGAAATAAAGGGGGGGGGGGGGGGGCAAGAAGGTGGGACTTCTCCAGTGAGTGATTAGTAGCCCTATTTAAATAAAGACCATGAATACAGTGTAAAGAGAAGAGCTTCAGGTCTTTCTCTTCCTCCTTCCTTTTCCTTCCTTTGATTGATCTCGGCGTCGGTGTGCGGTGATTGATTGGATTGCCTGCGGAACATCATCCCGCTAACTAGTCGCTCCGAGAAAGGGTGTTTGTCACTGCCATTGATCTTCTTGTAAATGAAATGTTCCATTTCCAGTGCATTTTATTGTTAAATGCAGTTCATTAGCTACTCTGAGATTTATTGCCGTGTCTCCTCTCTTGGGCAGGAAGAGGAGGAGAGAAAGGGACAAGGAGGGAGAGAGAGGATGAGAAAGAGAGAGAGAGAGAGAGAGAGAGAGAGAGAGAGAGAGAGAGAGAGAGAGAGAGAGAAAAGACGGGCTGAGACAAGTGTTGATGGTACAGAGCTGCTGCAGACTTGATAAATATAGCCCAAGTTTGCCAAGAGATGAGAGATAATGATGGTGAAAAGGAACTGACACACTGAGCTTCCTGATGTACTGCAGTTATCCTTCTCATGATCACTGTGGGAACTTCTGCATCAATACTCTTATTCCTAACATATTCAATGCAGTAGTATTAGAAATCCTGGAGGAATCTATATTTACTCATATTTGGGTCGTTTTTAAACTGTAACGGATGAAAGAAAAGGCCAAAATACATATAATTATGCAGTTGTTTTTATGGTGGCCAAACTGAGTCCTAAAAAAATAAGCTGCAAAGGGTAGGAGGTGGATAGATGGATGGATAGATATAGAAGTCAATTGAATGTGCTCAAGAAAAGGTACAATCCCTCTTTCTAAGTTCAGCAGTTCAGATAATTTATGAAGAACAAATACCCCGTTTATAAGAAACTCCGTGCAGCCCCGTGACACTCAAATAGCCCTAAAATATGTGATCGCCGGTTCAGATCCCCCTGACCAGCAGCGAGGATCCGAGCAGGGAATGTAAATGAGCAGCTCTCCGCTCTCCCTCAGCAATTATTGCACACGTGCCGTTGATCAAGGCACTTACACGAAGGCTCAAGGCTCCAATTACTGCAGTGGAGCTGCTGTGGGTTGTACTGGGCAGCTCCCACCAAGCAGCCACCAAGCACACTCGGCTGATCTTTGCCGGTCACAACAGATTGAACTTGCTTAAGGCAAGATTTGTAAATATATAATTCACTTGCCTTAAGTCCCATAATTAGGCTTGAACAGAGACAATGTGATTATCACTTTTATTTAACAGGAAAACTGTCCTTTCCAACATTAAGTATTAAATCAGAACTACAAAACTACAGAAGTACAAAACATGACTGGACTTTTTCATTCACCAACTACCACGAAGAAAAGAGAGAATTTTGGTAATATATAATTAAAGAAATGCTGAAAAACAAAGCATTGGTTCAATTTGCCGTTGGCCACTGGGCTGCGTAACGCTGCCGGCTGTAATCACCTCGCTTGACTTAAGCCTCAAAATGCCAAACTTATGTTTTAACAATTCACTTTGTGCCACAAGATTTAAAGGAATAGTTTGACATTTAGGGAAATCTGTTTAGAGTTGCTGGTGGACACAATATGTCGACGACTAGTTAAACTAAAGACGATGGAGCCTGAGTGTTGCCTGAACGACGAGGCCTATTTCTTCAATCAGTATTTACAGACAAGTGAAGGTGAGAGCTGTAAAAGGTCCCATCACACGCCTGTTAATGCCTCTACAGACTACAACGAGGAAAGCAACATTTTTGGTTTGGTGTGGGCTTTTCTCTGTCCTTCCTGTCATTGTATTGTCTGTGACAGAATAAAAGCTTTTACTTGTGCTTTGCTGTTGACGTGGAGCTTGCCGTGTGACTCGGCCTCTCTGGTTAATCTCTGCTTGTTAGACTTTGTGGCACATTGAAGAGCCAGACCACACCGCTGTTTGCCCGTCAAACAGTCTGCAAGAGCAGGGCAATTACAAACGCAAACTCTGCTCACACTCCTTGGGCGCGATGAATAGGAGTGTGTGTGTGTGTGTGTGTGTGTGTGTGTGTGTGTGTGTGTGTGTGTTTGGTCATATGTATGCTGGCTGCTATGAGCGGAGGAGCCTTCTTGTTTTGACGACAGGTTGCTGTAGTTTTTGTTCTGTTCATTACTTCAGTAAATTCAATATCGCGTCATCATCACACACATTTTTTGAAGCTACTCGAATTAAACATGCAATTGACATTTGTAATTTAACATCTGAGCTTCACTAGCGCACTGGTGGAACCTCCTATATGTGAAACACAGTTCAGGAAAAGTGCTTTAACTGTAGTAGTGGCCGTGTTTAAAGGTGCTGTATACGGGATTGGGAGCACATTTATTGCCTCTCAAAGGCTCTGAGCAGCACCACGGCCAGTGGCTCGCAGCTAACGGCGCTAACAGTGCAAACTCAGGCAAAAGTACTGACGAAGCTAACAGTGTTTACCTTGCGCAATAATAATACATTTTATTTGTATAGGGTACTCAAAGGCACTTTAAATGGTAAAAACAGAAACTATAAAGGCAACATGAACAAAAGAGATGACATAACAGTAAGCGACAACACAAACACATACATAACTAGCTGCATGGGTTAAAATGACGCCATTATTCGGGATGTGGTTATCAGCTATAACCACATATGGAATGAATGAATGAATGAATCCCGTACTTTGCACCGGTTAAGTGCTTTCAACAATAGTGTCTGTAAATAATCCGTCATTAAATCATGCAGGTGGTGTTTAACTTTGCCATTTCAGGAGAATCCGGCAGACACGGTGTCATCTTACTGCTTGAATGTTGTATTTATTATCCTTTCTGTAAATACAACTGATCGGTAGCTTTAGTGCTTTCTATAAGAAGCTCTGGTATTGCATTGGTAGAAACAGACTGTTGCATGTCAGCAGTAACCGTTTAAATCAAATGCTGTGGTTCATGAAGCGCTTTGTGAGTCTTGTATGTAAAAAGTAGTGCCCTATTGTCGGCTCGGATCGTCACAGAAATACACGAGAGACATTTTTCTCCTGATTTATTCACTCCATAAGCCTCCAGTAAGACGGCTGAGTTTATTAAATATTCACAACAATAACCACATTTAATAAAAATGCCACAGTGCCGCTGCTTTCAGCGGTGTCACCTATTCTTTCTCCATTAATCGACTGGAAGCAAAGGGTTGTTTTTGTCTTTTTAAGAGGCGGTATTAGCCACAGCGGAGCAGTTCCTCACGGCGAGCTGACACCGCTAAGGTTAGCCTGGCATTTTCACAAGATGGGATGCCTTTCACGGGTTGTTGAGAGAACCAGGCGGAGCAATAGATCAACCCAAATGGCACAAATATCTCGGTAATGGTAGGAAGAGACGTCTGAGAATAGTCACTTCGGTAAAGGGAAGGACAACATAAAGCCAAGTAAACCCCGTAAAAGCGATTTACATGCTTTATAAGTGATGCATTTATATTGCAGATTAGTTTAAAGAGTATGAGTGACTCTCGGGGTTGAGCCTTTGTCAGGTGTGGGTGCTAACAGGAGCCTAGAGGTCAGATCTCTACGCCAGAGTTTGCTGGCCTGCTCACGAATCTGAAAGGAAATATCAACAAGAAACGTTCTAGTCGCAGAGGGTGCAGAGGTGCCCTTTAGCAAGGCAGTGCATATAGAGTCACTGTAGTAATCTTAATCAGTGAACATCGAGTCTGTGTGGAGACATAGTTAGTCAAAACTGATCCTGATCTCAATAACTATTGATCAGTAGGTTGTATGCTGTCTTTGGAGCATCTGCCCTGTTGTTATTGACTAATATCACCTGTTGGGGGTGTGTCATCATCCACTGTCTACAGAACATAAAGACTACTGTGAATATTAAGCATATTGTTCTAAACACCTTTTGTTCTCCACTTAAAAGTGGCGACTCACAAGATTCCTGTTTTGTTTTAATTGTCTTTGGTGCGAGGTGTTGATTGCTGTCGTTCCCCAGAGGGTCACCCGTCAATCAAACGGTGAGTTATATAGAGACGGAGCGCAATTAGGTCCCGCCCACTCCGGAGGGGAAACCAATTCATCGCTCTCCAGTTGTGTAAAGGTACCCCCTTGTCACTAGCAAACAACAGAAACATGTCCCTAAAAGCTGCTGTGGGCTGTGATGCTCTACCAGCAGGGTGGAGCTCCCACGACTAAGTTTTCATAAGCTGCCAAACCGAAAATAAACCTGAGAATCCAGGCAATAAGATGTGAGGCATCAGCAGGAAGAGTGGGGGAACTGTGGCATCCTGACTCTCAGGAAGCTAAACCGTAAGTCTGCAGCAAGCATTTTGTCCGAATATCTATTTCTTTACATTACGCTAAAGCATTTTGACACTATGTCACTTTAGTTATTGTGGATTGTGGCCAACGTTCCATCAGAAAGCCATATCCAGTAGTATGTTTGTGAGTGCCTCAGCTAACTACAGTTGCAACTTGCTAACACATAGCTAACATTATCTCTGTTGTCTCTATGCTGTTTGACTGGCTATAGCATGAAGCAATAACAAAGTAACGCCACAGTATGCATGATAATGCATTGTCAGAATACAGCAGATATACTTAAATTATTCACTAGAAGTACAGTATAAAGCAATGACACATAACGTATCATTTAAAGGGCCGTACATAGGAAAGTTCTCATGATATTTATCAGACAGACGTGATATTTTAAGAAACTTTACCTGGTCCACACAGACGCATACATGGGATCAGAGGGCACACAGCCGACATGCAACTTGTGTTTCAGTGCTTCAGTTTGAATTGTTGCCGTGAAGGTGATTAATTCTTACATCATTCACATGAGACCGCTGCCATCATGTTGGAATCATTAGAACTCGGCAAATAGCCTGGAGACAAAATGAGAAAACAACTGAAAGAGTCAAATATTGGACTCAGTGAAATGTTCAGTTTAGACAAATATCTACAACTGAAATTAAACAGTTTTAATGTCTTTTATTCTCTCTACCGTCACAATGTTTTGTGAGCAACTCAAAATATTGTGAAAAATGCAAAAAAATTCCTAAAGCCAAAATGGGAGTTTTTTACAGTCTAAAACTCAAATGCATTTTGCTACTATTACATAATACTAAGAAAAGTAGCAATACATCACAAGTGAGAAGCTCGATCTATGTCATATTTGGCATTTTTGCTTGAAAAAATGATGAATGTATAATCAGAATAGTTGCCCCTTGACGTAGGGACATCTACACTTAAATGAGCCTGCCTACAGCATAGTTTGGTCATAAGTTGGCCGTATAAACTAAACCGAGTAGAAGAAGTAAAGGTGAGCCGGAGAGAGATCTTCAGAAATTGGTCGTGTTTTAATTGTTCTTCCTCGTCAGCTAACATCGGGCCTGTTCCATGCTGTCTGGAGACGAAGACGAGCATTCGCACGTTACGTGAACATCCGAGAAGACGCCAACAGCAGGAACAGCTGATCAGGCATGCGAGTTAAATGTACTTCAGAATGTATTTGGCAAAGGTGTTTACATAACACATTTAGCCCAAAGCGAGCGTACAACTAGAGTGTCATCAAAAGCTGCCATCTCCTTCCAGCTTTTCTAATGCAATACTTAAAAATGCGCAAAAAATATGTGAATGGAAACTTAATTTAGCATTATCTATATTCTACGGTCCCTGTGGCGAAGGGACAGCGTGAGTCTTGAGCCCTGATCCCCGGTACCTGCTGTAGAAAGAGTACTGCAGGTACTTGTTACCGAAGTAACATCCCGACGTTGATTATTTAAAGCAATTTAGAGCTTAAAATTAAAACTCTGAAGTCATGGGAATTTTGCAGAATGCTTCCTTTTTTTGTTTTGGTGATCCTCTTGTCCGCTCCGCCTGCACAGAGAACTACAGCAGCAGAGAAACGGTAGAAAGTGAAAGCCACCGACTCACTTTTATCTTCATTAAGGGAAATCTTTGTCAGTTTTGCAGTGCTGGTGCACAAATGAGCTTACACCGTCACAGTGTAAACCTGCTTCCACTGGCGACGCCAGGACCTTGAGTTGTTCCTCATCCATATTCAATCCCTCTGAATTGGGGACGGTGACATATGGTCGGTGCTCACGCTGCATCTCCCCCTCCTCTCTACCACAGATACAAATTCAGAATTGGATTTAACACTTCAATTCCCCACTGACCAACAAGGCTGACACAATTACTATGCTGGATATGCCCCCCCCCCCCCCCCCCCCACACACACACACACACACACACACACACACACACACACACACACACTGGTGTAATCCAATTAGAACACAGCCAGTGTTTATACTGGTGTGTATGTGTGGGACAAGTTGTGTGTAAGAGAGACATTAGAAATTCATATCTGAATGCAAATGTTTTTAATAGAATGACATTTGAATTAGACTTGAACATGATATAATTGCTAAACTAGAATATAGAAAGCGGTGGTTTTCTTGTCACCGAGCAAGATGCTGAATCCCAAACTGCTCCAGGGTCAGTGATCAGTAGCCAGACCTGACCTCTGACCCTTTCTCTCATGTTATTATACGAGAAAAATGGGTCATTTATTTAGTCCAGCCTTCCGCTGACAAGGCACCGGCCCGTTCGTGTTCCCAGTGTGTTGGAATCCATTAAAGTTTCAGCAGATTTCTCCACTGCAGCGTAAGTAATATCAATAAAAAATGTCACTTCCATGAGAACAAGCTGAAGTCTTTGAACACCAACATGATACATGGGCTACTTTTACACACGAGCCAACGATGTGCATGTTTTTCACTATTAATTATGAACAGATGCTGTGCAGTGTGAGCGTTACAGCTCTCTTTATTTCCTCGAGGGCGTTGATGGAAACCCGCACGCGTCCTCAAACGTCCCCTCAGACACAATCAGGGAGAAATACCAGAAGGTGCGAGGATCAATATTGTCTTGCAATCGATTTTTTGGAAGTTGGTGTCCATGAGGCAGCTGCTAACAGGGATCCAAATACACACAGAATGTGCTGATTGAGGGGATTTTACTGCCCGTGCTGTTTATATTCACTTCAGTTTGTCTTCTGTTAATCCCCATGGCAGCAATTGTTTTACAGGCGAATAGAGCACCAAATCTAGCAGGAGAGTGCGTTTTTTTGACAAACGTCCCCCATTGCACGCACACTTTAATGGCCCGGGCTGCGTGATGTATAGTCAGTGTGAAGTGCGTCCGGTTGGGTTCCCCGCAGAGTGATGGAAGTCATTCCGGTCTGAAAAGTCACGGTGGAGCGTTAGCGAGGAAATCTGCCACAGAGGCATCAGCTTAGGTTTCACAACATTACATCACCTGTCTAATTGATCCGCTTGTTTGGGCTCATTTCATACCTGCATGGAAGTGCTGATGAAGCTGTGTGTGTGTGTGTGTGTGTGCGTGCGTGCAGGGAGGCAGGTATTAGCCCTGACAGATCGCACTGTTAATTGCTAATTGTGTTTCTCATTAGGCGCAGGGGTGACAGGTGTTGTTGGAGTGTTGTGAGTTCTTTCGGCACTCTCCCATGAATTGTGCTTCGCTCCCTGCGCGGCACATTGCCGATCCGCTTGCTAATGGTTCCCCCGAGAACTCCCATCAGCCCCTGGGCTCGGTGCAGCGAGGGGTCGGTTTTTAGATACTGTGTATCAGCAACAGCCGCATTGGGAGGTCTCCGAACAGAGAGCTTTGTCAACTAGCACGTCCTTTCATCACAGTCGGTTTCGTACTCTGTATGTAAACTGTATTTGTTGTGTATGTTAAAAGATACTAAGTTAAGTAAAAAAAACAAAGTGATGCATATCAGGAACATTTCACAGATGCTGCTGGTGGCGTTATCTTAATGTCTTAGTTTCATGGATGTGGCCTTAGATCTAGAAATGGCAAAAAAGAATTAAGAGTATCTCACAAAATGTTCTGATAAGAAGGTTGCAACACTTTTCTGTAAGAACCAGGGTAAGATGTTCACAGGACACCAAAATATGCCAGTTATACATTAAACTATTTGAGGAGCAAAGAAAAGTATCCAAATGTCTTGTGCAATAAAATAAACATCAAATAATAGACTAAAAGAGAAAGCTTCAATAGATGAAAACTTTTTGCATTTTCAGATTTGACTTAAAAGTTGACTTTCTTGAATTGAAATGACACCGGGTCTCTTTCAGGATGAATGTAACGGTGGGAATCATTACATCTCGTCATGATGAAAATCAATAAACAGCCTTTCTTCTGTTTCTCCTTCTGGTAAAATATACTTGGTGATACATCTCTTTGTTTGAATGTGGAGAAATGAGACTAGAAAATTCAAGCATCTTTCGTGGGATTAAAGCACGCTCTGACAGACTCAGGGTCAGTTCCCCGCCGCTTGTACTTTAGTTAGAAACATGTTTGATGTCCTGAAGGCTGCATTCACTTCCACCTTACAAGACGGAGAGGATCCTAATGCACTGCACACAAGACGAGTACCATTCATATTTAACACCCCACTCAGCCAGCTGAGCGTAGCAGGTCAATAATTCCACAACTCACAACAACAAGTCTTGTGCACACCGGGGACAATGAAATATGAAAACGTGTGCTGTTTTATTGGATGTGGTAATCGCATCTTAGACCATCAGTGAGGACACACATTGTGTCTTGGTGAAGGCCTTGATATGTGTTTTGAGGAAGGATAATGGGCTTCTGCCTCGTTTTTGCTAGATAGCTGTTAAAACGTTTGCACTTGCTGTGCGCTCGTTTCTACCTTCATCAGTGGAGGAAAGAAAAAAGAAAGTATTTAGTGCAAAATGAACATGCAGTGAGCCGGTTAGATGCCTCATTTCTTAGGAGATCTGGAGTCACAGGTCTAGTTTATCTTTCACTTGTCACTTTTTGTTAGATTATTAAAGTAGGTTACTATTTCACAGTTGACACAATTACTTTGTTTATAAACTCCTTTTCTTCATATGAGCGAGAGATTCAGTGCAACAGTGAACACAACAGAAGGGAGACTATGCAGAGCGCCAAAGTGTCCTGTTCACGGTAAAGTAATACTTCTGAAACATGTTTTACCTCTTTGATTACCTGATACCTTTTAGCTTATTATATTGCAAAACCGCAACAAAGACCCAAACCAATAATGGGTTGGTTACTATCGATCCTGTTTGACTTCCCCGGCCTGTCTGTGGCTCTCAGCCTCAAGCTCATTCATGATGTAAATCTTGCATTTGTTGGGGACTATTTTCAGCTATTTGGTGCTCTGGTGAGTATTGGTGAAGAGTGTACGTTTGATCAACTGAAAGTAAACAGCAGTTCATTGTAATGAAGGAACACGTCACCGAGTTCAACAGCGTGGCTCATCTGTGTTTTTACTATGGAGGCCGACCTTGTGTAACGAAAACGTGGTTCAAGACAGTGAATTGATGAAGAGCCTTGATTTTAATTTTACTTAAAATGCAATGTTCAAACCCAGTGTCAACTAGACAACTTTACTTGACAGCCAAGCTCTCTTTCGCCATGTTTTTTTGCTGACATTGGAACCTTGTGCTCAGGAAGACACTCAACAGCACAATATGTGGTATTGGCACCATTTCTTAATTTATTTATTTCCCATTTTCCATTTATATAGATTTGCTACATACATGAGCTTTATTGTTGGGCTATGATAAGGCTTATTGTTGCTTTTTAAATTACAAAGATGGCAGTTTAAAAATATAATAAATACTTACTTGTTAAAAGCAGAACACAGAAGGGCAATTTCTTTATCAGCGACGCGTTGGTTGCGTCTGGTTTCTTTGGTACTGACACGGCCAGTTCTGAATGAAGGGATGTCTGAAGTACGTAGAGAGAGGAGGACGGACCCACCGGTTTATGTGCATGAAGTTCTCTACTGTTGTTGTTGTTCAGCACCTTTATACGTAGGATGTGACGGTTGGTCTTTGTGTAATTTGTCCCACCCTTCCTCCACTGTGATTGGATGGCTGGGTAGAAAGTGTGGGTCACTAGCGCATCCTTTTACCCAAAGTTGAAATATTTGACCTAATTCACTTCTTATTTGTTAACACATTTTTAACATTAGCTTTAAATTCCCTTGACTGTTGAAGCCAACGATTACGCAAAATGTCTTCGCTACAGAGTCAAAAAAAAACACCAAATAGTTGAGTCAACACCTCTCTGACACCAATCCCAGAACATTAAGGATTATAGGCTCCACAAAGCTCCGCTGTTAACCTACTGAACTGGATTGCATTTGATTTTACACCAAAGATGTTGGAATACACATTTTTACCATTTCATCAAACTTTGAAAGTCTTGATCTTGTTTAGGTTGTTGTTGAACTTGGGCCACCATCTGTACCGTTTAATAAAAAGCTGAACACCGAGCGTATGTAATAGAATATTCAGCTCTGGGGGTTGATTGTTTTGGTGACTGGTAATTATTATTGTTGCACAGATCCTCGCGCACCTGCTTGGCATGCTGCTTTTCCTCTGTAGAGCCTCCTTGTTGTCGCTGGCTACTAATTACAACCTGAGGACGAGGCCTCTGGACAGCCAGGTTTGAGTGAGACGTGTCCCCGTGGAGACGCTTGTCTGTCCCTCACCGCTGCTATTAGCTCGGCGCTCGCTCCACTTGGCAGCCATTATTAGCCTGGGTATTAGCATCTCGCTGACTCACTCTTGATGCCGAGACGAGCGCTTGTCACTGCACACCCATGTGGATGTTCATTGTTCTGGAGACCTCGTGGGGACGCGCTCCAGCTCGGAGTGCTAATAATAATAATTACCCCTCAGGAGAAGGTGGGGTCCCTGCTTAAAGTCAGCTCCTGAGCGCTGCTGAGGCTTTGCTCAAGGGGCGGTTGACATTTTAAAGTGGAGTTACATCGATATCAATGTTCCGATACCTTCCTGTTAATAATGAATTATCAATAATATCAACAAAACGCCATCTTAAGGGAACAGTCTGTAGCATTTAGGGGATATAACATTAATAAGTAGGTTTTCTTGAGTGTGTAATCACCTGAAAATAAGACTCTTTGTGTTTTCCCTCCATACGAAGGAGGTCCTCTTAACGTAGCCGGCCGCCATGTTTCTACAGTAGCCTAGAAGGGACAAACCAAACCCTGGCTATACTGTAGATGGGACCATTTGTCTCTTCACGTTTTCACCTCGGCCACCGTAGTTCTCCTAAACGCTTGGCACACAGGAGACTTTTCAATCGGTTGGAATTGTGTGAGTGCTTGATGACAAAGATTGGTTTAAGATAAAAAAAGATTTAAATACATGTCACTGTAAAGATAAAAATAAATAATACAACTTGACAAAACACACGTCTGAGATTACTCTAAATTGATACAAATTTGAATAAAACTTAATTTTCTTAAGATTTCTAAATAGCATTAAACTGACGACAATTTAAACACTTGAATATGACTTAAACTAATACGAATGTAATACTAATAGTAAACTACTAACACTTGGACTAAAGTAAAGCTACAAAATCTTTTTAAAACTTAAAAGGGTCAAATACATTTAATCAGTCACTTCGGTCCATACATCCTAATGATGATGGTTTTGTTATTGGCTGTAATGTGAGTAGTGTCAGTATGTGCACTCTGAATATCCTCCCTGGTTTTTCAACCTTCCCCTTTGACTTCTGCTAATGTGTCTGTTTCACATGTCTTCCTGTTCCCATGTTTCTTCCGCTACATTAGCAAACTACACCATTGGGAGCACCCCCCCCCCCCCAACACACAAACCGCTCCACCCTCTCCCAACTGGAGGTGAGCTCAGGTCTCTGGGGATCTTTTTTATTTTTCCAGCACACACAGCAGATCCGTCCAGCTCCAATTAGCTCATTATGTACGCTGACAACTTCACCAGCAACCTAAGCACCGGCTGACTGGCTGAGCGCTCAGGTTTTCATACTACACTCAAGTGGAGGCTGCAGGAGCCCTCCGTACAGGTACAGCAGCTGGCTTCTTTGTGCATGTCTGTATGAATGTATTCAGTCTCACACACCTGTACCTGCCGAAGTCAGCAAGTGAGAATATACGTAAATCCACACATGATGAACAGTGACATATAGAACCTTTTTTATAACTCTTAAGGTTGAGTTCATCTCTACCATGTCAGTTATGAACTTGCTACATCCGTACTATCCCAACTCTATTATTCTATATCCTTAAAAACAAGCATGGCTCTATGCTTGTGGTCTTTAAAATTCATTACAACTTGCCACATTTGTACATAACATCAAATGCTCAGTGGTTTTAAGATCATTTAGAAACCATTAAACCGTGGCCTTCTATACATACAAGATTATATCGATACATCAGTTTTGTTCTTCGTGTCTTTAAATCTTTTTTCTGCCTTTTGTGCAAATTTAAAACTCTTATTTCCCAGTTTTTCTGAGCTGCACTCCTGTCGACCTGTGAAGTAAATGTTTGTGCTCTTAAATAATCCAGGACTTTTCACTCTGCACAGCAGCCTGTAACGGTGACACTGACACTGATCCCTACAATGAGCACCACTGTCGACCCGTAGAAGGTTTGCCGTCCCCTCAGTGTGTGTGTGTGTGTGTGAACGCACCGCCCTGATGATGGGATGTGACAGCAGATCCCTGAGCAAAGGCTGACGTGTCCACACACATCTTTGCCCCTGTCACACACACGGGATCCATCAGCTGGGCCCAGACTGCTGCTCCTAGATTCTGCTTGCTCACGTCGGGTGTGGGTGTCGGCGTGTTCCTCACTAAATGCTTGACGCTTGAGGAAATTAAGTGAACCTGACGCACATATCATGCTCACTTATACCACAATAATCCTCCAACAGTTGACGGGGAAACTTCGCTTTGCCTGTTAATCGTTCAGACGATCGTCAGAACATTCATTCTCAACAATTCTGATGAGTGTTTAAGCTTTGTCTGGTTCCAGCTTCACACGTTTGCTGCTTATTTGTGTTATTATTTGATTGTAAATTGCTGCTGCAAATACCTTACATTTAGGATCGGTGTCGGGCAAAACAAACAATTAATATGTCTGCAAATTGTACTTTTTCACTCCTTTAGTTACATTTCATAGACACAAATAGTTTAATGTATAAGTCCACATTTCAGTCATTGTCAAATCTGCTCAGTTTGTGAACTACAGCTGCACTTCGGCTCCATCTTTAAGGTTGTTTAGGAATATTTGCTTTTTTTCGTTCACGTGTTGAAAGCTACAGGGAACTTCCACTTTGATATGCCGTGCTAGAAAACGCATTATAAGTGCTGATATCTCTAATGACAGTAGGTTACTGCTAATTGATAAACAGTGACAGAAGACAGCTCATCACCAGAATATAATAAAACATATTTCAATACACTGGAGTCTGTGTTGCTGTATTTCAGGTATAGTTAAAAACATTTCCACATATAAAGTTTACTGAGCAGCACATATTAACCTACATAACAGTTAATGATTAGATTAATAAAAAGTGTTGCACATAATTTGAATTATCTTTGAAACCTACTGTAGAAAACATGGATGTAGCATCTGTGATGTCCCAGATGATCCGGGAGGTTCTGAAGTCTGGATTTGCGATCATCACTTGCTGCCATCTTGGCACCTTCTGAAGCCAGAAAATCCAAATTTTTGGCAAAAATGAGGGAGCTGAGGGGGACGAGGGAGTGGCAACCAGCATCCAGCATAGCTGAGTATCATAGGCTGAGAGAGCCATCGATCAAGCAAACATACTCTCAAACAAACCTCTCTAAATGTCAATATCTCCTCAAGACATTCATATTTCAAGTAGCCACCTAGACACTATGTCTTGTGTAAAAATAAATGCATTACATAGACAAATGAATATATTTTAAATTGGAAATGTAACTAAAATATCTCTACAGCCGTTGGATGAATTGCTGTGAAGCTTTGTACAGATATTCTTGGTTCCCAGAGGATGAATCACGGTCACCTTGAGGTTGACGTTCTATAGTTCGGAGTGAAATGTCTTAACAACTATTGGATGGATTGCCATGAAATGTGGTACAGACGCTCATGGTGCCCAGAGGATGAACTGTAATGACTTCTGTGATTTTACAGATTTCCAACACTATCACCCAATGCCTGCAAGTTACTGACATTCCCATCAGCCTCAGCTGTTCTTTGTGTTTACTGCTACCAGGTAGCATAGTCACCATGGTAAACAATGTACCTGCTAGTCATCGGCATGTTAGCGTCGTCATTGTGAGCGTGTTAGCATGCTGAAGTTATCATTTATTCATTGCTCTAGACTCCTCTTGTTTCAAGTAAAAGTGAATTGACAGCTGATTGAACCTCCCACTTAACAATGCAACCAAGTTTACTGTAGAGTCTCACAGGCCTGAAATAACTGCCAGTGACGCCGTGACGCCTCGCAACAACTCCAAGAGTGTTTTGAAACATATTTCACAAAATGATAGTTTGACGGTTTCACAGTTGATCCAGTTTCTTACGTCTCCTCCTGGTTTTTACCCGACCCCCACGTTCCATTTATCATATCCTCAGCTAGAGTACTCCCTCCTCCTCTCCCCGCCACCGAACAACAGTCCATCTCGACTCCAGCCTCTCTCCTCCCAGCAAACACTGTTTAAACAACCTGGTAAACATGTCTGTCTTCATTCATTACCCTGCTTCTCATCATGATCAAGCCTCCCGATTTAATGAGGCAAATAGATATTTCTGCGGTGATTGTCTCGCTCTCCCACAAAGTATTAAGACTATTAAATGGACACATCTGTTTTTAATTAGGAGCTAAAGTCACCTCGACGCTGCCTTCCATGCTAATGGACTCTGATTCCATCAAGGCTCCCTCAGCCTAACAAACAATGCAGCGCGGTGCAGTTAGTAGTAGACAAAGGCCCGAGGATGTGATCAGTAAGAGAGAACGTAAATACACTTCAATCATTCAATAAATACACTTCTACATGAATAACATCTGTCTGGGCACTCAGGGTGTGACTGAAAAAAATGTAAAATATAATAGATAATATGTCAACAAATCCCTCTCTGGTGGATAAAGATTCTGTTTCAGTGAAATGAATAAAGATTACATCGAGCGTTAATGAATTACAGGTTGTAGCTATAGCGCGTCTCTCTGAGGAGGGACGGTTGGAGAGTTTCTTTTTGGTTTCCAATCACAGTAAAAAGTTTTGAAGTCCCAGTGTACACATGTTTGCATATGAAAAGCAACTCAACCAATAATCCTCAAAGGTGAAGTTTAGAACGTCTAAAGGTGTCACCTGACTCAGAAACATCCGACATCCCTCACTCCCCACGAGCCTCAGCGCCTGTCATCTTTTACATGCAGCATTTCAAAGTAAAGGTTCACTTTTGACTTATTTTATTCTTTGTTTTTTTTTAAGAAAGTGCCATATGCTCACAGCGCCACTGCAGTGTTTCCTCACGGAGGGGAGCTGCTGTGCATTGTGGGAGCAGGTAACTGCATTCCCCTGGCATGGGGTGGGGGGGCAGGTGTGATACCCTCCCACTAGAATAAGACATGATTAGATGGAAAACTCATGAGCAGCTTCGGGGGGGAAGGAGAACTGAAGCGAGGAGTCTCTGAGCTCGACCTGCCATCTAGTGGAAGTTTACAGATTCTATTCTAACTAGACTTTTCTGTATACAGGGGGCTTGATTTTGTCTCCCAGTGGACCCAGATGTCCATGAGGAATAAGCTCTTTGAGGACAAAGTGTAATATGCAATAACAGGAAATTCCAGTTTGAGAAAACTTATCAAAATTTGCCAAAACAAGGTGTTGCTATGATCCCCATGATAGGCTAACTGTGCTGCAGACATTCGGCTGCATCCGAGATGTGCTGACGATGTCCCTCACTCACCCAGAAACGACAAACATTAAACATTAAAACAGGTCATGGCTTTATTTAGAGTGGGAACTGCTGCGTGGACAGTTGATGTGTGCAGCTGTGCATGAGTGTCTGACTCCCCTGTGTGACCGAACTACATTTACACTACTCCTCTCTCACCACCAGGTGGCGGTAGACGACCACTTTAAAGTACATACTTCCCCCAAATCAAAGCCTGCTTCATGGGAACCTGATTGTAAAGAATATGAATAAACACACTAAATCTTTGTACTTGAACATACAATTCAGAGTCCAGTCACTTGGGAGAGACCTTATCAAGGACAACTGTTCATGTTCAAACAGGAGTACACAAAAGGGCATTTAGCGGTTGACACATCTGATTGGCCTTCACCCCGAATGCCTTTTGTGCAAACACAGTTTTGTGGACTTCCTCTTTTTCTCTCTCTTAACAAATGCTTTTTCTACCACCCTGTTCCCTCTTCTCTTTCTGACCCCCCTCCTCTGGTTTTTCCCTTCAAACAATGGAACATAACTCAGACAGGAACCAGCTGCTTCAGCAATTACATTAATATCTGTCCCGGAGTTTATTGGTTGGCCGACCACTCTAATCAAGTCAAAGGAAACGAGGCGATCCCTCTCGGTCACCGACACATCGGCCCCAATGTGCTCTGATTGAGAATGGACGTCAAGGCCTCCGCCGTTAGTGCCGCAGCGTACAGTGATCCTCTGAGCCGTTACAGCGCTACATCAGCCGCTTGTCACTTTGCGTACTTTAGTGACTGCATTGTGCGAGAAGAAGCCGCCATTATGTGGCGGAGAGAAGCAGAGTTTGTTTGGGGAGCAGGCGAAGGGGAAGCAACATGGCACCGGTCCAAACAGAGCCACAATGAGTCGTTATTGTGTCACACTCTGTGAGCTGCAGGGTGACATTGTCCGTGACAACAGGTCATTCAACGTTACTTCCTTCATGAAACCAGCCAGCTTTATTTTACCAGATGCATGATGGTTAATCCACAGCAACAATAGAGGAACGGGATTTGTTTTAAACAAAAGATACTGAAGTTGTATCTGTTATAGAAGTGGCTCGATTCACCTAGTTTAGCACAAAGACGGGGAAAGCAGGGCTGCAACAAAGGATTCCTGTTAGGTTTCCTAATTCATTGATCAGGTGGTGTAAAAGATGTCACAGTTGGCTACAGTCCGACGTGACGAGTTCAGGAGTTTTGTTTCGTGCAACTAAAGAAAACTGCCAAATGTTGCTTAAAATAACTCATAATTAATGAACTAGAATTATTGGAGGCCTAATGGTTTTCTGTTGATGGACTAATCAAACAATCAACTAACTGTTTCAGCTCTAAATTCATCAAATCTGTTCATGTTTTAAAAACGATGACAATGCTTCTTTAGTTGCATTTTAAATGTTCAGTTTAAAGCTGAACCTCCATCTAAAGACCCCGGCTGTCATGACACAGGATCAAAACCACAGATATCAGATAAATATGAATCCATGGGTCGGTCAGACTGCAGCGCTTCAATGGACCTTTGGCAACATTAAATAAAACCCTCTCTGTTTGAGGACAAGTCGGCTTGTTAAACACTCCATGGTTTAACAAGCCGACTTGTAAAACAGAGTGCCCTGATGGCTATTGGTGATATAAATGTTCCTTCCATTAAGTATCTCTTGAGGTACGCGTGCCAGACAGCGTCTCATCCTTCCAGCGGAGGCAGAGTGTGTTATTGGCTGCTGTGTTATCCACGGCAGCTGCCCAATTTTCCTGGACGTTCCTCGTAGCCTCCGAAAAGAAAAAGGGCCCGTCGTCTTTCGGCCCTCGAGATGAGCGCCTACGTCTGCCTTTAGTGAAGCTCCTCTGAACACCGCTTGTTTATTCCTCCCCAGTCTCTCCTCTAACAGCGCGGTGGGGCTCGTGACTCGGTCATGATCGTGTGGCGGCGCTTCAATCCGCGGGAAAGGCACTAAGTGCTGCTGAAGAGCAACCACTTGCTTCCCACAAAAGGGGGGGAAGACGGCGCCCTGGGACGGGCAGTTTAGAGACCAGCGGAGCATGAAATATTCACAGAGAAAAGATATAAAGGCGAGTGGAAAAGGTACCTCTGCCTCAAGAGTTTGTGTTGTTGATGTACGCCAGGCCTGGAGGCCTTGAGGCGAAGACATTGTTGAGCAGAAGCCCCAGTACAGAGGTCGTGGAGGAATGCAGTCACTCTCGGGTCACCTCGTTTGTGTTGCCTATCAAAGGCTCCTTTCAGATGTTCATCCCCCTGTAGATCAAAAGCACCACAGTGTATCTGCAGACGATTGATATCGTTATCGCTGCTGCTGAGATATCTGGCATCTGTATTTAATTAAAATTAAACAAATTTCTGTGAAAAGTTGATCAGGACAAAGCTGCTAAAAACAGGAAGACGGCAAAGTAACTGTAGAAAGCCCTGCGTTGGGAAAGGCGGTGACATCATACTTAACATGTGCTCTTTGTGGATTATGTGTAAACCAAATTACAGGAGTAAATAGAGCTGCGTTGTTATTCTCCTGTTTTACTTTTTAACAGTTCTTCTGATACAGACACCAGCGGCTCATAACCTGCTTTAATCTCATCGTCTTGTATTTTGAGTGTAATGTAACAAAGCATCTCTTTACTTCATGGGACATTTAACCCACATCACAAATGCATTGTCATACTTGCAAAGTACAGATTAGTGGTGAATGGATTTTTGTTGTTCTGCGTGTTCGTGACAGCAAAAGTCAAACCTCTGCATGTAGCTCTGAGTAACATCCGCCCACTCTACATTCAGCATTCTTTCTTCTTTTTGTCGTGCTTGGCTTTCCAATGAGGATAAGCAATATGACCTAAAATATTAATTACGCCATTTTTGTTTTGTCTTTGCAATGGCAATATTATATCACGGGATTACACAACTTTAAACGAACACTCTCAAACCATTATTCTGCAAATGTTTCAGTCTATTGGCAATGTAAGAGATCTTAAGAGAGAGATCTTAAGAGAGAAACTGTGTGTTTCTCACATATTTATTATTATTATTTCAAAGTATTTGCCGAAACCACACACTATAACATTTGACAGCTGTAGTGTTGATGCTTAAATGAACCTAAGAATTGTTTCCCTAATTAAATAGTCTTTCAGATATTGTTTTGATTCATTTAGTCTATAAAATGTCAAATGTCGATCACTATTTCCTAGAGTCATAAAATCACTTATTTTGTCCAACCAACAGGCTGGAAAACCTCCCCGAAGCCGTTCAGTTTACAGTGATATTAAACAATAACAAGAAGCAAATACTCATATTTGAGACACTGAAACCAGCAAATATTTGGTATACTCGCTTGAAAAAATAGTCAATAGAACAATTAATGATGAAAATCATAAATAACCATCAGCTGTGAGGATATGTGGTCGATTCGAGGACCCGGGTGCGTTGAGGTTTGTTAAAGAGAGCACTTTCATCTCAGATGAAATAAATCAATAAAGAAATGCTGGACAGAGACGACCCCGGTGACCTTTTGAGTGTAACTGTGAATAATTTAGTAGAGTTCAGTGTGACACCAAGATGTTTGGGAAGTGTTCACTTTAGTGTCAACAAACCCCCCCAAAAATGCGGTCCATGTATCTGAGATGATAGCGGTGCGTTCAGTGTGAGGGACGGAGGTTGGATCAATAACCCGAGGGAACGAGTGGAGAGGGATGGAGGTGGAGGGTGATGCATGTATTGACCTTTACTCCATTTGGGGACCTCATCTGTTGGTGGAGTTACCTCAGGAGACGGTGATCTCTACTCGGATGATGTAAACAGAGAGCATCTACACGTCGCCCAAACATTTCACACAGCTCGTCTGAGTGCCACCGCTCCGCTGTAAACACCACGGCCATGATTTAGGTTTCCACGTGAGGCTCGGGGGACCAGACCAGACCCGTCCCGTCCAGCGTCTCCGCGCTGCCGTTGCTTACTTTTGGGAATGTGCTCTGTGACGGAGGCCGAGTCCTTCCAGACAAATGTTTAATGTCGAGACCCGCCACACTCAATCTCGTATTGTCTGCAAACTCGGACTCGTTTTTTTTAAGAAGTGAAAGCTTTAAAAGGTGGCGGTGCTGTCTGCTCTCCTCCGGTCATCATCCAGCCGTTTGTTCTGACTGTGGACCAGCTGATGTTATTATTTTTGTCACATTTCTGGTGATGCAGCTGATGTAAACCTTCACTTTTGCCATTTCTAAGTGTTCGGATGAATCAGGTTTGATCTGATGACTTGACGGTGGTCAGAAAGAAAGTTGTGATTTTAATTTGTAAGCTTAACATGAGACCAATGTTTAATGATCTTCATCATGAGCAATCAACGGCTTGAAAGGTGCAAACAGGAAACCCTCTGAACTCTCCTATACGTAGAGAATCAAATCCATTTCAGTGCACGGTGACGCTCGTCTAAAGAAGCTCTTAAAGAGTCCATTGGACGCCTCTCTGGTCAGTTTACATGCTCCTGACACGCATTTAGAGAATTACGGAGCCGTCTGTTAAGTCTTGTCTGTTTATGTTTGCACAACTTATCAGTCAGTGATTCCACAGGTCGGCTTTTAACCATCGATAAGGGACGAGATCATAAAGGTAAACTATCTGTCTATACTGGCTGACAGATGATTTCAGCTTTTAAAGATTCAAAGATTACTTCTAGAGAAAAGAAACGGGCTCAGTCACAGCTTATTTATATTTTGTTTCATAATCATAATCCTAGATCCGCAGACTGTTCCCAGGTCTGGAGTTAAATCAAATGATGATGGAGCATTTGCAGTCCGGGACCTTAAACGTAATTTACTCCACACGAAGCACTTTGTGTCTCGCTATACAAATAAAGTTTATGTGCGCTGGCCAGTAACCGCACAGCTGGCATGTTCGTAAAACGGTGGCTGCTTTTGCCTGTTACCTCTGTGTGTGTGGGGGGGGGGGGGGGGGGGGGATGGTAGATCCATCTGAAGCTTTATTTCCCCAGCCTCTCTCGGCTCCACACAAAACGCAGCGATCTAATCAATACTGATTCGTCCTCTGGCTTTGGAAAAAACCCAGCTGGGACGGTCCGGACGAGGAGTAACTGTCCTTGAAAATAAACAATCACTTGCACAAGTGGCCGTGCAGCAAACATGACTTGTATGTATTTTTGCATTAAACCCGCTACCAACCTTTGGCAACGTTTCACATTTTGGGGCCTTTTGGCTGTAATGTTTTAATTGAGAGCGACTGAGCTTTCATTTCTAGATGAGAGGCCCAACGTTCAGACCTGTAGGAGCGGAAAGAAACGGAGATGAAACAGTCCTCTGACCTAAGAGTGACGTTTTACCTAAAGGGGGATTTTTTTTCTTCTGCTTCTTTCAGTGAAAGCAAGTGGAGAGGAAACAAAGTGATTCAGTGAGACGCAGCAATGTGAATTACTTTTCATAGCTGCCTATAATGGAGGAAAATGGGAGAAGCAGCGGTGCCGACTAGAGCGGGAAGGTCAGTGCAACACGGTGCCGCCTGGAGGGGGAGGGTTGAAGAGTTGAGGCCGGGTGAGGCATAGGGAGGGGGGAGGAGGGAGGAGGGAGGGGGGAGGAGGGAGGAGGGAGTCAGTCAGTGGGCGCGATGTGATTTTTGCATACAGAAGAGGGAAATGTGTTTAGTCAGGACTTAAAGTGCTGATTACTTTTTCATGCCGTTACAAAACACATGACACACACACACACACACACAAATATATCCAACGCTGTTTATTTATTTTTTTGGGACTTGACAGATGACGACTTGAGACTGCAGTACATGTGAAATGTTTCTCTTTTTTCGTCCTCTCAACAACAATTAGAAATATGCCGACTGGCACAGCACTGAAACTCAGAGACATTGTTGCTCTTGTCGTGTGAACAGTTTTAAAATCCAACATGGTGAACACTGAGGGGTGAAATAAAAAGAAGCTCTGGCTTCATTTAACAGTCCAGCTCGTGTGTCGACAGCGATTACTGTATGTTTGGAAATTTGTTGGTGAATTCAAGTTATTGATTTCTTGCTGGTGATCAATATTTTGGCTGAAGTAATATAAAGCACATGCCTCCCTAAAAATCCATGGAACTAATTGAAGGTAGGACGAGGCGATAGAATGTAAATCTTAATTGTTCACGTCCAATTCACGATTTGATGTTTTTTTTCTGAAAAGCAAAGTCGGCTCACAGAAGAAAAGAGAATTATGAACTTTCACCAAACTTCACTTTTTAAGGAATAAATAACAGACACACACGCTAAATAAATGTGTGTTATTTGTGCTTGCGTTCTTCTCTTCGTGGTTAAAGACCTTTACAGACATTTTAAGTGGGATTTTTAGCCAGAGTTTGCTGAACAATCGATTTATCTCCCAGCTCTAGTTAAAGGTAAGACTTGGCCGCTAATGTTGACAGACTTGAGTCAGCTTTATCTGAGTCTCTACCTCTGTACCGGGGGGGGGGGGGGGGGGGGGGGGGGTTTGTAGCTTCTGTATAGAGCAGAATCTTTTTCAATTCTAAAGATGCAGCTCGTAATAAAACATTATTATTGCTGATAAGCACCTTAAAACCAGTGGTTAGTCCAGGCAGCTACAGCGGTCAACATCAACACTACGCTAACTTGATTGGTTGTACATTCATCAATACTATGTAGAGCACAAACACAGGCCTCTAGTTTATAGGAAATAATGCAATTTGATGTTTTCTTGATAACATTTGAGCCCTACTTCTTTTAAGCCCACATAAGCCAGTTTATTAGGTACACCAAGCTAATGTAGCCTCATACAACAGTTCTACAATGGATTCATTTAATGGACATTAATGGTCAATTTGGAGGCTACTTTTTGAGGTGCTGTTGAATTATATTTGGCTATAATGAAAAAAGTTTAAACTACCCTCATAGATATAAATGGGGACAAAATACATTGTAAAAAGTATAATGTGATAGAACTCAACAGCACCACAAACAGCCTCCAAATGGCCAAAAAACTTGCATCGACATCTCCTCGAAGCAGTTATCAAAATACACGGACATTACAACCTTTATTGATCACAGAGCTGCTGTATTAGACTGGATTAAGTTTAGCCAGGTGTACTTAATAAAGTAACTGAGTGTGCATCATGTCAACATGCCGTACACTGATCATTCTGAAGCATCCTCTGTCTTATTGTAAGCAGAACTTTTCTTCTATATTTAAAATAAAAGACAAATACATAGACTGTTAAATGAATAGCAAGCGTGCGCACTATTGAAGTAACATGTGGGGGAAAAGACAAAAAATGATGTTTCAGTTAACAGTAACGTGGTGCAATTAAATCACAGGGGAGCTTTGGATCAGGTTCTACTTTATCAACATAGATGGTTATGACGTTATTATTACTCTGAAGTCCTTCTCAACCATCTTCTCAACAGACCTGAGTTTAAATTCTTACAAAGGGTTATCAAAGCATTTCGGGACATTCGGGACCTCCACAGTGGTTCCTCCAGACCAGATCTACCAACACTAACTCTGCATTGAACAGTGACTCACTGCAAGATGAAACACAGCAAATCCCACGAGTGTTGGACAGAGAAACACATCTTTAAATAGCTTAAACTGCTCTTTGCTTTTGTGCATGACCTCCCATTCAAAGTCTGTAACCCAGTCACATGACGTCGGTTTCCTTCAATCAGGCTGCTCAGTAAGAGAACTGAACCAAATGATTACAAGAGAGGGAACAGTTCTCATTGGGCTTCTTTTAAATAATGGAGTTGGTTGAGCGCACACCAGGAAAAATAAAATCTAAAATCTGGCACCTTTTATGGGTTGCAGACTACTAAAAGTGATTTTAAAATACCTTTTGACATCGGGAGAACAATGGGAGCATAAGAGTGGATTTTGCTAAACATGGGAGAACCATGGCCCCAAAAAAGAAAGACCGAACATATTCCCCCGAGTGCAATGCTGAAGTATGAAGACGTGTCGCGCTGTCTTTGAGTGCACGTTGTGGTTCTTTCTCATGCAGCTGCTGGTTGTTGAGACTCTGCTGTTTGCACCACAAACACTATGAATACGTTCTATTGTTAGTCCTTCTGTCTCGACACTCTGAGAACTCCGAGGTCACTTCTCTTCTTTCTAGTGACGAGCCTCGTTATCTACGGACAAATAAAACGTTCACTGTTCATATATCTTTTTATAAAATAAATCTTATATTTCCAAGTATACAATAATAAAATGATGCACTCTGCAGAAAAAGATGTAACAGGAAACTCCATATATACACATAGTATAGTATTTTGGCAGACAAGAACATGGACAAGTTCAGTATTGTAAACAGCTCTTTACTCTCATTCATGACACTTTCGTCCTCTTTTCCTTTCCTTCTTTCGCTTCCTTCGTCTTGTTACATTCATATCTCCAAAAAAATTGTGCTTTAGGAAATCCTTTACAATAATCCAAGGGCTCTTTTCTTTTTTATGTCCCCCCGGTCCACTGAGTAGAAGTGTCTCTGAACAGTAATGTCTTGAATGATCTCGTGGCCGGTAGTTCACTATGAGACCGGGTGAGAGGAATGAAGCCGGGGCTACAGATGAAGAGGTTCAGGAGCTTTATGCTGGGGGAGAGGGGGGGGAGGGGGTGGGTTAGGATCTATGTCTGGCACTTTGATAAAGGTTTGGTATGTGTTCACGTGTGCACTTAACAGCGAGGCAGCATCAGATGCACGGCAAATGTTTGGTGCTTCTCCAGCTTCAGTACAGCTCCTAAACATTTGAGAAGACTGCGACGTGAACTTGGGCAGGATGTGTGTGTCCTGGAGTCGTTGTGGCATCTTTATTAATGATTACAAGGCAAGAAGTCTGAGAGGTTACAGCTGTGCTCGGGGATACAGGAATGTACACGATGGAATGTGGAAAAACACTGGTGTGTGTGTGTGTGTGTGCAGAGCGGTGATGCCAGAGAGGGGTAAAGCAGAGCGGGAGCTTTCGGGTTGTGAGCTCAGGAGGCAGGAAGAGAGTAGAGGTCTGAATGTGGGTGACCGGAGCAGGTCTGGAGCAGGTCTGTGGGTCTCTAGCTGTCCTCGTCGGTGAGCTCCTCCTCCTCCACCGTGGCCTTCTCAGCAATGGCCTCCAGGCTGCGTCTGCTCTTGGACTCGGAGCCGGAGGAGCCGCCCGATGCTCCGCCTTTACTCAGGTTACTGGTGAGAGCAGCGTAGTGGATCTGCTTCAGGTTCTCCTGGACTTCGCTCCTGGCGTGCTTCAGCAGGTCTGCCTGACCCTGAGGGAGTAACGATGGATCAAAGAGTCAGAGCAGAGCTCCTAAAAAGTTGCAGCAAAATTACATTTTTTATGGCCTATTGTATTATCATTATTATTATTTTTAAATAGCCTATACTGTGACTTTTTGTCTGTTTTTAAAGGCATGCTGTAGACCCAGCTGGAGGTGAAACAGACGGTCTCAGAGTAGTGGGCAAAAGTTCCCCTCTAAAGAATGTCATCTTGCTGTGTTGTTGGGAGCCAGAATCAATATTGCATACTTTAGAGATGATAAACTGCAGATAATGAAGCTCGCTGGAGCCAAGAATCACAAAGTGTTCCAGAGATAAAGATAACATGTTGCTGATAGTTTAGCTTAGCCTTCCGCTAACCGTCATGGCTGCTGCACCGCATGCAGAAAGGCTGAACTATTAGAGAGATGGAGAGACGTTTTGCAAACAGGCTCAACTATTAGAGGGACGAAGAAGTGACTCATCCTGTGCAAGCCAAGCAGCCTGCTGCAGAAAACAATCTGGACAAAGTTGTCAGTTGTCATAAAATAATTGCAGCGAAGTAAAAAGTAAAAAAAAAAAACTTCCCTCTGAATTTAGTGGAGTACAAGAAGAAAGTGTCTTGAAAAGAAAAGACTCAAGTGACTACAAGTACCTTAAATGTGTACTTAAGTACCTAGTTTTCCCACCAGTGGCAGTCCCTAGTGTACTGCCTTCTGTGAATGAAAAGCTCACCTTCAGGATGGTGATGTTCCACGTGAAGCTCTCCACCGCCTTCTGCAGCTTCCTGCCCTTCAGCCCCTCCTTCACGGCCAAGTCGTGGAGGTTCTCGTGAGATTCCATCGCTGTGAGAGAGACAGAGGAGAACGAGTGTCGAGTCAGTCCTCACGGTTCATATTCATGGTGGTTTTGTAAAAAAAAACAAAAAACAGAAGAGCAGCCGTCAGGTGACTGAAGGCTGGGGGAGACGACCATTAGAGCAAAAAGCACCGGCATGTACTGTCAGCATTTCACAGACTCCTCCTGCAGCAGACGGGTCGAGTGTGGAAGTACAGAGTACCTCCTCCACAGCCTCTCTGGCTGTGGAGGAGGATTCCTGTCTCACTACGGTGTGATAACAGATCGCAGTAGCTGCTGTTGCAGGTGTTCTGCACGTCGGGTCTAAAGAGAATAAGTGAACATTTCTACACAAATTAAGGAGCTAAGCTGAGGATTCCATGTAGGAAGTGAAGAAGCTAAACTGTGAAAGCAGCTGCCATCAACATCTTAATCCCTCTCATTATTTTAAGCAATGTGGTTGAAAAGAAAAGGTAGAGGAAGCGTGACAAAATCGATTGAAGTGACAGATGCATCCTGTTTTTCTTGATTCTTCTAGTTGATATCAATCCTTACAGTGTTTATACTAATTCAATCTAAATTCATTTTCACTGTGTTGTCCCCGTCAACTGTGTGCCCTCCACCAGCGACACCTTGCTTCATTATCTTGAGATCCAAATGAGGTGTTGATGGGATGTCAAGGGACGGGAGCGGGCCAAAACTGGGTAATTGGTTAAGGAAAAAAAAAAAGAGAGAGAGACGAGACGAGAAAGCAAAAAGGCATGATAACTCGATGGCAGTGAAGAAAACAAAAAGCAGAGCTGAAGGAAGCAGCGAGGCAGGATGAGAGGGACAAGAGAGAGCTCCGGAAACAGAGAGAGGCAAAGCAGAGCGGCGCAGCGTAGGCAGACAGACATGACGTTCTTTCACTGTGGATCAGCATCAAGGCATCGAACAGAGGAGGGATGTGTCTCCGAGGAGCTTCCCCCACCTCCTCCTCTCCTCCTCCTCCTCTCCCTTTGCATGACTGAGTCTGACTAAGGACATGTTAAATATCACGTTGGCTTTACGGTGCAGCAGCAACAGGGCAACCACAACCACAACCCCCCCTCCCCCGTAACGCACTTCTGCACTGAAAATTCCTGGTGAGAATGCATGCACACACACACACACACACACACACACACACACACACACACACACACACACACACACACACACACACACACACACACACACACACACACACACACACACACACACACACACACACACACACACACACACACACACACACACACACACTTCCGCTCGAAGCTCTGATATCAGCTAGAGAGAGAGTCTGGCCCCCCGGCCCCTGTTGCTGCTGTTGCCATGGAAACATGGCGTGCACACCAGAGGAGCCCCCTTCGTGTGAGACGGCCGTACGAGGAGGTGTCGGGTTGTTCTGGAGCCTCTCGGCTGAGCGTACACGTCTGCCACCGCCGCTCAGCCGTGAATAATATGACCTCCAACAAAGTGACAGAATTTACGGACACGTTTCCCCATCTTTGAACCCCCGACCTCACACCACCGCCCCTAACACACACACACACACACTTTGTTTTTCCATTTCCTGTGTTCTATTCGACACGTAAAATGATATCATCTCTGTATTTTCAGTTGGCTATTCTGTAACTACAGCGTTAATGCTGCTGCTGTGAACATGACTGTGCTGAAGAAGGTGCACAGCTTCCTCTATCTCTCACACACACACACACACTGCAGGTTGCCTAGCAACATTTTATGGAGTCTGGCAGCAGGCGAGAAAGGGGGAAGCTCGTTCTCGGCGAGGCATTTCAGATCGGGATCTCTCGGAGGCAACGCTGCAAGACGACAACTGTACAATAAGAGGCTGACGCTCACAGCATGTTACAGTGTGGAGCGGCGGCTCAGAGGACGACGACCTGAATTACTCATTTGATTAATAATTGATTATTCTTTTCAACAAGAGATGATTGTATCTGATCATACTATAGGATGTCACACACACACAACACTGAGGAAAAGCTGTAAACTATGATTGATTAATATAACTGACGTCGATGGCTGCATCCTAATTATTTTCAGTATCAATTACTCTGCTGGTTGGTTTCCTGATTAATATGTAATCGCCACGATGACGACTTCAGATGGCTTGTTCTGTCCGACCAAGAGTCCAAAACACAAAGATATTCAATTTGATTCACAATCATTAAAACTCTGACTTATACAATGCTTCATAATGTGCAATAATGGGACATTACAAGCAGTATTATGGACATAGCCATAGAATATCTTTGAATTAACCATATACACTTATATGTACCAAGATTTAGTATTGTACATAAATAGCTCTATGCCACCTCTCATACATATCTGTGGGCCTTACCTTTGACCCGTTATCATTTTGACATGGTGTATATTTCAGGCATGCAAATGTCTTTATTTAAGTTGAGGGAAACACAAAGTTCAGGTGACTCGAGCTGAAGGGCTCTCAGAGCTCCTCCAGTCACGGACACGCCCTGTGGCGGCCGCAGCACACTTCCTGTCACACACTCGGAGGCTTCCCCCGCTTGTATTTGTCTAACAAAACGTGTCACGATGAGAACACAATGCTGTTTTTACTTCTTGTGTGGGCACAAGCCTCTCTGTGTGCACGAGTAAAGACTTAGACTACTTCAAAGTCATGTTTGCGGGCCGGCCGGCAGACCTTTGGGTTCAAGGCCCCATCAGAGAGTTTTAATTCATCCCGACATGTTAATCATATTTAATGTTTAATTATATTTGAATGACTTTTGAGGATATGTGGGGGCACAAAAGCTCATTTGGACACGCATCGACACCGAACCACAGACGAGCGATTAGTCTACAACGATGAACACTGTCGACTATTGGTTTATAAAGTCGACCAGTCCACTATTCTGAGTAACCTCTACTTTGTACTGCAACTGCTGCACAACAAATCAGTATAAAAATATAAAGTTCTAACTTCTCTCTCCCTCACATGAGAGAAGCTGGAACCAGGAATGTTTGGCATCGTCGGCTGAATGCCGACTAAAGCAATCGATTATCAAAAATGTCCACAAATGGTCTCTACTCTAACAATAACTATAAAGTATAGCACTAGAGATGCAACGATTGTGGTCTTCTTGGCCAGTCTGGATCGCTCTCTTTACTTTGTTATTGTCATCCGTGTGTTACTGTCTGACGTTACCGTGTGTGCTAATCACGCATGTGTAAATGTCAAATCAGAAATATGAGTCTGACCGACTGGTTTCGATCCGGAAAGCTCCCATTAAAGTGTGTTTTAACATATCTAACACAAACATTGGCCCTTTGCTTTGTAGTCTTCAACATGTCGGTGCAGCTCCACGCCATCGTGCTGCACTTGGCGTTTCAGAACATCTTCTGTGCTGATCCTGTTAGTCTGCAGCAGGTGTGGCCATCCATCTGCCCTGAATGCTAATTGGAAAGTGTCGGGTGAAGGAAGAGACATCCCTGTTGGAGCTGCAAACACCCGACTGTTTTCTCCAACAACACTGCCTTTGTTTGTTTGGTTTTGTGAGGGGAAAGTGGGTCCTGTCTCAGCTGATGTGATAGATTATTCACAACTTTAAGAACTGTTGCTGCTGAAACGCTCCGCTTGCTGTAAAGGGGGAATTGGGTTTGCACTGACCCAGTTTCTACAGAACAGACGCACACACAACTACACACACACACACACACACACACTGGGGAAAGAATGATGTCAGTCTAGGATGGAAAATAAATCAAAGTTCATCAGTTTGCCATCTGTTGTGTCCTAGTTTGCAGTGGTTGGCAGTTGAATTGCCTCCAGCTGATTTGAGATAATCATATAGAACGGTGCTTTGAGACCAGAAGCCACACAGAGCTTCCGTGGAGGCTTTTTTTTGGGGGGGGGGGGGGGGGGGAGGTTTGGTCTAATTGAGAATTTTCACTGCCGTGTTATTCATTTGACTATTGTCTCATGAAAAAGAATGATTCACTCCGACAAGGCATGCATCAATCAGGACAAGGACTCACTGTGCAGCACAGAGGAGAGTTACATCACAACCTGCTGTGATTCCAAACACACAACTCACGTAATGAACCGCCATCGGTCTTTAAACAGAACTTCACCGATAATGAAATGGCATTATGTTAAGATGAGTAATGACGTAGATCTAACCATGTCTGGTCGACCTCTCCTTCAGGTTGAAATACTTTGAATGATTTCAAAAGAGTGACTTATATAAGTCTTATGAAAGAGGAGCAACAGGCAGAACAACAGTTGACAATGCACATGTGCTCTATGAATCAATCGATGGGTAACGTTAAAGTGTCGAGCCAACACATTCGCAGATCTGTGAACTGCTGGTGAAGATGCTGTACAGATGAACAGGGTCATTACTGTGCGACTAAAGACACAGCTCACTCTTTTCATACATTGGCAATATTAAAAATCAAATGCCAACAGTCGAATGTGATCACTGAGCCCAGATGTGAGCAGAGGCTTCGGGGGGTTCTTTGTGATGCCAGTAAGCTCAACATCACCGCACGTTTTCCCCCAAAAGCCACTGGCTGGTAATTGTTAAGGGCTGGAAGGTGGTCACACTGAAAACACCAAGGAACAAAATCCCAGCACGAAGCTTTTGATCACCCCATTGGTTAAAAGACACGGTCCTCCTCCGCTCTGATGTGCCACGACAATAGAAATTGAATATTTTATAAGTCCATCCATCTGGAAAGCAATAAAGCTGAGCCGTGGTAATGACGGTCCACTCTCACTTAGCTCCTCCAGCAGGCTTCCTCAATGATTCATTAGCCTTTAATGCTACTTAGATGGAATTCATGGCCAGACAGCGCTGCATTTATACACAGGACATTAATGTCAACATTTTTTATTTCTTCTCATTAAAAGGTTTTACCCATATGTCTGCCACACTCGTTACATTACAGGAGAATAAAGACGGACCTCTGCAACGACGGGATCACAGATAAAACACAGCTGTTCATCTTTTCAGCATATTACGACAATATTTTCCCTCTTGAGATTGTGCATATTCTCACATCCAGCAGAGGTTCCCTGCCGAGCTGCCGATCAAACTGTGCTTCCCGGGAAAAAGCCGAGTGGAGTTACTTGACCACATCCAGTCAATCTGTGACAATAGGCTAGAGAACCAGGACTGCATGAGCACATTACAGACACATATGAGAGTCTTACTAGTATTTAGCATCTGGTGGAGAAGAACTGCCAGCGTGGCTCGCTTTGATGTTGTCCAGTTCACTCATCTCTCTGAACCGGAGACCAAACCTTGTAATGAGAATACAGCACACAGGCTGTGACTGGTGTGAATTGAACGCCTCTGTCTGACCCACAGCTTTTCAAAAGGGAAGCAGCGACTGGATCGCGCACTTGAATATGATTCAAATGGTAATTCCGCATATGCAAATAGGGAAAAGTATAATCAGGCCAATCAAATTTCCTATTGAGTGATCTGCGTTGCGTGGCTTCAGAGAGGCCGTCGAGCCGTCGGGCAAGCTTTCAGGAGGCGAGCGGTGTCAGGAAACAGCCTTTCATCGCTGTTCTCCGGCCATCTGACCATCCCTTACCTGCTTTTTGGGTTTGCAGAATTCTCTCGTACACCCCGTCGTAGCTCTCCAGCAGAGTCTTGCTGGTTTGGATCACCTGGAAGGAGAGAAAATATCTCGTTTATATTTGGCTCTATTTTCCACATCAGAAAAGCTGGCATCCCACAATAAAGCAGGAGGCGTTCTCTGTCTGGTGGCTGGGTATTTCTATCTAGGGAGGGCTCCTAAAAACAAGCTGTTATTACGGGCACGTCGGTGGGCGTGGGCGCTGAAGAGCATTTTTGAAAGCCAGAAATAGAGGGAAGGAGACACGAGCAATTAGAGGGTTTATTAAAAGTGTCCTGTTTTTTCTCTCTCCCTCAAACAGGAACAGTGTCTCGTCCTCCGGAGATATACGCTTTAGTCCCGGTACACGCTTTTAAAAACATCTCTTTATTAAAGAAGGCAAGGGATCAAGGTCATGTGACTATGATGAGAGTCAAATGTAAACAAGCTGCCGTGTTTTCTGTGAAAGAAGCAGAGTTTATCTCCTGAGGTGTTCCGCTCGCCCTTAACTGAGTGCACAAACTCTGTTGACCTGCAGGCTGTTAAATGTCTCATCGTGGCCAGACTCAAAGGCTTTGGGAATTCATTTGCATATTGAATGCCAACAAACCACCATAATACAAACGTTTGTTTCCTTACACAAGGACAGCAGCGCCGCGGGTGTTTCACGAGGTTAATGATGCATATGTATCCGGTCACAGATAGAGGTAAATAAGCACAGAGCGAACGAGGCGCTTATCAGAGCATCTGGATCTTTCTCCTTCGATTATCTCAGTAATATCTAAATTGATTCATCTGACATAGATGATGTATGTACCCAGAACGTTGCTCTGCCTTTGATTTAAATGCGTGCCTGTCGGGCACTGGGGCCTTTGTGTCCGCAGGATTGCTGTAATTGACTCGTACATTCACTTGTACACTCCCTGTCTGAGTGACTTCAGTGCACCGCGATGTCGTGTCACAAAGCCAGGCCGCACCGCTCTGCTTGCCAAGACGGAGCGGAAGGAAGGAAAAACTGTTTTTATTCAAGCTCAGTGTAACAAAGCCACGCTGAAAAAGAAACAGCAGCGATAAACACCATACCCCTGTGATAGATCTCTGGAGCAAGCCAGCTCTGTGGCCGGCCAGCGAGAGGAGAGAGAGAGAGTGGGAGTGGGGGGGCAGGAACAGAATGGAGCAAAAATGGAAATACGTCTTTCAGACATACAGGCGAACACACATTTTCACATTTTAACTGGTAACACCCTCATCTTATTCCTGAAGGAAATGTGATTTTGTGAAAAGGTGAAGTCTGGTGATATTTTATATTTTTCTTATTGACAAATCCCATAAAAAGATCAAAACCAACGATAAAGAGAGTTCTGCCTGTGCATTCAAAGCCTGATGAACCTTAGTCCTCATTGCCGTAGAGCTCCATTTATTATGAAAAACAATAAATGAGCCGTACTGTTGCACTGTGACATGTACCTTCAGTACTATAAACACAGTAGTTTGTTTGGAGTCAAAGCCAGACACACACACACACACACACACACACACACACACACACACACACACACACACACACACACACACACACACACACACACACACACACACACACACACACACACACACACACACACACACACACACACACACACACACACACACACACACACACACACACACACACACACACACACACACAAGATTTATGTCATTAGTGGGAACCGATAGACTTGAGGCTGAGAGCTACAGTCTGGGTCAGGGTTGGTTTTGGTCTTTTCATTGGATTAGTTGACAGTAAGAAACATGTAGAATAATAATACAGTGTCGTAAGACAACAGTTAATCAGCAACTGATGCTTTAAACATTGCCTTTTTTTTGGGGGGGGGGGCATGATTACATAGAGTCCATCTGTACCGGGAACAGATACAGTTTCAAGTGAATCACCGGGTTACACTGAACGCAGTCACGACTAAGTGATTGTGGCGGCTTTGTGTCACTCCGCAGCTGCAGTCGCGGCTCTCAGAGCTGTCGCACACACTGTGATTAGTTCCCTGATGGGAGAAGAAATTACCGTCTTGGTGGCAGAGACGGCGTCTCAAATGTATTTAAAGGCACATTATGAGGCGAGTGGGTGGACTCAGGTCCCATCTGCACACTAAAGACCACCTCCTGTAAGTGCTATGTTTAGTTCTATTCCTATCATTATTATTATTACCTGTATTTAACAAAGACACAAATGCTCGTTGATTTTTAAAGGGGATGTTATTTTAGCAATGCCTTTATGCACGTAACTAGTAAAGGGGACAGTAATTATAAATAACAAGCTATCGAAGATATGCACACAAATGATAACACATATAACTAGTATTTATGCATAGTTCTAATATATTCAGAAAATAACAGAAAAAACAATATTGGCTTCCTGTTAGACAAAACAATGACTAAAACATGGGCTTTGTATCCCCTCGGTTCAGTGTTTCAGAGATGTGTGCATTCCCAACTCATCTCTATTTACAGATTATTTTTCCCTAAGTTCATTTGTTGTGAACAAAAACTGAAATCAGAGCACATTATGGAAGACCACACGCTGGTATCGTGCTGAGTTTCTCCACTTTTTACTCGGCACACAAATGGGCAGGGACTGAGACCCAGATTCTATTTTTGCAATTAGGACACAGCGCCTGTATTTCTAATTGGACTGATCCATACATTATTTACATCTGTTTAAGTTTGGCTCTCCTCTTTTCATTGATGCCCCTTGTATTTGTCAGCTCCCCTTCAGCTGTGCACCTTGCTGCTCTCAGTCTCCTCTGGCGCTCTGCTGACGACCAAAGCCGGCAGCTTCACTCCACTTAAGCCCTTGCTCTTAATTTATTCGATTTCGGTCCCCAAACACCCGTCATTTTCTCCTTTCTTCCCTCCAATTCAATTTTCCTGGCCATCTTTCCATCAGGCCCAATTAACTAGCCCTCTACTCCAGAGTCTGACTCCAGCAGCGGGTGGGGGGGGGGGGGGGTCACCTTAATCCGTCTGAGACGTTTCAGCATCATCCCCCCTTTTTCAGATGTTCATCTCTGAGTCCCAGGGGATGAGGCAAGCCATAAAGGAAAAGACAACACGGTTGGATGCAGCGAACACTTGCCTCTTTGAGAGTGTGGTCGCTTTACTTGACGGTGCTGTATTTTGAGTCTTGCTAACGTTGACGTACAGTTAACGTTAGCTCTGTAGCGCTCGGCTATGTTTTTGTGAGTGAAGGTCTGTCTGCTGCGGTATATAACGTTAATGATCGTCAGTGATATTCCTGTTGACTATCGTAGTAGCATGGCTCTGTGGTCACGAACCACATTAGGTGTTAGCCAGGACTTTTGTGTGGTGATTTGTTACTTGGTGGGGCTGTATTTTTAAATAGGTCAATTTGTTTGGTTGTACTGTTCAGTAACAAAAAGTGTTAAAAACCAATAAAAGCAAAAGATTCATGTTAAGATCGTTGGATCGTGATCCTGCCGGAAAAAAAACCTGATATGATATTTTTGCTGTCAGCCAGCTGTGTGACTGATTTCTTCCTCGCCTGTAATAATGATGGAAAGTTGACTTGCTCATGGTGTGTTGAGAATCAATGGAACAGAACAGGATGTGTTCAGGGTAATGTGTTGTCTGGGAATAGCCTCAATGGCCTGTTGCATAACTTTTATTTTATTACCTAACAGAGCTCCAGCCATGTTACCTAACCATCTCTGCATGCCCCCATTCAGTCCAGTAAAGCCGATGTATTGATTTGATGGGAGTCAAAAGCTTGTTGGCTTGCCAAGATTATTTTTATTTGTATTAATGGATGGATGCATAGATAGCAGGAATGTTAGTTGGTTAGCCACAGAGAGTTTTTTGACAGGTTAGGCACGTGTCTCTTTCTGTTGTGTTTTTAGTAATGGTAATGTATTCGATCCACCTGTTTGCATCACATGTACTTCCAGGTGTTAATATTGGGCTAATAAAGTGACTTTCAGACTCCGACTCACCATGTCGTAGGTGGTGACGACTTTCTTGAGGACCTCTGGGAGCAGGCCCTGGGGCTCCAAGTTCGGGTACTGGCCAGCGAGGTTGAACAGCAGGAGGGGGCTGTTCTCGGGTCCGGTCAGTCGAGGGGAAAGGGCCAAGATGCACTGCTTCAGGTTAGCCACTGCTGAAAGGCCGCACAGCTCTTTAAAGGACACGATGGCATTCTGCAGAGAGAAGAGAGACATTACAGCTGGGCTTGCACTGGCAATCCAAGCAGAACACATAATACTCACTTGTTAGAGACTTAAAAGAATGAAAAAAGGAATTAATTTTCATGTTGCTAAAATCGGGCATTGTTATGCTTTAAACGTACAACCACAGAGCAGTCACAGGAAGTAGCTGAGAATTCACTCATTATCTGTGAGAACTTTCATTTTGGCACTTGCTAGCTTCTCACAAACACTCAATCTGTTTGGACTGACATCAGTATCACACGGAAATGGAACAAACACACACACACACACACAAATCCTAACCTTCCTGTGAAAGCCCAAATTTAAACCCTACATAAACAACCGGAGGAACAAACCGTGACAGGATGGCCAAGATGTGTTATAGTCTCAAGGCCAGTGGCCTATTATCACACAATGACTGCCATATAAACGGGCCTACCAAAATAAATCCTAATGGCTGAAGAAACACAACATGTGAGTGTTGTGATACTCCAGTACAGCATTTCTCATAAAGTGAGACTTCAATCAACCGCAAATTAATATGATCATGAGAAGAAAAAATTACACCGTTTTTATGATCCTTGTGGTGGCAAAGCTTGGTCAATATCAGACAAGGAAAAAAAAGGTTTGGGATGACACTGGATAAGTCTTGATTGGGAACCATTAAAATGGCAAGTGATTAGATTAACATATGTTAACAGCCTGCTAAAGGCCATGCTCATCATCTGTTGCGGCTGCAGTGATTTTAACATACAAAAATCTACCATTAAAACAGGGATCTCATTACAACATTTCCCAACTTTTTCCCCACCATTTCCTTTGACTATTGCACAACACATCAAATCAAATCGGATTCAGTCGCGCCTGGTGGTTTCCAGAGTGGGAGCCTTTTTTTAGATGCTCAAGATCCTTTGTAGTTGATCTGGTTTTAATCTGTGCTTGACTTGGGGTTACAATTTCCTCAGTCTACCCTTTCACAGAAAAACATTCCCATGCTGGAGAAGATGGAAGGAAAAAGTCATGATGATATTGTTGGCTCAGTGCTGCACACATCAGAGGACACTGGTGAACAGAATAAGCACTTATTGGGGTTTGATTTAAATTGCTTACCTGCATGTTTTCTCTGAGATCTGTTGCCTCCCTCAGTGGCAGCATGGCTGTTTTGAAGACATCATCCACAGCCTTGATCAATAGTACTCTCATGCTGGCGTACTCTCTACTCCTCTTGCCCTTTCGTACAGACAGTCCCCTTTTGTGTGGTTTGCCGCCTCCTCTTCGATTGGTTATGGCCACATGAACAAACAGCCAGGTGTGTGGCAGAACCTCCCCCGTCAGTGATTGCAGCGGTACATGTCGAAAACCCGGCTGGAGACACTCAAAGGGAATCGTATATTGGCCGATGAATTCATCACCAATGTAGTCATCGTCTAGCACCACAAAGCGCACCATTGCAAGCTCGGGGAGATTTATCTGAAACTCAAAGCTCTCATCAAACAGAGGGTTGTCCCCATTCTGGTTGACCGTTTTAGTCCTTTGTTCAGCACAGTCGGCAGGAATGCCGTGTATTTCCACGTACACATAGGGGTCGACCACGTCTCCTTTGGCACCTGAGCCTTTGGGTTTGGGGAAGTTTTGTCCACTGATGATCTTGATGTGCAAGAGCTGTGGAGAAACACCAGGCACTGAATCTTTAGTGTTGGCGCTGAAATATGACACGTGCTCCCTCATGATGGCCGGACGCAGCACGTAGCCGCAGTTCCCATTCTGACGGAACCAGCCGATGTTTAAATCCATCATCAGGCCGGGAGTCTGGTAGTTCATTGCCACGATCTGGCAACCACACTTCCAGAAATCTTGTGGATTCATGTTGCTGGAGTCGATCCGCATGGGGCTAGGGTAAACCCGCGCAAGGTACTTCTTGTTGTAGTTGACAAAGTCACCCGGGAAGTCGCTAGCGCAGCGACTGGCAAAGACCTCGTTGAAAGAGCAAAGCTCCCATTGCTTCTGGCTCTGAAAGGATGCTGGGAAATCTTTGAACTCCACAGACTTGCACAAGGTCACCAGATCAGAGAGGTCCTTCGACAGCTGGAATTTTTTGGGCGCGACAGTCTGTTGCTCCGCAGACTCGATGCTCATCCGTTGAGACATTTCGGCCCCCTCGTCCTCGTCCGTCACCTCGCCTTCTGAAGCAGTGCAGTTGGTGCTCAGTTTCTTACCCTTCAGCAGGATCTTTCCCTTCAGTTCTAAGGGCGAGGGCAGGTAACAGTCCTCAGGTTTTGGAGGATCCATGTGGATCTTGTCTCCGAGGATCTTCTTTAGGTGCTGAAACATGACTCTCTGCTGCTTTAAGGAGCAATGGTTTTCTAAACACAGCAGCAGTGGAAACGCAGATGCAACAAAGGCATATTTGTTGAGGACATCGATGACGCTGCGGAAAACTATCTGCGATGTCATCGTGTGACCAGTGTAAATAACAGGTTCGTTATCAGGCCCATCCCAAACATCCAGCTCCACACTGCGGCAGCCCATCTTGAGGGCGCGGATATACCCTGTGACATCAGAGGGACCTCTGAACTGATCCTCTATCAGATATGTGTTGTGGGATGCATTGATGTAATAGTGGGACAAGGGCTGGTTCATGTCTTGCCAAACTGTTTTCTGCTCAGGGTCAAATATATGGCACTCTGGAGACATAAGATAGTTGGTGAACCCATCTAGAGAAAGCCAACCCTTAAGCTGGCCCTCTTTAGACGGTTCATATTTCTGAATGACCTCTAAGCTGGTGTCTTCACTGACTTGTGCCATACCCTGCTCTGCCTCCAGAAAGATCATTAAGTCCTTGGTGTCCAGAAATTCTTTGTTGCTGGAGAACTGAACAAAGAGAAAATAAATTTCTGGTCTGGTGCAAAGATCATGAAAGACCTCAATGAACTCATCCTTTGTCACATCAGACCCTACTTTGTCCTTGGCTTTGTGAAGCTCTTTGAACTTCAGTTCCATTTTCACATTTTTAAGTCCAGGGTTCAACTTCTTGACTAGCTGCACAGCAGCACATATCGTGATTCTTCTGCTGTTGCTACAGTCTGCCTCATCGAAAAGTTCACCGAGCCAAGATGAGCGCATGTTGTTCTGAGTGCTTTCTATCATATTCAAGGTGTGTTTCCCATAGGAGATCAGGTACCTCAGCCCTGTAACCCAAATGTTGGCTACATCTGCAGTGTTTGCCACCAAGTCCAGGGACTCGTAGTTCTCCCCAAAGATGATTGAGAAGGCACAGTCCTCTGATATCTGATCGTAGGTTCCGTTAGTTCTAAAAGTGTCCGTGTTTTTGCCCGTCCGCAACTCCTTGATGGATTTCACATCAATTTTGGCCTTTTCTGATTCCTTCTTCGTGGGCTCCCATCTCAAAGACTGCATGTCGGCATCCAGGAGAAAGTAGCGGTGGTAGATGCGAGAATTGGATCGCACTTTCTTCAGCTCGGAGCCATCCACCATTGCATTGATGCAGTCGCTCGCACTGCTAATTTTCTTCTCTGTGGGCATGCTGCTGAATGACACAGTCTTCTTTCTTTCTTTACGCTGTCTTGAGCCATCCTGCAGAGAAACAGAACAGAGTGCATGAATTAAAAAAACGTTCTGTAGATACGTAATGATTAGGAAAAACAGAAAATAACATAAAACCGTAAAAGATTGTTTTTATGTTTCAGCTTAAAGGAATATAATTCATATCTCAGTTGTATAGAGGCATGCTTTTCTTGCTTTCTGAAAAGTAAAGAGTTTGAAGACATTTTTTCTCAGTGTTGCTTTTTTTGTTGTTGATTTATTTAGCTAAACAAATCAGTTATTTGCAATCTTTCACATCATTCCTTCAACTAACCTCTAGCCCGGTTACCACAACAGTTCCTTTTTTGTAACCCAATTTGTGCACATGGAATAAAATCTGAATACAGGCATTCCCCTCTTTGGCCTCCAGCAAAATACCTTTTTCACCCCAATATCTTAAATGTCTTTACAGTAGGATTCAGGATGAAATATTCTGCCTTCAAGTTTTCAGCATAAAGACAAAGTAGATCTTGAGCTTACGTAACAATACAGCAACAGAACACAACATGCCGTTTGCTCTGATTTACTGTTTGGATGGAATGTTCTTCCTTCCTGGTCTGAACATTTGCTGAGCTGAATCACAGCAGCAACGTTGCTGGGTGACTTAAGGTACCTGTCACTGTACATTATGGGGGTACAACAGGAAGTCTCCCTCAGGAGAGTATTGCCCACACGAATCCAGTCGTCAACAGCAGCCACATTTCTGACATTTTCAAAGAATCCTGCTCCTTCGCTGTGGCAGGTTCCTTCAGCACAAGGACATCGTTTTGTATTCTGTATTCTTCAAACTCATTTCACAAATTTGGCATCAGCAAAACCCTAACCCTTGTTAATCATTATGTGGCAGCTTAATGGTACCACTTTATACAAAAGCAATGCATCATTTTGTCAACTGTATGATGTTGCCAAGTTAAGATGTTGTTCTAGTAGAAAACCTTGATCTTTCTGTTTTGGGGTTCAATGAAATGCACAAAACCTTCACAGCCTCTTACGTAATCAAAGTGAAACGTGCATACCTCACATACTGAGAGAACCAGCACTGATGAGCATCACTGTGTGAAGGAACGATGGGCAAAGTCACAACGTGTGATTCAATAAGAGGTCGTGTATGATTGATGCGTCTATATCTACGTGCCTAAAAATGCATATAGGAGCTTTCACACATCCTCCATGTGACATCTTCCTCCATCACATTCAGCCGACAATACTGATATTAAGAAATGTGACAACTCAGACATAGGTGACAGCTTATTCGTCATCTTTCACAGGACCGGCTTTTTTGAAGCAGCTTCATCACAATCAGTTTTGTTTGGCTCCTGTCTGTCTGCTTATTGTTTCCCCTGTTGTCTCACAACACTACCATGGCTCATCAGTGGCTGTTAGACACGCAGGGTTCGGATAGAGAACAATAAAACTGAATGAACCGAATTAGACGGAAGCCAAGGAAGCTTAAACAAAGTTCCTCCCCTACATGGAAAACATCTCAAATACAATCGAGTGAAATAACAAACACCTTATCAAACAAAAACATGTCAGTGGGCAATTATGAAATTACTGGAGGCAAAATAATATTATGTAATGATTTTCCAAAATTAATTAATCATCATAAATCCCATCAGTGTGTTGAGAGTACACATTTACTCTGATTAGTTGAACCTCTCCATGTCCAGTAAAACGTAGACATAATATTCACATTCTTCTACAGTCTGCTGCGTAAAGGGAGTTCATCATACTAAACGGGAGCTTACGACCTAAATGCATGACTGCAAATAATCCTTATGATCTGGTCAAGAATGTGACCCTACAGTCACAGCTTACTGATCGATTGTGTCTGCTTCCTGCTGTATAACCAGGGTCCGCCACGCAAGGCATTCTCCTCAGGATTTCCCCTCTGCTTCCTTTACCTAAAACTAGAAAACAATACTGCCCACACCCATCTCTGTCTTAGCATGTGTTATTATACCCTGAGGATGCTTGTTTCTTATGCAACAGTCCTTTTTTTCTGTCTCTGGTGGAAGTCAGATGGAGTGTTTTCTTTTTCAATTAAGTATAGTTTTGTATGTCCTTAAATGGTTCTTCACAAGACGAGATCTGCAACATTGGCTATTTATAGCTCAAACAGATATAGCTTAATAGGGTACATATTATTCTAGACGTAAATATCACTTATCTCCGTTTCTCTGAGTCTAACTATACGATCTGCACAGTGAGCTCTGATCAAGATGGTTTTTCGTTCGCCAGGCCAAAGCACTGGAACAAGCTTTAAAAATAGAGTACCTGAAGAGACCAAGTATAGTCAGCAGCAATGCCTCCAACAAGACCTTTCTCTTCCCTTCACGGTTACTGGGTTTTTATAGGACTAGCTGTGAAGGATTTACGGACCTTTACTGGCGATCATCAAGTCACCCGTATAGTGTTATTGGTAGTCGGGCTGCAACAAGGGACGTTAAGCATCACTAGTTCTTCTGTAATGTTCCAAGTTAAAAATATGCCCATATAACTGAATTGTTACCATGCACTGCATTCAGCAGCACACTCTTCCATCACATGTACAAATCATTTGCCAGCATCCCATGAAAGAGGACTTCAGTAAAAGGACAAGCCTCTGCATGCACAGTGCATTCTCTCATCACATGTGCAGCTCAGTTAGGACTCACTTTACTTCTTGTTAAACATTCTGCTAGTGTTAGCTAGCTCGCGGTTACCATGTAGCTTGATTGAGCATGCTCACTGGAGTTTCAGTGAATCTATTTGTATTCATTCTTTATTGTAAAACATTTCTTTTATAAATTAATTGTTCACTTTGAGTTTGCACAGAGCCTGTTGTCAGCTCAAATGTTAAAAGCATCTGTCTCCATTTTTTTTTTTACTTGCTAGCTTGCTAATTCACCACATGACATATTTCCCATTGTATGTATTTGACAGATTACCATATATAATTGGCAAATTAATGAATTATACGTGCTTATGATATAGTAAAAAATGTGTTTTTATCTCGATGTGACAAGGTTAATACAGTCTAGGTCTATATTTCCATTTTATCTCATAATCTCATACATTTTCATTTATTCCCCTGGAAAGTGTGCACCTTAAATATTCACAGAATTTTGCGACCCTGATTGTGAGTTAATAAAATGTCACAGAGCAGTGTTTGTTATAAAAGTGTGATCTGAAAAGTTCATTTCATGAGCCAGAAACTACAGCAGCAGTAAGTACAGGCGGAGTCACTGGTATTGATCAACACTCTTATTCAATACTCACCTGATGTGTCGCCATCATTTTGTGTTAATAAGTCACTAAAGAGAACACTGCAGTTTTGGTGGTAAGCATCCCAAACACACTGCTGTGCGATGCTGTTACTCATTACTTCTTTGAAACCTGTGAAACTTATTTTTTTATATGTCGGGGGAATCAAGGTTAAAGTCTTTCATATTTGAGAGAAATACTTCTTGCGTAACTGTGGCGCAACAGTGCTCATTATCCATCGCAGAGTGTATTTTTCATTAGAGTTACGGTATGTTCAGAGAAGAACACTCCCGGTACAAGTCAGTAGAACGCACAACAAAAGGACATTGGATGTTTTCAAGGTATTTCATAATAAAGAGATAATAAGGCTTATCCCATGAGGCTCACCCTGATGGGGGATATTATTTGTATGCCTTTACATACCGTTTATATATATGCTCGGTGTTTGAGAGAGTGAAGGAGACAGAAGGCGAGTCAGAGAGACAAACCCAGGAAGAGACAATGAAACAGCAAGTAACACAGAGTCTATCCAACTGCTCACTGATCCCATAGGAATCTGAATCCCCTCATGGACTGAATCCTGCATTTTCTCTGGCTCAGTGAGCAGTTATGAACTGTCTGTACGACAGAGAACATGGCAGGGGAACAGTTACTCTCTGTTCAACTGTTCTGTATACATCGCCAACAACAAGCAATGGGAATCACATTGCAGCATGAGTAAACTTCCAGCTCCACACCAGCAATGGCTTCAGTTCACAATTACCTAAATCTATTCAATGAGAAGAATTTCATCAGAATGCAAATGTGGTACGGGAACCAGACTGGTACAAAGCCTTAAAAACATCTCTTTCAATTCTACTGGCACTAATAGTGTTGCACACTGTTCAACGATCAATTATTCAGGCCGATTTATGCTTTCATGCAACATCTATGTTATAAAACTACCAGTTACATCCTGCACAGAGCAGGAGTGAGTCTTTCAGAGTTATCATGTCCTGTGGCACAAAATAAACACTCAGTCCGGATATCAAGAGTCAGATGCTGAATCATTTTAGAACTCTGGATTAGACCCAAGACTGCATTAAAGTCTCCTCCTCTACCTACCAAACAAGCCGAGGCAACAGCATGGTTACCTAAGAAGCTCATACGTATCCCACAGCTAACAGTGGGGTATGGAGCTTTTTTAGGACGAAGAGTACAAAACAAAAAGGCGTACGAAGCTGGTCAGAGGTTCTTATGCAGCAATCCTTTATAAATGTATTTTAGATTATATGAAACGGCAGCATATTTGAGTGAGTTTAACACTATTAAATCATGATTTGTCAATTTCCACATCAAAGATTCTTCTTTAACATACTGACGGTTGTGTGAATCTGTGGCTTTAATTTAACAATGAGACAAAGACTTAGATGTCTATATGTTATAGCCAATCCAAAAAAGAGGAGTTTGCATTAAAACCCAAATACATAGACATGTACCATTAGAAGTACTGACACTTAACTTGTGTTGGCTGCCTACATGGTTAGGATGGGGCCTCTTTACAGTAACTTCCGAAGTCTGGAATCCTGTCTTATCTCAGTTTAGGATGACATTTAGAATGTTTCCTATCTTTGAAACTTTAAGTTAAGATAGCACCAGCAAGTAGGATGTACAGTATATCTGGAATAAGACCCCTGGACTATTTACTCTTTCCTGTGACTGGATTATAATTCAACTTCATCAGTTATTTTCTCTCAATTCAGTATCCAAGGTTCTCATACAGTAGATCATAGTCCACATATGATTATACTTGTGTGTAAATTATGTGTTCAGATATATTAATATATATTAGAGTAACATCATCAGATAACACCGCCTGTGTTCAACAGGCGGAGGAGACTCTGGATGAAAACAGATGTGTGTGTGTGTGTAGGTTAACGTGGTGACAGGAAGAGCTTTGGAGGAACAACAAAAAACTAGAACAAAATGAGTCATGCGGAAAACCCAACTGGTGACGGTAAAGAGGAGGAAATACATGTTTTGAAAGCAGGCTCAGATGAAAATGTGCGGTTAAAAAACAAGAGTCAGACTCAGGTCTGGTGATCACAGTGACTTTGTGCACACTGTGGCCATGGTCACCCCACAACAAATACTGGAAAAACCTTTTTAGTTTTTATTTTGGAGTACAATAACCTTCACACTCCCATTTGTTGGGATAGATTATTTTTAATGAATGCCGTGAGACCTCTCTAGAAGATTTTAAGTTTAATATGTATTTGTGAAAATATTTAAAATCATGATTATTTCCATCGAGACTGAAGAACAATAGGACCGTATGAAAAAATCAAGAGATCAAACTGAGCATAAATCAACATTCAATAAAACCGATCGATTCCAGTAAGGAGCTTGTTGTTTCGTTTAAATTAGCATACGGAGACTTTTTGCTCTGTAGCTGCACTGCAGTGAAACCCCACAGGAGCCTGAACCTGGTAAAGGCCCAGATGCTTCTGTTCTGTACCGTATGCTATCAGTTGTTGGTCAACTCAGCTGTGAAGAAGGTGGGATTACCCTGGGACTCAACTTTTAAACCATTTCCTGAACAAATATGAATGAAAGTAAAACGTCCATCTTTCGAACGTTATGGTTGTGACGATATGTCATCAGTCATCAGAGTTTAACCCAAGCTGACACCAAAAGAAGGAACTTAATTTAGGATCCTCTCACATCGCTTTTTGACTTCATATCACTTTGGATCAACTGGTTTTTCATTCTTGTATTTAATATCAATAATATTGTATACTGCGTTATATCAGTATGTATTTTTCAGCTACTTAAATTATAGCCGATAGATTATCTGCTGATGAAAATCAATTGGTGCATTTCTAATTTTTTATGTACTTTTAGGACATTTAAAGAGTCAAAACTGGTGTTTGTTTTTGTTGAGTTAACATTAGTGTCAGTTAGATTTGGTTTGGTCAGAGCTATGGAATAGTAAAGCGTCATCATTCCTTACCTTCAGTACATAATAAAATACAGGTTATGAACTTCTTTTAAAACACAAAAATGTGAAATCATCGTATCACTATCGACCATTAGAAGCAGGTAAAAAAACAACAACATATAGTTCATCCCAGTTCTATTGCATAACACTGGTGGCTGGACAAGTGACAACAACATGCAAGACAATTACATAAAGAGTTAAAAGAGACAACTACATTACACAAGGTGTTGTCCAACGGTACATTTTACTCAAAGCTAACCAAAGACTTTACTGAGAGCGGCAACACCATCAAATATAACATTAATCTGCAAAAAAAACGCGTTCATCGTTCATCACCATTTTTCTTCTAAATGTGCTCCATGGAGCCGTTCCAGGATTTACATCATCAGCTTTTAGCTCTGTGGCTCTAGGCCTTTGGGAGAGAAGCTCTCATGTTCTCAAATATTAATTGAGCCATTAACCACAGTTACAATAAGTTAATTTGTTCATTCAGCGATATTAATAGGAACCTTTAGACAGTGTTGGTGCTTCGTTAAGTTGCAGACCGTCCCTATGCCTAAAAGGAGCTGAGAGCCGAACGTTTCATGTTATTATGAAGACAGGCTGGTCCATCGATCACAGAACACACAGCCCGACACAAACAGGTCGCTTCTACTCAATCCTCACGACAGTAGCTATGTTTCTTTTAAATACTGGGTAGGTAAGAGGATAAAATCTCTGGCCTGCACGTATCAGCTGAATGGAAAGAAAAGTAATGGACTCCCTGTTGCATGTTTGTCCTGCAAGCCTGCTTTAACCTTAACCGTGACCGTCTACTGGTTCCCGAACATTTTAATGGCTGGCGTGAATTAAAAACAATGTAATGGGATATTGAGAGACATGTCAACCAGCAAGCCAAGCACAAGGATGTTTTGAATAATAATGGTGAGCACATCAGTGTGATGGCCTACGGATGGAATGAGACGAGATAAAAGGGGACAATACTCTGATATTACACTGCAAACATGTAAAGCCCCTTTCTTTCACCATTTCAGTAGCAAAAAAAAACTCCACCTTACAACATGGCTGTTTAACCCATTTTAACCCTCACCTACTGTAAGGATTGGCTACACTACCGGGTCTACTGCAGTTGACCTCTAAACCACAACACATTAGATCACAGAGCCCTATTTCACACCATGGACCTCCATCTGAACATATTGTGGTTGTTAGATGTGATTAATATTAGACTTATATAGTTGTCAACTACAGTTGAAGATAGATCACTGTGGAGGAAGTGAAACCTATGCTCAGAATGGTCACTCGTATGACTCTTAATCACATTGGGCTCACTTCTATAGTGACTTAAATAGGTGGCGAGCTACCGGCAGGCCGGCAGGCTGGAGGACCCAGGCAGTACTGCTGGGCCCTCTGGAAGGGAGGAACGGGAGAACCAGAACCAGGACGAAGGCGGCAAGACCACCAGACCCTGCTGCATTAAAATGAGAGGTTTCCTAATGGGACTATGGTGATCAGAGTTGACAGAGGTTCTGGGTTCCAGGCTTGCTTGATTGTCAAGGGTCAATCCCCACAAAAAGAAACCAAAGCCTACCCTTTCCTCAGCTACAGACAGCAATAGAGCTAGAAAACAACTTAACTCATCTCTTACTGATCTGTGTGTGCTTTTCTGTAAAATCTTAAGTATTTAATACAAATAACACCTTTATGAAAATGCAGAGCACCTTTAGACAGTGTGAGCACACTAAAAACAATCAAACACCATCTCGATCAAACTGAGCGACGACAAACGTATCTCGGAACTCTGCAAATGTAACAGCGGTGAAGCACAGTCGGTGTGCGACACCTAACCGCTCAATCGGGTCAACACTGCAAAGCTGACAATGATTTTGTTCGCATTGCGATCAGACCTCAGCCGGGAAATGATCAAGCAAAATTGTCGTGTCACGGTTCAGACTCACGGAGGAGAGAGTGAACTGCATCAGCACGGCTCGCCATCCGATAAGGCGATCCATGATGAGGCTTCAAACGCTCCGCCTGCACAACGAGTTACATTAACATATTAGCTGCCAATTTCACGAGACTTTCACAGCCGACATAGTTACCGTTACAAAACAGCTAAGCAGATTCATCCTACGAGCCTCTTAAAACTGAGCAGCAATGCAAGACAATGCTGAGGCACTGAGAATAACGACTACCTGCTACATTTCACTCCTGTCAAGTAAAAATAAGGCCATTTCTCTTGGGTTGAAATACAGTTAAGAGCATTTTAACTAAACTCTATGATAACTATGTTAATATAGAGCCACATTATGGTTAATATGATGTAACCGTTACATTAATAACACTGACACAGAGTTCCCACACAATAACTGTTACATGTTGTCATCTTACTGGCAAACAGAACTACACTCTGGCAGGAGATCAGTTTGTGATTTTAACACAAAAAAAATCTGTAAAGTCAACAAGATGAACTTTCTAGATCAAATAAGAATGACTGAAGACTCAAGTAAACAGTGTTCCGGCTAATATAAACACAAACCTTTTCTTATGGTTGACCATAAGACAGTCATATCAAATATCAAAACATTTGGTTTGTGCAAGAAATGATTACCAAAAGAAAACATCCAACTTGAAGCTCTACTGAGAGAGCTGGGGTACAGCTGGCCTGCAACTAACAGTTCTGTGTGAAAAAGGACCATCACAGTTTTCCTCGAACCCAGACTGTCATCACGTCTTGTTTTGTTCAACCAGTTGTTCAACCAGTCTAAACCCCAAAGATATTCTGTTATAATAATAAGACGAGGAAAAGCAGCTATTTATCACATTTAAGAAGTAGGACCATCAAACGTTCGCCAATTTTGCGTGGAAAGCTGCAGAAACAGACCAACTAAACAACTAATCAATGCAGCTCTAGTACACAGCAATCACGATCAGAGACCATACCAACACTAAGTTATATGAATCAGCACTTTACAACAGTTACATTAAGAAACTTCAATCAACCCTGAGCTTCACAAGAACAGATACTTTTCTATGATCCATCCCAGAGAGGAGATAAGTTAATTCATTGTGAGAGCAGTGTTTTTAATAAACGTACATTCCAGTAGTGACAGTGAGCCTTGCATTTTCTCTCAACAGAGGGGCTTATTGAATCTTTTATCGACATCACAGAGTCACAGCTTTGACTCTGTGGATTCTGATATACTATGACAGTGGTGTAGAAACTTCATAACTGATAATTAAACTCCACGTTACTTGTATAAATATGTATTGTCCTTTCTGTGCTTCACTTTGTATTACAGCACAATGTAATCACAATGGCACAGATCCACCTCTCCCATTAATGGGGCAGAACTGTAATCGCCGCTAAGTCATTGGAGCTACCCTTGACATACACTACCTGGGTGAGGCCGGCAGCACTCCAGTAAATCAGTCACACCTGAGCTGACGGATGAATAAGCAATGATTCAGGTGAGTGACTGATCGCTGCAGACACATGCAGCCACAACGTGAGACAAGCAGCCGGACACTGCATCGAGGGACGGCTGTTTAATAAATTACACCATCCGCTGCCAGTGGCACTGGGTTGGCCAACGGGATTACACTCACGCATGCAAGCTACATTGCTCAAAGACAGTTTGGGTTAAACAACAATCTGTGGTTGGACGATTTAGGCTAAGTGGTGGTTGGGAAATCCGAAATAACAGCTTCTGGAGTGACATTGTGAATAATTAATTGACAGTGCTCGGAAATATCAGCAACATTTACATCACCACATTCTTAAATGGGAACTTAATTCTACCGACCTTTATAGAAGGCAATGTGCTGTAGACTTTGTTCTGCTGAACATGGACGCTCAGTGTGAGTTCCATGAAGTTACGTTTGTTGTTCAAGGCCACAGATTCAGTTTCACGCTGCATTATCACAATTCATTTTAGTTGCTTCAACTGTCTATTTGATTGTAAAAAAAAAATTGGACAAGCAATGAGTACAATTACACATTCCAGTGAAGGTAGTGTAGCATATACACCATTCATTATTTACCACCAATTAATTAGACTGCAGAGTGGAAACTATTCAGACACATGCTGCACACTGATGACTGCATTAGCACTAACAGTGTGCAGCACAAAGTACTCGATATACAGTAGACATAGTGAAAGCATCCTTTTACTGAAAGTTACAATATAACATGTTATCACTTCAAGACTTGAGGGGAAAGCACTCCAAAACCCTTCAATATCAAGATATAGCCTTTTCATTATAATAATAAGTATTCAAAGTTAATCTACCACCTCACACTGACTTGTAACTGTGCCAAGTCATAAAAAGCTGATCTAAAAGATCATTACTGTCAAATGTAAATGAAAGTATTCACGATGTAGCGTGCGAGGGTCTACTGTGGAAACCATAGAAAGAAGATAGGAGTAAGATGGCGAGCTGCGACAACACTTTATGTGATGTGTTGTCACTATAACAACATTCTTACTTTTTCTTTTGTACATTAAATGTCCATTCTACTCCTTTCTAGGCTTTCAGAAATCTGACATAATTACAGACCGTTAATAATCGCTCTTTGGCACAAAAAGCAAAAGTTGAAAAGGGCGGAAAGTAAGAAAGTCTTCAATCCTTCATCGCAAAGTTACCAACATAACAATCGCATTATATATTAAACACAAATACACAATGTTGAGTTTCAACATGTCTTCGCTCCTCATCACACGTACAGGAGCTCACCTCAAAAACACATTCAAGAGTTAAAGTCAAAACAAGAAAGGAACCCCAACTCTCTCCCAACCGTCTTATTTCACACGAAGAACAATAACAATATTCTGTTATCCTTTCACAGAAGCTAAAATCAAGCTCATCAAAATAATCCTACACGGACTACGAAACAAAAATCACACCTCGGCTGTGGTGCACTGGTCTGAGTATTGCAGTATTGTATTGACTGAGCGATATGACACAATATGATTCTCACGGAGAAACTCGTCTCGGCCTCGCAGAACTGCTGGTCCACCATAATTAATACCATATTGTTCTCCCTTTTTCGCAGGGTGATATCACAAACAGAGTTTGTTTTCCTCTGCCATCGGAGCTGTGAAATAAGTGTTATTTACCACGCGATGGCGAGATCGTCTTTGTGCAAGAGGATCCGAGATGAGCTGTGAGGTGGGCAGCAAAGTGGAGCCGTGGGTCCATTATTTCTCCTGCCAGGGGCCGCCCGTACACAGCACTGTTACAACATACTGGACGCCACGCATTTCTAGCCCGAGTATCACATAGTCGCCATGTGACCTAAACATACGCTGCTCAAGCTTTCATGCAGCAGTTAAACTACGTTGATTTGATATTTCAAGTGTATGAAAAGTTATAATTCAAGGCAAAGCAGTCAAAGTCTGCATACCTCTGGCAGGGCTGTAACCAACCGTACATTCCCTGATAATAGTAATGTACAGTTATGGAGTCAATTATTTTTCCATTCAACTTTTTTTGAAAATTCCGCTAACTAACAAACAAGCAGACTATTTGATTTCAGGAAACACGGTTGTCTTAAAGTAGTTCTCCGTCCAAGATCTATCTTTTGACTATCAAGCAAAGATAGCGGTTTGAAGGGGGTAGTTTCATATTTCATAGAGAGGATGTGGTCATAAGTTGTGGTCAACTTGAAAACATATCAGTCGGGTTAAAATGGGTTTCCAAAGAATCCAAACATCTATAAATAATTATCCAACCGCTCCTGCAACAGAAGACCCTTTTATATTGTATAATTCATGCTGCGAAAAGAAAAGGAACTTCTGTGTTTCATTGGGGGGGCGACACAGTATCTGTTGATATCTCTATCTTTTACAGTTTGAAATCTACTGACATTGAGAGCGTTAAGAGAGACGTCTCACTTGCCACCACTGGATGGATGAGTGGGAGGGTGAGTGTATATTTTGGGTGGAGTATCACTTTAAGTTCAGCATTGAGCTACCATCAAATTAAAAGATCTGCAAAGGTGCTATTTTGTCAACCAAAGACTGCAAGCTTCACTTTTCTTCCCCACCGACAGTGCACGTACACATTTTGAAAGGAAAATAGCTCAACATGGCAGCTTAGATGTGCCATTAGCTCGAAGGCCTAACCACACTGATTACTACACACCCTCACCACCACATATGCTGAACAGAAGTGAGGTTCATGTTGAGCACTCGGTATCATAGCTGTTACTATGAGACTATGGTTGCCGTTGTCTCGACCACATCCTCCCGTCTCTTCGGCGAAGCAGTTTAACAAGAACCGAAGGCTCTGCCCGACAGTGTGAAACAGGCCGCCTTGTTAACAGCGGTGCAACCCTTCATAAGCACCGTCTGCGATACTCGATCAGTCTCAGCTGTCAAAAACACCTTCAAGAGAATATTGGCATGCAGACGAGGCCACGGCGTACTGCATTCCCCATTGGACATTCTAAGATTTGCCTTCACACAAGTATGAAATGTGATTCATGACATATTTGTTCTTTCTCTATCAAAAAACACATTTTACTGAACATGCTACTTACATTTTTTCACATGACTGTTCTCTGCCTCACAATATTAATAAAGAGTTTATGTAACATGGCGGTGTAACTCTTACTTTTTAGTTTGTTGGTGTGCGAGTAGTATTACATGACTTTATTATGTTTGATATTGTTTCTATGTTGATCAACCCAAACCTTGGTAACAGCCTATGGTCTCTTAATGTGAACTTAACATGACATCCATTGTGGCTTCAACCATCATCATCATGTGTGAATGTGTGAATGAGCAACCCACCACACCCGTCTTGAAACACGGACCTAGTATCATCTACCGTGCTTTGAGGGTGTGACTTTCTTTATATCTTACAAACAATGTGCCTTTGATTAAATTCTTCACTAGAAGAGTGAAGAATGCCTCCCTTCAAGACAAAGATTGGAAAAAGGTGCCAGACTTAAGTTTACTTTTGCTCAATTCCTGGATCATGATTATGTTATTTGATCCCATAGACACCCAATATTGCCCAACACTGCTGTCTGACATAACTTCAGACTAAATATATTAAAAACATCTTTCCTCAGGAATGTATTGGTTTGTGACTCAGGGAAAGTGGGAAAAACTACTGTATCTGAATTATCTCTTCTTCTAGATCGCACATATTTTGGCTATTCTATGTGATTTTCTTTTGATAACTATAATAACATGTTTTTTCATTTCCATTCCCCGAGCCTCCCCTGAAACTCAAACACTTTGGAAATCTCTGCACTTGGGCACAAAATAGTTTGCAAGAGCAAAGAAATGTTTACAAGAGCACAGAGTTCTTCACAGATCTAGCCTTTTTAATTCTGCTCCTGAAGTGCACCAGATTGATGCATTTTACCTTAAAATGTACAAAATGTTCTTCTACATGCAAGATGTTTTCAAAGTCACCGAGTACTCATGTTCAACAATCGTGATCTCCATATTGATTGGATTATCGAGAATATGATTTTTCCATAATGGAGCAGCCCAAATTGGACAAGGGCATTCATCTTAACAAGGGCAGCAATCACAGGTTTTCCAAGCAGAGTTATATAAAGAAGACTTTCTCCGTATCTTCTTTTAAAACAGGTTATGAGTTGAATCCCTTCAAAAACCTCTTATTCAAATAGACTTCCACGTGTTTGGACAGAGCCTGTAGCTCACAGGAGTGGACCCATCACAGAAACCGCCTGCGCACTGAGACAGGTCCTTGTGAGGCGAGAGATTACTCGGGACTTTACAAAGCAGAAACGTCAATATCACCCCCATCAATCTCCAGGCAGAGTCCGAGCTCAACATCCACAATGTGTCGAAGAATGTGCTGCCTGTAAAAACACTCCCCGAGAAACGATGAGCGGCGGAACTCCGTCCACTGCCAGAGAACGTTCCCAAAGCAGAGAAATCTCACTGGAAGCATCAAATGATAGACCCAATAATGGTATCGATTATGCACATGGTAGTGGACGATTAAAACAAATCCACTCAGGACACACCAGACACTGACATTTGAAAAGTGCATCTCAACAAATTCCTTACACAGGTCATGCATTTTAAATCCAGCGGGCCCTAGAGGGGCACCTCACAGTGTATATGATAAGGTAATACTCTCTACGGGTAGAGTACAGTTATTGTGAAGAATAGTGTTATAATGAATCCATTGTTCAGTTTAACAAGTCACTACCCGTCACCATGTTCAACTTACTCCTTCAGAGCTTCATAGCGGACATATTGTGACAGCAGCAGAGGCAAGACGGACATTACAGCCTCGGTGACGTTAACTACAAATATTCCAGGTTTTGCATTTATTCCGAAAAAGACAATATTCCTACTAAGCTGTTTACATGGCTAATGAAAATTAATATTCACGTTGACATGCAGCCGTGTTTTTCGACCGTTTGAACAAAGCCTCCTTCTTTCATTCCTTCAACCACCTTCTTAAAAAGGTTGGAGAACCGATAAGTGCGCACATCCAACAATCCGTAGATATCCAAGTCTCTCATAATGTTTAAAAGTAGCTGTGTTTCTCCTTCCGACCAGAAACGTGAGCTTTTCTTTGAGGCGTGCATCTCTGCGAACTGTTGGTAGTCGGTTTGTGTATAACTTCTGCACGGGCAAGAGGCCTAGAATGCTCCTAAAACCCAAATATTATCAGCATATTGCACACGTCTTACATGGAAAAAGCTACATTCAGAATAACACATAATTCAGAATATCCAAACAGAAAATGCTTTCTACCTGACCCACAAAGAAATTCTGAATATTGTCATATTGGGAATAAGAGTGGAACGTTAGTGTGCAGGTTAACGTAGTCAAAGTTTTTGAGGACTTTCAACATAGTGCCGATTACTGCAATGAGAGGAAGTGTCATCATCTTTGTTAAGCAACACTCACAACGCCCATACTCTGGAGACAAGTACAGTAAATTGCAACGCTTCAGACTGAAAGTCAGAATTACAAAGAGTCTAACACCAAATACTTTAAAAATATGAATCTGTTAACAGGTATGTTTGTTATTTGCATATCTTTCTAAGACATGTACACGTCATAAGAGCATCCAGGACCAGCACCTGGAGCAGGTTAAGGATTCTCTCTGATCACCGATGTTTCTTTTACGGCAATATGAGATATCTTATTGTGTTACTCAGTACTATATTCGTATTATGCCAACTGTAAGCTGCACTTTCTCAATGTTAAGGCAGACCCCATCGAGTGCGAGGTCAACATACAAGACACTCAGGAGCCCTGCATCACTGTTACTACCGTTCTACATGATGTGCTGCTGTACTGCACAGTCTGAGCTGCTGCTGTTCACTTTATGGACACTCCCTCTCATTCGCTCTGAAGTGCAATATTTAATTGCATGTTAGTTGCCGGTCTTTGCTGCTCCCTAAGAAAACATTACCGTATTAACGGCGGCCCACTTTCATCCATGTGCAAGCTTTATTGTTATAATATTCAAATATGCATTAAACATATCTGTTTTAGCCTCTATATTATTGGTATAATGAACTTAGTACCTTCACCCACATGCTTTTTAATCGCATGCAAGAGTTGCGGATATACTATTTTTCTGTAATGCCTCTTTCACTGCTTTGTGCCGGTACTTCCCTGCTATTGCAAATACATGTTCCCCTTTTGGGAGCAATAAAGATCCTCCTATCTCACCCTGTGTCCACAGCCGTGCACATGTAGCTAGACTACTGACATTCAAGATAATAAAAAAGGAGAAGCACTGCTGTACAAATCCCATGCAAAAAAACATCATCAGACAAAGTACAGGATGTGCTTCTGGTGATCCCCTTACCGGCCTGTAGTGAGGAAAACACCACCAATTTCACTGACATGTCACCGGCGAGATTAGTGAAGAGGAGGCAGAAGATGTGCATAAAAGAGAGTAATTAAATGAAAGCAGGGGTTGTGCGTTGTAACTTCTAACAGCCTGCGTTCTAGGGTAGATGTGCAGAACGAATGGCACAAACAACGAGACTGGAACTTCCCATGTTTACCTTGATAATGCTGCTCCTGCGTGGTATTTCACATTTGGCATCCGATCCGACAGAGGTGTTGGCGGTGTCCACCCCGGCTTGGCTGCCAGGTGCGACGAAGGATCCCGAGCCGACCATATTGTCCGATATCCCACAGTCTCCATTCGAGACCGACGCTTCGCAAGGCGTCTTGCCAGCGTCTCCGTCGCCGTGCACGGCCGTATCCCCAAGATTCAATGGAGGCAGGCGGCTGCCGTCCTCCTCAAACTCCGCCATAGGCACTTTCGAGCACACACACACACACACACGCACACACACACACACACACAAGCTGCTGGTGTAGCAAAGCCTTATGTTTTCAGCTTTCCTCCAATTTCCTGCCTTGGCCTATTATTGCCTCGTTGTAACATTTGCACGCAATTCTGCCATATCATCTCATCTCTCGGTGCACATATCGGTCAGCTTCCCACAGTCAGAGGGGCTCCGTGCACCGCGCTGCTCTGCAAAGACAAACCACGGGCGATTAGCATAACCAGGCACATTGTGACATTGGTAACAGCATTTCATGCGTTGATAGTAGCCGCTATTTCACGCCGTAGAGCCACACCGGAGGAGCGTTGAGCAGCAGTTAACAGCGGATGTCCACCGTAGTAAACCCACCCTCTTCTGTTAGACAGCAGTCGGTGACGTTATAAGTTGAATAGTAATAAAAGCGTGTTTTAGTTATCAGTTCATTCAACTCTCCCTTAAAACTCGACGACCAGCTCCCGGTAACGCGCGGTGGCTTTGTGTGTACTTGCCTTTTGAGCGGACTTGTTTCTCCATGGAAAGGACTCGGTCTCTTCCTTCCTAAGTTGTTGCTGCAACAGAGAAAAGCCGACGACCGTGTTGTGTGTGTGCTGCTGTGCACTGAGCCGAGCTCGTGAGCTAACCAGCGCCACGCAAAGTCCAGTCAATACAGCCCCGGTTGTTTACGGAAGCCCATTTCCGCCAATAACAAAAAAAAGTAAAGTTTCTCTTTTTTTTAGTAAATTAAATACAAAAACAAAAGAAATTACAAAAATAAAATGCACCAACACTTTTGCTGCATCCTTCTGTAACCATGACACTGACCAGATGTTTCCAGTTGCTGTTCAATGAAGGTTGCCACCTTCTTGCTTAAAATCCTTTGCAGGGTGCGTTTGCTGAGTACAATCCATAAAGTGAAGTATTTCATGTGTTGTAAAGCCACGTTTAAAGAAGTCTTCAATGTACTTACAATACATATGTCAAATGTAGGGTAACCTATGAAGAGCTGCTTCTATGACTGTTGTGTTAAAGTATCTTATCATTTTTACTTTCTATCTCATAGTTTCTTTTTTTTCTTTTTTTCTTGTATTTTATTTTTGTAAATTAAAAATAAATATATATTATTATTAATTAATTTTTGTGATTTTTTATTTTTTTTGCTGGTGGAAATGGGCTTCCATAGTTGCTAGCCTGGTTAGCAAAAAAAAAGAGCAAAACATGTCTTCCAACGTCAGTTATTCGCGACAGACAGTAGTTTTCTTTTCAGCCGTTTGAGTTAAATAAAATAACTTGCCATTAAGTGTCTCTCGTAGAAGTACATCTACAAACGGTCAATCAAACCTTATTCTTTTCTTCACTGACAGGCTAGAAACGCCCCCTTTTACATTCCTGCAGTACAAATAAACCTGTATACTCATAGAAAAGGACTTTAAAGTCTTTCATTTTGGTCACTAAATAGACGTCTTTTGTATTGTTGCATGTATTTTGCATGTAGAAACAAGTAGGATAGTTATAGCATGTGGAGCAATACTACAACATATAGTTTTCAATGCCTGTCCCTAGGCTGGACTTTAAAATACACAAAACCTTAAATATATATATATATATATATATATATAATAAGAAGCAAGACTATACCAAACACCTTTACTGGGTTGAAATGTCAACCTCACTGGGTCTGAATCAGGCTGGTAATAGTATTTACCTGACTAAATAAAGGCTTTATAACTTGTTCTGCCTCAGTGTGTCTGTAGTGCTTCTTATTTTCTGTATGAATAATATTCATGCTGTTGATTCAGAAGCTATATTTGACATCCCTAAAGGACAGACAGAAAGGCTCACGTGACTTCTTTCCAGTCACATTGTGTTTCAGGTCTTCCTCTTTACGTGGACAGTGCACGGAGACCGTGAACTAATCTTAACGGTGATGTAACAACAGTCTTCACTGAAAAACAGCATTTTGTGCTCTTCTAATGAAACCTCCACAGCAGCCTATATGTGACCAAAAAATAATCTTTCTTGGAGATGATCAGGAGCTTTAAAATATCAGTCACAGTCACAGTTAATGCCTAACATTTAGATCACATCGCTTATAGCCTCTTGTATAAGAGGCACAGAGAGTAAGTGATGAGGCATAACATTGTTCTACATGATTTAATGCATTTTATTCATCGGCCACTGGTTGAGATGAAGGCAGATAAACTACACTGGGATTCAGAAGCAGGAGGTATGGTGAGCTGTACAACAGAGCCATCTGCTGGTCTACAAGGGTTATTGGTTGTTTTAGGTTATTGTACAGTGGAGACGGTATTTGACAATACACTGCTAATCAAAGTTTATGTTTCTAGCCAATCTGTACAGACCAGTGGCGTCCAGCCTTTTGGCCCTTAAAACCAGCAATTCTTCTTGCAAGCCCTCAGATATTTCATGCAAACCCTGGTGGAGGTCCCGACCCTCAGGCTTGGGACCACTGATGTAGGGTTATACTCGGTTTTGTGACACGATGACATGATGCGGCTGTTTGTGTATGGAAAGTTGATATTGAAAGAATATTACATGGCAGTCTTGACAGGAAAAAGGTGCAATGCTGTCACAATAATCAACCCACTTCTATTCATTATGCATCATTCATGTTTATTTTATCAGTATGTATGAAGGGTGCTGAATAAGTTATGTTCCTAGATATTGCCACTTTAGCCAAAATATTAAATTGAAATGTATACATTTTGTTGTTGTCAAGAATAAGTCATCTTGCTAATGTAAGTCGGCATTAAGGGAATGATTATGAGTTTAGTTTGAGAGGTATGTCTCTTGATCAAATCTATTATCTTTGGTCTCACTGATGGCGATATTAAAGATGGGATATGGTGGTGCTGTGTGTACTCAGGGCTCGGACATCTTTGCTGTAGTTTGAATGTGCAAACTGTTGAGCTTTACTGAGCAACTTCAACATTACTATTACAACGTTAGCTGCTGCACTAGTCAGTGAGCCACATAAACACAGCATCAATAGCCATAACTTCATCCTGGCTAAGTACATTGTTGTAGTTCAGCTCAGGATTAAAGAAGTACTCTTCAGCGTAACAATCATGTTACCAAATAATTGCCTATTTACACATCCAGCAGACCTGGGGAAACATTAGTATTCATTTGGAGCCGTGTTTCCTCCTACCAACTCTCGAGGAAAGTATCTGTCTCATTAGCTGCTGTATGTGCCACTAAGTTTACTAAGTTATCCCCTTACTTTCTTTGCCGTTTGGTGCTGGGCAGGTAGCGTACGGTGGCCAACCAAAACAATTAAAGACATTAAATAGCTCTGTAGAGCTCAGAGAAACTGCTGAGCATCAGAATGTGCTAACCTCGGGAATTAGAACGGGCTGCACACCATGTGCTCTGTTCTTGGCTCGGGTTGACACAACCACGTGAGGCCCAAAGGCTCCTTTGCTGACGCTCAGAATCTTCACTAACTCAGCAAAATAAGAAGAACAAAAAGACAACACAGGCAGAGGGCAGGGTCTCTGTAGATAGACACCACCACACACTTCTAATGGGACAGTGATGATTGAGGGATTATTTTGGATCCGGATGACAGCAGCCCACAGTAGGACCCTGTAACATTTACACACTGAAGCAAAGATGAGCATCAGGTGCCTCCGCTGGTGTTTGAAGTTGATTCAGCTTGTTGCTTATGTAAATTCATGCAAATATGTCTATTTTCTTAGGTGGTGGCGTTAGAAGGCGGTGACACTGTGAGCCACAGTCAGGTGCGATCTGACAAACCTGATAATTTGTTCAGTGTTGTCCCCAACCACGGTAAATATTCTGTTTTTAGTTTTCCCCCAAGCTTCACCATACATACGGATATAATAACGATGTAGAAGATCCAGCACCAGGCAGTTTAAATAGCAGATACTTGTAGATAATAAAGGGACTTTGGAGCCACCGTATTGTATATGTGAAGTGAAACCTAGTATACGAGTATGAAGAAAGAGTTACTAATGAAACACTTGCGCTCTGACTGTTAATGTAATAAAACCAAAATGGCCACTTGACGTTGTCACATTGATGTTCTATGGAGGGAAGAATGACATCAAATTGAAACAAAACTAAAGCATTTAAATGTTTAATTCTTATCAACCATAACAAAATAACGGCACTTTGATTTTCAACATCATCTGTATTGTATGATTATGTGTAGAATGAACATTTTTGATTCATATTATGTTGGGCTTAGGTGAATTAACAGTGAAACCGTATTTCCTGCTTTTGCTTCCACATTTCTGCAATTAATAACGTTGAGTTGGATGAGTCCCCCTAAGTATAGAATACAACACATCACAAAACTGTCCCATGGGGTTTTGATTAGAGATTGATATATAAAAACACTCCCAAAACATCCACAAAAACTTAAGGCAACCAGTAGTAAGCCACATTTCTTTGCTTGCGTCATTGTTATATTAATATAAGCTCACAGGAAATTGATTACAGTTGCAGTAGCTTGCTTCATAGACAGAGAACCAACAAAGATGTAAAAAGTCTGAACCATTTAATTACACTTTGCAGACTCAGTGGCTTCTCTTTAGGCTATTGGAATGATTTGAGTGGCGCATTTGCATGAAGCAGGACACCAAGCAGACACCAGATAATTGCTGCATCCAGTCGTGTCTTTCAAGGCTGGACAGTTGAGGTATTTGTTTATGTAAGGACACGGGTTGGCTGAAATGAAACATTGGAGAGGTCAGCTCATTGTCTTTCTTTCTACCGCAGTCGACAATTGATCTATTTGCCGTAAAAAGAACCTCATAACATCCGTTACTTACTGCACAGTTTGTCTTCACAGTTATTGGGACAGGAAGCACACGGGGGTCCCGCCTTGTAAGGTAGCCACCCCCTGAAGTTTCCTCTGTTAAACAAATTAGAAACTTCTCCGTTTTTTGAACACAACTTCAAATGACTCAGAACTAACCTCTGGTTAAATATACAGATATATAAATAGACACTCTTACTATTCATTTTGAACCCTCACCAATGTCAAGCTCTCCCAGAAATGATACAACAAAGTCATATGGAGGGTGAATGAGGGTCACTTACGCTCGGTAATAATGGCAGGTATAGAAATAGATGTTGTTAGGGCACAAAGTCATCCCACAGCCAACTCTGTAGGAGCTGTTCCACACCACCTGACAACAAAGATAAAAACAAAACTGAAACTTTAATACTTTACTTTAATAGTAATGCATATTGCTTGTTCAAACACTGCCATGACTCATTTATGTTTTGTTTTTTCTTTTAAACTATTTTTTCACATCAGTTTTGAAATGGAAATTGCTGTGTAGGTTTATTTGTAGTGAAAGTGTGAAAATGTATCAAAAGACTGCCCATCTTTCTCTGCTAAAAGACAAATCTATCTTCTTACAATCGCAATATTGACTGTTTATGATGTTTCAATAATGCTTTTTGAAATATGCCATCTCTCCAATTAAAAAAAACAAAATGATATGAAATCCTTTGGTGAAAGCAGTATTTGTCACACTCATTTTGTTCAGATAATCCACCATGAAATGAATATTTAGGAGCATTTTGAGAGCTAGAATTCACAGAAACAGTCTCTCACCCATCATGACTATTGGTCCTATATTTATTAGTCTAACTACTTGTAAGCAAACAGTTTATTTAATGTCTAGATCTTTAGCTGCTAAATACTTTATGTTGTCTCAGATCTGTTTCACTGAAAACAGCTGCCTGCTGGGACGGAAATGGACGCCATGAGATCAGTGAGAGTGAACCAAAACAGGGAAGTTGTGGAGCCAACAAACCAAAACAGTGAGCTCAAAGACACCAAAAGACTATTGAATATATAAATATGGATGAATTAAAAGTAACCGTCCAATAACACAGCAACATTACTGTATGTTGTCATTACTGCTGTTGCCACATACGTTGTTTAGCTAAATGTTACCTGCGTGTAGTGACCAACCGTTTGGCCAGTGCTGGAGCCATTGGGATACAGGTAGTGTGACGCCTCGCCGTGCCAGGTGTTGATGACGTCCGTCCATGAGTACGGTGAAGACGAATAGAACAGATTCTCACCCAGTTCATATCCTGCTCGTTGGGGAGAAACACATGGCAGCACGATTAATGGGTTTCTGCAAACACACAGTGTTATTTCCATGTCTCAGTAGATTATTTTCTTTTAGATAAACAGGGTTCATTATAGGCCTATTGATGATAATCTCCTTAATGATTACACATCCTACTCCGTGTAATTTGTTGTTCAAAGAAGGTATTAAGACTGGAGATAAGATAATGTTCCCAGTGACTCTGACAATCAATCACGAGGTCACTCAGTTCACAGGGAACCTTTACACAGAATGCACCTCTGATGTATTATCTAAGGCGCTGGCATTTGTGGAGCAAGGTTAAAAGGAAACAAAGAAGAAAGAGGAAGAGTAAAGGAAGAAGAAATATACCATTGAGCATGCGGGTGCTGGGTGCTCCGTGAGCCAGAATACATTTGTCGACCCAGGCCTGAGCACTGGCTGCTACCTCCTCACTGTAGCTCTGTAAAAGAGGAAAAAACAATGTAACAAATCAGGCGTTTCATTTCAAAACACCCACAACCAGAATTCAGAAACAGATCTGTTCTCTCGCTAATATATTGGTTTTGAAAATGGGATCATTTGCGATTTGAAAGAGCGAAGACATTTCAAAATATTTTCCACTCTAAATCTTAGAATATGAAAAAGGTTGTTGAAACGGGCTTCTCCTTTGAGACCAGCTGCTGTGCTTTTCATACAGCCCAGAGCCAACACTCAGCTCCAATATAAACATGAGACTTTTTATTATTTTTTTCTTCTTCTTTTGGGCAGGAACCTTGCACCTCCAGAAACACCCAACTCTTTTGAAAAGGAAACGAGACATCTTTATTCTCCTGTTGACTGAAAGATTTCCATCTGTGTGCAATGCTATTGTAGTGGTCGGGTTTGGCTCCGGATTAGATTAGAAGATGTTAACATTACTCAACTGTAATGAACATAAAAATGACATTTAAGAGTGATTATATTTATCTATGACAGACCATATAGTCAAAATGTATTTTCACATTTCAACACTTTATGATTTTCAGGCGTCATGCAGAAGACCACACCCACTTAAAATGTATTTAATTTTAAGTAAATATTCCCGAGCACACTTTTATTGTGCAAGTAGAAAGCAGGACGAACCATTAACAGCATGTCAGAAGCAGTAGGCTGAACCTCTCTCCGGAATGCATTGTGAACGTCAACGATCTCAGTCTGAACCGTTGCGTTTTCTGGGCAAATGTCTGCACACACACACACACACACACACACACACACACACTCACACACACACACGCACACGCACACGCACACGCACACACACACACACACACACACACACACACACACACACACACACAGAGACACCCACACTTAAAACCACTGGGTAAACATATTAAAGTTATAAAATAGCCTGATATTTACTCTGGTGGCTTAATATATATTCGCCATGACTCACAAACCTGGTTTAATTGCACTGAAGTGGTTTGACATAACAGAAGAACTTACAGAGAGGATTGTACCAAATCCCTTAATCTTATCGGGAGACTTATTGGCTTGGTTTCACAAGTTGATGCCTAAAAAAAACCGTGTGTCTGTCTGTAAAGTCAAACACGGCAGATGCAGTTAACATTGTGCTTACCTTGCTGTGGACACACGATGGCACGCAGAAACGTTTGAAAAGGAGAAGAAATTGAAGTTAAGTTCTTGTCAGGACATCGGGGGAGTAAGGAAGTCTTTACTATTTTCAAGAAGTATTTGCACCACAATGTATTTTATATTTACTTCAAAGTTAAGAAAAAAAAAGCAAAAATACTAATCGTAAAACAAGGTTCTTTCACAGTGTTACAGAGGTTATTCCTGCTTCACACACTGTTGGCTATGTGATATCTATATTTGGAATAGTGGCATTTTCTTCTATAATATTGTGAATGTTAGTGTTGTCTAAACACAAAACCATTAGTGAGATCATTTGTGTGAGCCAGTCCAGTGTGACCAAATCAATAATATTGGAATTTTCAGACTATAAAATATATATGTATTAATATTAGAAGAAGGTCAAATCATTAATTATTGAATATTATTCTAATTGCCCAGGCCAAGACTGTACTCTAGCAATGGATCAAGTTTTATTGGCTCACCATTTAGTTTTCATGTGAAACCTTATTCTGCAGAGAACTCAATGAAGCAACATTAATACACAAAACGTCTAAAATGTACTAAAATCTCTTAAAACCAAAACTGTACTCAAGTAAACATACTTTCCAGCCTATGAAAAACACTCCGAATGCATAATGTGTTGTATCACAACTACCTTGTGTCAATACTTACTACTCACCACATTCCAGGCAGAATGCACTTGCTGCAGAGTCAAGATGCAAATCAGGAATGCAAACATTTTCCTGAACAAAAAAGAAGATTAAAAACAAACGACATTTTATATGATAGTCTGGCAAAATATTCCGGAGTAATTGGATTCTTATTTTCAAGAAATTTGATCGATCAAAAAGATATAAAAAATATGATACAATATAATCAATCCAATCGTATCGTCGAACAATGGAAAGATATTAAAAACAACGTTTAGGAAAGACAGTAAAGAGGCATACCTGCCCCGAGTCTTCAGAAGGTGCAAGTGGGTTGGTGCTTTCCTCTCCCTCCTTTTAAAGACCCAGCTCCGTTGCTAACTCTTAGATATTACACATTCCCCTCAGACCGCTAATGATGCAGCATAAACCAGGGCTTTACATCATGCACACTTAAAAGAGTGCAACTGACAGAAAGTAAACATGGAATTGTTAAGCCCAAGGGTGTAGTGACTTCCTGATGCATTGGCTCAAGTTTACACGGCTTACAGTAGAATGGAAAGGCATCTGAGGTAAAGGCAAAGAAAAAGAAAAAGAGCATTGGTAGATTACAACATAGATCCGTGTGGTCCCGTATTAAATGGATTACAGCCATACATCACATGTTGACTGAAGACGCACCCATTGCTTGCTTTGGCACAAAAGGCAGCAGAAAGGCCATGCTGACCAACACGATGGAGTACGGACAGCAAAAATGTTTTATACGTTTTTCTTTTATGTGTATCGTCTGTGAGTGTTTGGCTGTTGCCTGTTTGCATTAGCAGCCAAGTTAGGGATGAAATATCAGATATCTTAAATGTTTTAAATGTTTTTTCTGGTGCTAAACAGAAAAACAAAAACCTGATGTACGGTTATGAAAACTTCTAAATTGTAAGTTAAGTCTTTCTAGGAAAAAATCATACAGAAAATGAGGTCTTTAAAGCTGCACTATCGATATTTTTTCATTTTATATCAACCTTTTAGTCTCTTTGAGCTCATTGTTTTGCTACTTGATGTTCATTTTATACATTTCTGTCCCATTTAGAGAAAAATCAACAATAAAGCTTGATACGCTTTAGGGCGGGGCTACCTTGTGATTGACAAGTCGCTACCGCAGCGTTGTCCGTGTTTACGTCTCATGACTTTAACCCTTTCACAGCGTGTTTTCACTTCATGAAAGTTATTGTAACCTTTTTGGTGCGCTAAATAATGTTGGTCGGTTGTACCACACACTCTCGTTTAAAAAAACAAGATGGTGACGGCCAAAACATGAGTCCACAAACCAATGGGTGACGACACTGCGCCTAATGCCTGTGTCCACTTCTTATGTACAGTCTATGCTCCAAATGCATGCTAATGTTAATCTGTGTCAGCTGGATGTGGAAATAATTGCTAAAAGATTAGCCGCAACAACTTTAAGCTACGCGTGTAATATGTCAATATTGTGTTCACAGCATATAATCATATAATACTGCTTTAACTATAGCAGCAGATTTAAAAGACATCTTTGAAAAAAAAGAGAAAGAAATCAAACTGTCACGCTGAGTGATTGCCTCTACGGCTAATAAAAACCCAAACAACATCAAAGACCTCTCTGTGAGCCACACAGTCGGATTATAGGAGAGCAAAGAGCATTGATATTAAAAGGAAAATCTCACAGATGATCACTCTAAATAAAGGGATCATAATCCACTGGACGTCTACAATACAGTGAGATTGTGTATCATGTGCATTTAAATTACAGGCATGTAAATATGTGAGTATATTGTACCCATTTTGCTTATTAGCATACCTTAATTGTTTCATTTGTTTCATTCTGACATTCTAAATATGCATGCAGTACTAGTATTTATTTATTTAATTTGGTTTATTTCTATATTCTCAGAGAAGCATAAGAAATGATTATGTAGTTTGTCTGCAGATAAACTGTATGAAATAAATGACTCGGACTGCTGGCTCTGCAAGAAATTCTGTGTGAACGAAGCAGAATTTTATCTTTGGAGTGACCGTGCATGCGTGTTCACATTGCTCTCTGTTGACTCGCGACTACGTGTCTAAATGCACAATAAGCATTATGCTGCTATCGCCTCTTTGCTTATTGTGTTGTGTTGTACAGCACAATGGGTAACTGGAGTCAAACAGTCTCTGTGTTCAAAAACAAGTTCTACTTGAGTGTACTCTTGGAAATATGAGTCTTGTTTGGCCATTTTTTTTTTAATAGAGATTTCTTTGAAAGTGTCACCGTTGTGTGAAAGTATCGTGGGCAGTAAGACTGTGACTACACCTGCTGTAATGCTCCTTATTGTAAAATACATTGTCTCATTGCTGCTGCGTCAGAAAACAAAATCATTTATTTTAGTTTATTTACTTTTTTGAAAGGAAAAGTTCTGTCCCAGAAAATAAATTCTGAATATCAAAAAAGAAAAACAAGACTAGGATTGTACAGCGACTCAAGCGGCTCTGTAAGACTCCATTAGATGTATAGCAGCTTAGTTTAGCAGGTTTTGAATGCTAATATTTAATAGTAGTAAATTACAGCTGAGGCAGATGTGAATGTTTTGCAGGTAAGGTCATAAACCAAACTACTTAAAAATGTACGAGATCACCAACACTCCACTCACTCCTCTCACACTTCCCTGACAATCGCTCTGCACTCATTCGTATCGGAGACTTTAATATCCAGACACAAGTTTCAAGAAGCCCTAAGCTCTAACTCTCTTTCAACAAACGCGTCTGCCAAATGTAATGTAATGAATGTCTGTATCACATTTCATGGCAATCCGTCCGATAGCTGCCGAGATATTTCACTCAAAAGCACAAATGTGAAGCTCGTGGCGCTAAAGGAAAAGTCAGGGGATCACCAAGATAATTAGGATTCATCTTCTGGGAACCAGGAATTTCCATTGCAACATGTTATGCTAATCCATCAGGTAGATGTAACACTGATTTGGGCGTGGAGATGGGGACCATGAATTTCTGTACATAATTGTATGGCAATCCATCCAGTAGAGCTATAAAGTATTGCAGTCTGGGTCGACCGATATCGTCATCGCCAAAGCCACACCGCTAACAGCTAAAAGTTAAGATATCTGATAAAGCTGCAGTCTGTGTGCACCCAGCTCCATATAAACTGTAAACTAGTCCTATACAAAATGTAAAGCACAGTCTGTTTGCGCTCCACTGTCAACAGCGTTAAATGACAGCGATGATTGATATTATGGGTGGAGTGCTTTATGTACCAATGGCATTGCATACATTGGGATTTGGTTTTCTTGGAAAAAAGAAAAGCTCTTCCCATGAGGTGAGAATAAAAAAAAACACCATTTAAAGTAATAGTAGCGATTATAGAACAGAGTGCCAGACAGCCCTGAGTGCAGCTACAGGCGGACACCCGGGCAGAACACTGACAGCCTAATGCAGCGGGGCTCTGTGGAAATTATACGAGAAAGGTTGGAGTCTTTTGTTGGATATCTGTTCCTGTTGCTTAACTCAGGTATTTAATTCTGAAAAAAAAAGAAAAATACTACTACTGAATGCATGCACACTGCCCAAGAGTCCATACAGCCGACAGGTTCTATGAAAAAGCATAATAATACACTTTCAGGCATTTCGAGCATATACGTACTTATGAATAATTGACTTTTTGCATAATTACCGTCAGTGTCATATCCGATGGCACTGACCTGGTTATCACCCGGAGTCAGGTGATAAATTTCCCTGTGGGGACAATAAAGTATATTGCATATCGCGTATTGCATCGCGTCGTACTGTACCGTATCGTATGTCACATAACTATAATGTTCTATCAAAGCATTACAGACACGGCAGATGTACATATATTGATACACATATAGTGCATGTTTTTACACAGACATTTGCACACTCAAGCAAAATTAAGAATGCATAATGAATATTTAATTGTTGGATTATTCAAAAGAGCCAGGCATGACAAATATGAATAAATAAACATTGCAGTTAGCGCACCAGATTTAGCCTAGTGGCCATTTCTTTTTACCTGTAGTCCCGGAGATTTGTTGCATACAGTGGTCCCCCTAAAATATTACATCAAATTAAAACATTATTGAAACAGGATACAGGCATATGGAGCAATTACAAAATGGGGATATTGAGAAAACATGTACCAAACATGGCATTCTGCTTTAATATCAGGTACTAATAGAAACACAGCAACACAGACTCAAATAAGACACAATCACAAGACGTGTTCACACCATTTGACTCATTTTGAAATTACTCACTTTCCACCTTAAACACTGGGGGGCACTGCCACATCTCTAGTCACGGAGGAGCTGTGGAAGCAGCCGAGGACCAAAGACTAAACGATGTATGAAACCTTTCATATGAAAGACACCGTGTGCAGAACCACGAGCCTCATTTAGGGATGTGTTTTGTTCCACTCACACACAAACACTACGCTTGGCTCTCCATCTCTACAACTCCTCTCATACTATTCGTCCCGTTTCAGTTGTCCCACAGCGGGACATTCAGCAGCGTGCGCTTCGTGTCCGTTTTATTAGCAGGGTCGAGTTTACACCAAGTTACAGAACATTAAACGCACCTAATTTGGAACTAAACAATAAAACCACTGATGAGTAAAATTTGACAATGGCATCATGTAAATGTCATCTTCCTACGTGTGCATGTTTCTTTTCACTTTTTGGCATGCTGTATTTTATCTACTGTCTAAAGCTAGAGCATGTTGGCAATTACACTGTGGGTGACCATTAGTGTCATTCAAGCCTCAGCCCCAGGATGGCTTCAGCATTTTGCATCTGTTTAATTTTTCTCTGTTTAAAGGGCTTGAAAACCAGTCAAGCATCTCCCACAACGTTAACAACTTCCCTCTCTTTTGTTCTTACCATCCTCAGGTCTCTCTACAGTTGTTTAAAATATATCATTTGCCCGAACGGCCCTTTCCCCTTCCAGCACTAAATCTTTTTCATGTGAAGGTGGTCTAATGCTGAGGTATGCCCTTCCAAAATCGGACACACGTTGCCCAGATCTAGATGCATGTTGGCAGTTTCCGCTCAGGAGGGGTGATTAAAGTCTAATGGGGCTCCTGATGTGACAGCAAACAGGAAATCTCTTAAAAGAGACGTATCATTAATTTGCAGCCTGGAGATTCTCGTTTCAACATCTCTCTTCTTGAAAAGGCAGCCTGAAAACCCTGGCAAATGAGCGAGTGAATCCCGCCACGAGGCAGAAAGTGACTTTGAGAAGAGCCCAATGTCACGAGCACATTGTGTAAGAATAGTCTAATCACAGAATGTGGAGCTCTTCACCAGTAATTATGGCAACTCGTCAAAGAGCAAGTCAACCTTTATCTCGCCTTTTATTCAACTGTCTATTCTCAGCTTGTAAATTGGATGATTTTTGATGAGCACCATTGTTCAAATTCCAACTTTTTTAGATTTTTACCACATTCATGTTTGTTAGATAGTTGAAAGCTAAACAAAATTGTGATATAAGGCTTTTTAATTATTATAAATGAAAGAAAATATGTATCACATAATAACTATGTCTATGTGTGATGATGCGGAGGGTGCAGATTAGCAAGACGAGATGTCTCTGCAGCTCTGTCAGGTATCTTTTGTTGTACTTTTCAGGCTCTGTGCGGATGTCAGACTCTTTTCACTGTAAAGCGCTCCCTGGTGTCGCCCGAAATCAATGCAGTGAGATCCGTAAGAGTGAACCAAAACAGTACAGGCTGTTCTCATGCACTGTTCGTAGGTTTACCTCCGAAAAGTACCCACAAAATCAATTTGTGTTTAATTCCATGTAATCGTAAGCCAATGGGTTGGAGTGGCCACGCCACTTCCGTACTTGTCTTAACCAAAACCACGATCTGATAAACCTAACAAAGTAGTTTTGTTGCACTGGTGGGGCACACCGTTCGCTCGTTTTGCCGGAAATTCATAAGGAAAGCGAAAAATAACAAAATATTTTTAGAAACCATTGTATGAGAATAAGCTAACCAGCAAAGAAGCGAGGCCGTAAGATCCAAACAATGAGCTGAAAGACGCTAAAACGCTCTGTAGAGCTGAGGAGCACCGCAGATTTGAATGAATATTGATTGTAGCTGCTTTGAATTACTTTTAAAAAACAGAAAGAGTGATTCAACAATCAAAACAGAGTCATCAAATTCTGTACGACAGTCAGCACAAAACATCCATCCAGGGGTCAAACCGTACGGTCATGTACTGTATCCATCTCCATCAATAGATTTGAAGCATTGCAGAGAGTTAATGGTGCAGACGGACACTGACGGAAACTTGATGTCAGCAGAGATGCAGATTGCCTCGAGCAAGGATACTCTGTTGTTGTTCAAGTAGCAGTAGTTGTTGTTGTGCTGGTGGAAATCACAGTTTATGCAACAGAAGTCTTGTGTTTCACCAGAGCGGTGGTTCTTTACACAAACTGGCTTTAATAATGAATACAGAGCTATAAGGGGTCCTGACCCAGACGTATTAAATATGCATAGAGGAGTGAAGTACTCGGGATCTCACACACACACACACACACACACACACACACACACACACACACACACACACACACACACACACACACACACTATTCAACAAAACAACCATCATATCTGTACCCCTTACCCTTTCTTTTAGTCAAACTTATCGCCAGCTCCCAAAAACACTTCATGTGTATCGACTATGTGGCACAGTACTCTACTGCTTTCTTACTTCTCTCCATCTCTCTCTCTCAAACAAACTATTGATTTCTATTTCTGCCCGCCCATCTTTCTTTTAGTCCTTCACTCCCTAAACAAAACCCTTCGCCGTCCCCCCCCCCCCCCTCTCTCTCTAACTCTGGTATTTCCCAGCGAAGCCCCCTCCTCACCTCCCTCTTCCTCCCCCTCCCCTCTCCTCTCCTCAGATGGATTCTTCAGTCAGCCGAGTGGAACTGGTGCGGCTGCCGGAGAGACAGGCAGAGAGGCAGAGAGGCTGTGCAGAACAGACGCTGGGTCAGAGCGCTCAGTTGCTTCAGACAATCACGGGGGAGCGAGAGAAAGACACAAGAAAAGAGACAGAGAGAGAGAGAGCGCATAGAAAGATAGATTGAAAAGGGAAGGGGAGTCAGAGGAGGGAGGTAAATATGTGACAGGATGTGGTTTCCCTGAGCTTGCAGAACATCGGCATACAGGCATACTTTGAGCATGACCTAGACACACTGAGCTTACAAGTGTGTTTGAGCTCCGTTAGGTGGAGAGGGGGAAGACGAAGCAAACCGCTGGATCTGCCGCTGCTGCTGCTGAAGCCTGCAGACGCTCCGGTTGCTCTGTTGCCCGCCCGGAGGATTGTGTTTCCTCCAAGCCAAGCAGCCTCCTCGGTGAGCTTGCCGGACAGGATCTGAACCCGTCCTCCATCCCTCCTTCCCAGTAGAATGCGTTTCTCTGCTGCCCCGGTTGCTGCCTCCGCGTCCGAGCAGTGAACTTTTTCAACGACATTCGCAAAAAACAGGTACGTTTTGCTTCCCTGCTTGTGCGAGAGCTCCTCAACATGTGTATGAATTTGAACTTCAGGAACAGATGTGCGAGCGTATATACAGTCTCTCAGTAAACTTGAAATGCACGGTGGCAATTGTTTCACCACAGAGGGTTGATTCATTAGAGACGACGCCGCAAGCCACAAGTTTGGCTTCGGAGAAGTGTGTTCAACAACAAGCTCTGAATCCATTGCTACCACACACACACACACACACACACACACACACACACACACACACACAAGGTTGCACATTCACATGGTCGCAAAGCAACGCACTCACTCTGGCCGTTCATCATGCACATCAATAGGTCTGGTTGTTTTGAAGTCACATGCGGGATGGATGGTACAGAGCGGCGCTGAGAATGTCAAAAATGTCTACCTGGATCAAATCATAGACCCTGACCGTGTTTCAAGATGTGTCTGGCGTACAATAGGCTATCACGCCACTCCCACTGGTGAGGTGAGAGTGATTTGTGAGCTATACTGTACGGATGAAGGTTAAAAGTATGGGTTTCCCCGTGTGTGTGTGTGTGTGTGTGTGTGTGTGTGTGTGTGTATGCGTGTGTGTATGTATGCGCGCGCGCGCGTGTGTGTGTGTGTGCATGTGTGTGTGTGCAGCATGCGTGCCTATATATCCGTGTCTGTCTGTACAAGTGGATGTTTACATGCTTCGACTATGTGCTCCGGTACACGAGCTCATCCAAGCGTGCGTGCAGGAGGAGGTTTAAAGGGGAAAACAAGTTGAGCGATGGCAGGAGGTGAAGGAAGGGCGGGGGGGGGGGATGTCAGGGAGGAGGAAGACGAGGGCATGAGAGAGAGGAAAAGCCGGGGGAAGAGGGGAAAAGTGTGTGTGTGTGTGTGTGTGTGTGTGTGTGTGTGTGTGTAAGAGAGAGAGAGAAAGTGAGTGAGAGAGCTCAGTCTGACTGAACTGCTGTTAATTAGTTCCAGCTGGTGAGCTGTGGAGCGTCGGGCTGCGTTAGCTCTACAGTGTTGGTGGGTCAGGAGTTGCCTCTGTCTCAGTCTGTTTCTCACACACGCACATCCTTCTACTTCTATCTTTGTGAGGACACTCATTGACATAATGCAGTCCCATTACTTTTATCTTAACCATCACAATTAAATGCCTAACCTAAACTGTTTTCTATCCTGAACCTTAAAATCAAGGCTGAACCCTCTAACAGGCCTTTGAAGAAGTGAGGAATGGCCAAAATGTTCTCACTTTCCAAAAATATCCTCACTCTGAAGGGCTAAAATTCAAATTGGTCCTCACAAAGATACATGTACAAGTCCGGACAGACACACACACACATGCACATGCGAGGATAGCATACACACATCGAGAGGCATCACCAAAAAAATGCATGTGGGCGGCCCTGCAACTACACTGAAACATGATACAGGCTGCACAAATTCGCACACACACACACGCACACACATGCACGTGAAGCCTTCCAAACATACAAAACAAAAAGACACCATCAGATGTTGAACGCATGACGTACAAAATCCACAAATAAAAAAGAAAAACACATTTTCACAGACAAAAGCACACTGTAACTGCACACATTACACACGAACGCACACCTGCACATGGGAAGAAAAACAGCCCTGTGCTGAACTCTATGTCGAGTGTGAATATCAAAGAGTGTGCTGAATACGTATGACGTGCAAAGAACACATGCAGTACCACTCGTGAGCGTGCATATATATGCTGCACATACATGACATGAGCACATAGACACACGCATACACACACACACACACTTAAAACACACACACAGAGAGGAAAACACTCTAACCCCATATGGCTGCATCATACATTGGCTGCTCTTCCGCTCGGCTGTTGGAAATGTGGAAGTGATTGTGGTTTGGGCTTCGCTTCGCTACAATGTCACGTTGAGAACCGGACAGTTTTGATCAGATTTGCTCACATTTGAGATATCTGTATCAGAGACCTCTGCTGCCAAGCAACACAATGGAAGTGAATGGAATTTCACCATCTAATAAGGCACCCTTTATAATGAATTACCTAGTGACTCCATCATGTATTACAGCTTTTATATATATATAGCCAAAGGCCATAAATAACAACACCAATTTTCCTTTCTTTATCATTTTAGCTAGCTTAGCTCAGCAGGAAGACCCCTCTAATGGACCATTCATGGCTTCAGGACCAACAATCCATTTATTACCAAGTCATTAACCTTTACAACTGTAGACTTAATGTATTATGGTAAAAGCTTTTTAATAAAAACTCATTTATAACCGAAAATGACTTACTAATGTTCGGCGATGGCTTATTAGAAAGTGCTAAAGTCATGACTCTTCATTCGTGACTTTAATAACATTTATAACTGCAGACTTGATGTCATATTAGAAAGTGAGAAAGTCATGTCCCTTTATCAATAACACGGTAGCATTTAAAAGGGACACTCCACGGATTTAATACTGCACCGCCATTAAGTTGGGGGACCTGCAAGAGCTGAAGCAGCAGAGGCCAAATATCCTGACTGTTAGTCTCTATGGTTCAAGCTCCTAAACCACCGGATCCTACACTTCCCAGGATGCAACTGGATGGCGTCTCCAGTCTTTCCTGACTATTAAATAACCACTTCACACCACTGCTTGGTATGGCCAAAGTTATTATTTTGATCAATGATCGCAATCATTTATCACAATTATTCATTGATTTTAGTGACGAAATATTTGTATTGCCCTTCCACATTTAAATAAACAGAACAAATAAACTTCCATTGTGTGCTATATTCCTGCTAATGTACAAATCTTCAGAAAGTATGTGAGAAGATATTGTTAGTGTAGTTTTGGTGGAGCAACCCTTTAAAATCAGTCCAAACATGTTTACAACAGTCGCAGTCGTGATTAAGAGTTATACTCGTTTATTTTCTGAATCATTTCCTTCCACCATCAGCTCATGTGTTTTCTGAGCCAATGTTGATTTTCTTTCTCTGCAGTCTTTTAGCAAACATGTATTTTAATCAACTTACGTTTGGTATCTGATCCGGGCACAGTGAATCCCCCTGTGAGGTGTGAAATTTGATTAAGGTAATTGGCAAACCTTGGCTGGTGAGAACCAAAATGTGTACTCCTCTCCACTCCGTAAGTATAGACAAACACCCACAGACGGACTCAACAAAATACGAGAACATTTTATACTCTGGTAAAAATTGAGGGTACATCTAATTGAAAGGTAGTTATTTTTAAACCATCTAAATTTCATTCTACTCTCATTTCACGCTCCGCCTGTTTGATGCCAGGGACTCAAACAAGCTTCACATTGGGGACATGATGAAATACAAACATATGAAGGATTTAATTCCTGAAAAAAAAAGTTGCCGGAAGGTGACTTTTACTCCTGCAAAATCAAAAATGAGTAAAAAATTTGATAATGACAACATATAAGTATTTGGTTGGCAGAGTTATCTCTATTTTAGAGATGTTTGGTGTAATTTGTTCCAATTTTGCAGTAATATAAACCGTAGGAAGTAAACATGGCTGACTGGCACACTGCTAGATAAGGTGTGAGTTTTGCAGTTGTCATGACAGGGTGTCATCTTGATTGCAGCCTCCGCTGCAAGTCGCACTTTTTTTTTCTCCTGAAATGTTCAGTTACAAGATCTCGGGCAAAGATTATTTTCCCTCGCTCCCCTGTTAGGTGACAGTGATCGTGTGCTTTTGAAGATACTAAAGTTATTCAAGCCTCTGGCATTGCCCTAGACCTGAGACGGCATCCTTGGATGAATCCTCCAGGCAAGACGGAAGACAAAAGAGCCAATATTCAGCCGGTCGTGTAGTAGCTTAGCCTCGTAGCCGAGACAAAGAGGGAAAAAAAACAAAAACCCCCATCCCCCTTGATATTTCTATAAGGCAAATGGACTCTTGTTGTAATGGGTGGTCAAGAAAATTGCAGCAGTATTGATCGGCTAATGTTGAACACGGACATATCGATAGGGTGTCTGAAAACCTAAGAACTTGGCTTCTTTATTGGCTGGCTTTAATAAAAAATGACCTGCCTGGAGCAAGTTCACAGAAAGCAATGAGTCACTCAGAGAGAATCTCTTCAAACTCCTCCATGTTTCAGAGAAAAAATACAAAGAGGGCAACCGGAGAATTTTCTATTTTTAACCAAGTCTCTCTCTCTCTCTCTTTCTCCTGCTTTCGTGAAATGACAAACAATCCCTCTGTCACCGTATTTCTTTGGCTGCAGCTTGAAAACATCCAACGCGGTGTTTGTGCGGCTTGAGTCGAGATAATGTTTTGCTTTTCACTTGTGAGAACTGTACAAATCCCAGTGTGGATAGATTATGCATCACAAATCTAACTCATGACTGTCAAAGACATGCAGAGGGGAGAGGAGGGGAACAGGAGGATGCCAGTGTTTGCTCCTGCACATGGAGGAGTGGGGGAGAAAGGGAGAAAGGGAGGAAGGAGGAGGGGAAAGAGGGAGCCGGTCCTGGATATGAGGAGGGGTTTGGGCTTACAGCAGGAAAAAAATAAGAGAAAAACTGACAATGGAAGAGAGAGGTTGAGAAAGATTGGTGCCTATTATTCTCCTGAGGAGGCAATAGTCCTAGAGGGGTTGGTTCCCATGGCAATAGCTCTCTCGATGCATGTGTGTATGAGTGTATTTGTGTGTGTGTGTATGTGTGTGTGTGTGTGTGTGTGTGGATGGACTGAAACCGGGCCTTGAGACTGTACGGAGACGAGGTTGGTCGAGGCCATAGCGAACCGCGGAGTCACCCGGAGCCTCGAAATCTCAGACAGACACTATTGTTTACTCGCCCGTTCTCTCCATCTCACTCATCACAACCTCATCTTCCTTTCTCTTTTTTCCCTTCTCCTGCATGCGTTGCCATAATGCATCGTCCTTGGGCATTCAAAGCAAATACAACAAATTCAGCGAGTTGAAAAAAGCAATTCCACCTTTGGCACCCATGGCCTCCTTGTTGGGGGGGGGGGGGGGGGGCGGCGTAATGGTTTAGATGTGGAGACGTCGGCCCCAAAAAACCTAAATTTAATCTTTTCCTTGGGATCTTCAAAGTAGAAATATATGTATAATATGTATAATAATATATACATTATAATGCATTCACTCACAATACCCAAAGCTTGGTGAGATTTTGAATTTTTGAGCAGTGTGCAAATCCGAGAGCGTGTTACCCACCTTTCCTTCTTACGTCTCTAAAAAGCAACTGCCTCTTCTCTTCTGGATCATGGCATAATGGATATTTAATTACATTTGCATGATACTATAGTGATTAATTATTCTTGATACGAAACAGAAATGAGTCGTTCTTGAGTGAACCCCATCAAGTGTGACCTCATGCCCAGGGTGTCTCTATTCACCTTATGCTGCCCCGCCCATTGTTCCACTTCCGGTTCGAACACATTTGTATTTGCTCTTCCACTTCAGCGCTAGTAGCGTTGTAAACAATGTTGATTTGGGAATATTCAGCAGCTACACTACTGTTGGTGAATGGATGGTTTTACGACAGCCATCAGCCATCAGTGACTGGGAGGACAACATTTGAAAATAGCCAGCAGTTCCTCACAGCTCCAAAAACATCGGCGTAAATTTCCAAATCTGTGTTATTTGGATAAACTGACCACATATAGGGAATCTTTCTAGGCTGAAAAAATATTTAAAGTTTTTTTAACAGTTTCTTTTGGCAAGTAAAGTGATAAAGCTGGCAAAGCTAAGCAACATAATCGCTGAGATTAGCTACAATATGACGCATGGATTCCAACAGAGACTCAGTTTCATGGTGAAAATAAGTGTAAACGCGTCTATAGAAGCTTTTCAAGCCACTCATGCGGCAAAACCCACTTCTTCTCTGTCTGTTTGTATGCTTGTTATGGTCAGAAAAGCCATATTTATACTAAAATGTGCCAAAATGTTGCTACATACATAGCAAATGTTTGCTGCTAGCTAGCTAGGTTAGCTTTTCATGTCTGATGCTCACTAGAAGTATGAGCAGGTACAAACATAGAGCTCACTGTGTATTTAGCCACCTCTCAAGCACACACGCAGGCAATATTGTATTCAAACCGTACTGTAGCTTTTTAGTGGATCATAACAGTTTGAACAAAAGTGTCTTGTAAATGGCATGCACAGCATATTTAACTACACACTGTAGGTCCCTCTCTTAAAAGGACTCTGTAATAACTAAAGGTTACAGCATTAACATCCTGCCTCAGTGTCCATTGTTTTTCTCTCTCTCTCGCTCTTGAGTCCCTCTTTTTTTCCATCCTCTCTGTCCCACTTAGGTGAGGATTCAAGGTGGTAAGGACTAAAGGAAGGAAGAAAAGGGAAGAGTGGGGGATTTCCAAAGGGAGCGTGTGTACACTCAGAGGGAGTTTGAAGGATATTTTGACCGGACATCAGACTACATATCGTCTGTGTGTCCTGTGACCTTCTGTCAAAATAGGTTGCTCTAAGTGCTCTTTCCAGAAAAACAACTCTTATGGGCATTTCCTTCCAGCAGTGGTTTCCAAACATTTTCTGCAGGGCCCCCCTTCAGCAATGGAATATTGTCAAACCATGCATCATATATACTTTTTAAAACTCCGGGCCCCCCCCTAGGGGAGCGCCCCCCAGTTTGGGAACCGATGAAATTTAGGCAACTGGTGCTCTGAAACATAACCTCTTTGGTTGAGTTCAATCAAAATCCAGTTTCCCAGTTTAGTTTAAGCTGGTGTGAAAGCTGTCAATCAATCAAAGCACACCAGATTTTATCACAGTAGATGTGTGATTTTAGCACAAATTCACGACTGTTACATCCATCTGCTGATGACGAACCACGGTAACGCCCACGCACATCAGCACATCAGTGCAGGCGTTTTCCCCGCTACACCAAAAAGTAGAAATACTAAAAGAAGTGTGTTGTGCGTGTGTCCTACTTGTCTAATTTAGCAGTTCTCCAATAAAAAGTGAGTGAAAGGTATAGTGACCAAACATGTGTTTGTCACAATTTAATACATGAGGTCCAGTTACATTCTTGACTAATAATTCTTATGATCAATTACTTCTTTTTTTTTCGTGAGCTCATCAGAGAAGATAAGGTTTTGCAGCCGCTAAGCAAGCAGATAGCATCTTGGTGCTCTTGTGCTATTTGCACATATGTAAATGAGGTAATATGCATACATTTAGCACAAAATTGTCTCCTCTATATGCAATAAGCCTCATTTTGCAGCTGGTTTACTGCGTGTTCTAGTAGTGGACATCATTTACATGATAATACCTATTATTAAGTTATTAACATTATTTAAATTCTTCACAAAGAAGAAACCAGATGATTTTTTTTCTTTGGTGGTCTGGAATCTGATTTCACATTTTTCCCCTACTATGTAATGTGTTTTTATATAATTATTATTATTGATAATACAATTTGGATAACTTGTCAATAATAAGCCAAAGTCATAGAATTGTGGATTGTGTGTGAAAACTGTGACTGTCTTTTGAATAGAATTATTGTATAAGCACAATGTTTTTACACCTTTAGCCACTCAGACAATCTCTGTGTTATCATATTATCACAAACACGTACTAAAATATAAATAACCAACTGATGATGTACTCTCAGTACATGACCATCTGATCGGAGCACTTCCTTCTTGCTGTAAACGCAAAAGACGAACACACCCATGAACCCCCGGACCCCTTCCCTTTTTTTGCAGCACTGTGCCGAGTTACTTCAGCCTTTGTTATTGAACTCTAGCATGCCATTTCAAAAAATGACCAATATTCTGTCATTTCTCTCCGGAGTTGCTTGTCAGGAAAACACACTGTACTTCGAATCATTTCAACCAACAACCACTGCAGTTGTTTTTTTCCTGCGGGTTCAGTCTTTTACGCGATGGTCTCTCTAACCACTCCACCTTGGAGAGCCCTCGACTCTTCTCCTCGCAATAAACTACAAATGATACTGAAACAGCAATACCCACCGCCCAACGCAGCCTTGCTCCACTTCACTTGTCAGCTTAAAAAGATCAAAAGTCAGAAAAAAAAGGCAAAGAGGGGCGAGGGAGATAAAGCGCGAGAGAGGAAGAGAGGGAGGAAGAGAGCGGGCTTAAAAGGGAGACTACATGGGGAAGAACACAAGAACACAGTGTCCTAATTAATGTCCTCCTCCAATAATCCACTCTGAAGCTTCCCATGCTGCTGGGTTTGATCTGAGCAATGTTGCTATCAAAGCCTTGTAACGTGGTCTTGTAATACGGGGGAGATCTCCGTCAGACAGCATTAAAATCACTCAGGGCAGTTGCTTCTTGTGGCTGGTGCTGTGAAGTCTCTAAGAGCAGAAATCAGGTGGCCATTTGTACCATCATCTCCTACATTAATGTAAAAATCCGAACTATAAAGTTCCAATTCCTCATTATAATATATAATACAAGTATTTCAGATCAAATGACTACATTATGTGAACGCTATTACTTATAGTAAGAGGGAATTATCACCAAAGTCTGCAGCACTACAGTGCTTTTTAGCCTCTTTTAGCTCATTATTTTGGTTATAAACGGCCGCCCACACCAAGAACAATAACTACATAATGATGAGAGCATCCACACTGATGAACGATAATGTTCTGTAAACAGCGGTGCCGAGCTGTGTCCGATACGGCCCGGATTATTAATTGATTATAAGGAGGCGACAAGACAGTTGTCATAAGGCTACCTGAGATAATGCTAGTTAGCCTACCAGCTAACGTTAGCTATTCATAATCGTCCCCCTAATATTAATATTAAGGGGAGTCTGATTGCTTCCCAAATGTTCTTCTTCTTGACAGCGACGTTATAAACACTGTTTCTTTTCGATCAATTGCTGTAACAATATATTTATAGTTGTCGTTAAAGTCATCGTCATTGGTGTGGATGGCCCTTAAGGAGTTAAAATTCTGCTACCTGTATGCTAGCGGCTGAGCACCAAACTGGAGACAGGACAAGATTAGCGACTAGCTTTAGGGTTTAGACACAGATATTTTCCTTTGGAGTAAAAACAGTCTGTATACAATTTGTATGTTTGTGGCTTTCAGCAGCGTCATGGGACCTGGTTCCAAAAGCCGAGATAAAGCTGCAGTACGCTACCTGCCTAGCACAAAGCAAACATAGTAGAGCATTAAGCATCTAACGAGTCTAGCATTTCCCTCAGGAGTCAATGGAGACCAAAACGGAGCTAAAAGGAGAGTGAATATTAGACTTAATGTTGTTAGATGGCCAGAAAACAGCTCTGAATAATTGCTAACGTCCCTCTATCTGGATGTTCCTAATAACAACTTTATAAGGTGATAATATGTTGATTGCCCCAAAATGGTCAAAATCATTTATTTCAGCTTGAATAACGTGCTAAATCCCCCAGAGAAGCAACAGGTGACCCAGATGATCAATGCCAGCACGGAAGACAAAGCAAACCTTGAACTGACAAATTGTTTTTGACTGACAGATAGAAAACATGGCAGTGAAAGACAATCCCCTCCCTGATGTTACCCTTCGGCTTCAACACAATACAAAGTGCTGCGGGATGTTTTGGTTGTATGGGCCAAAGCTAAGTGCATCCCAGCTACAACAAAGCATCTGAATGTCAATCCCGACTCACAAAGAGAGAATCCTATCGAATAAAACCTCTTATCAAATAAAACCTCTAAATGCCATTAGCGAGAGATAAAAGAAAGAACAAAATGGCAAGAGGATCGTTGCTAATTCAGCAAAAAGGGAAATCAATGGCCCTCTTCCTGTTATTTTTTGAGCTACCCAGAATCTGTCTGCCCTGTCAAGCATCCCTGACTCACCGCCTGCCAATCTCCCCCCCAAAAAAAGAAAACACAGGGTGTAGAGGAGCTGAGGGGCTTTGTGGGGGCTGCAACCGCCCGGAGCTCGCACCTCAGAGGAGAGGTTGGAGGCAAGAAACTGTGACTCAAAAAATGATAAACATCTCACATTTCCTCTGTCAGTTCGGCTCTAAAAATACGCCTTCGCCTCACATCTCCTCCTTCCCCGGTCTCAAGGAGCTATGCAAATACAAGCACCTCCATTTTTTATATTTCCTCATCCACTTTGTTTTCCTTCCAGCCCCCCCTCAAAGCCCCCCCCCCCATATCCTATTGTTCTGAGTACCTCTTCTCCGGCTCTTGTAGACTACATGACAGAGCCTCGCCTTCCCTCTTGTTGTTCCTTCTCTCTCCAGGGTAGGGGGGGGATGATAAAAGCTATTTACAAGTAACTGTAGGCAACGGTGGAAAAAATTCTAGCTTTTTATTTATATATTTTTTTTCTTACCCTGTTTTCTTTGATGGCAGAGCCATTTGTGAAGCTGCGTGGTGAACTGCAGCACAGTGCAGCGCAGTCCTGAGTGACAATTTAAAGGGGGGACTGAAGCGCTTTTAGGGGCTTTGACTACTCCAGCTTCTGCTTCAGCTTTTGGTTGTTTTTTTTTTGTTCTTGAAAACGCAAGCAAGACATCAGTCCTGCCTGGCACGTGCAGAAAGGCAAAGACACAGCTCCACATCTTAAGACGCGTACAAAGCATTTAGAAGGCTTCTGAAGTTTCAAACGGAGAGAGAGGCTTGCAGCGACTGCAGGACTGTGTTTCTGGTATTAATCACAAGTTCATCAGCCTGTGGTCCGTTTCGGGGAGCCGCTCTGAGATATGATTGTGATGCATGTTGTGATTCATAAAGCCCAACAAAGACATTAAATGTAAGTGCCACTGGAAACACTGGCTTTCATGAGAAACGTAATGAATCTCCCGCCTCATCTTTCACCCGGCCGTCTCCCTCGCTGTGTGTTGATGATCACCGCTTTTCAGCCGACTCTAATTGTCTTTTTTTCTCTTCAGACTCTACTTGCCATGCATTGCCCCCCCCCCCCCCCCCCTCCCCCTTCCCCTTCCCCCTTTTCTGACTAACAATCTGCAACCCGGCCACCCCCATTTCCGCTCTCTCCCTTGATTGATTCTCACCTTTTCCATTCTTGCCGTTCACCTCATTAACGGAGCCCCCGTCTGCTCGTTTTCCTTTTCCGTCCACCCCCCCCCCGGCCCTTCTTCACATCCTGTCCTGTCTATGAAGCGACGGCCGGCTCGGATTCGTGGTTTCCAGTCAAGGCCCTGCATCGTTCTGTAATTAGTAGGGAGCATAATAGAGAGGGTTCCTCATCAGCCAAGGTGGGAGGGGAGGGGAGGGCACCACCACCGCCATCCATCCATCCATCCATCCAACCATTCTTGAGTTTAATCAGCGGCACACAATGGGATGTCACCTGCTCCCAGACGCAGCCGCTGGAGAGTGGCGGCGATGCTGTCACAAACCATTTGGGGTGAGGCGGCGTCCATGGTGCCGGCTCTTTAAGGGCTCCTCTTCTTCCACGGTTGTCTCTGCTAATTTGGTCTCCCTGGGAACGAGGGAGAGAGGGAACCCGTGAAAAATCAAGCTCATTTAGTCGTGTTCATTTATTTATTTACAGACGCTCAATCCAGAATGCTCTGCTTTATTGGTTTTTTCCTTCCGACATCCCTGAGGAATCACGGATATCAGAGTGCATGGATATTTGCTTTCATATGTGTGTGTGAATCTGACCGTCAATCAGTCATATGGATATAAATGGAAACATTTGTTTGCCTGCGATGGTGGAAAAACAAACAAAAAGCATTTGAAAATGTGCCGGTACACATGATTTATGGTTAAAGAGCTAACACTTACAAACACACTTGATTGATACAATTTTGTAGGAATGAACTGTACATCGTGGTGCTGCTCAAATTACGGATCTGAGCACTTCTTTCACCACAGGTTACCTCTACTACACACACAGCTACACACACACGGACACACCGGTGACAATGAAACAATGGCTCAGCCTGTTTTTCTCTGGTTGGCAGAGAGACCGACACGCTGCGGAGCCATGGGCTGCGGGCTGCGTAAGATGAAGCCGATGTCGGAGGAGAACAGTCCGGGGAAGATTTACTCCACCCTGAAGAGGCCACAGGTGGAGACCAAGGTGGGCGTGGCCTACACCTACCGCTACCTGGACTTCCTCATCGGCAAAGACGGTAAGACATGGACGTCTATTAATCCGCCTACAAGCAACGTTGAATAACCAGTGACCTTTATTGTTTTGGACAGGAAACGCAACTAATCTACTGTCATATGCGCCCAATCCTTTGAGTTTTAGCAGTAGTTTTTATTCCAAATAGAGTGAGATGCACCAATCCGACTTTTTCAGTCCTGATAACGATACCCAGGCTTTATTTATCTGCCGATACAGAGTACCGAACGGATACCGATTTATAAGCTGTTTGCCTCACTGTGTGGAAGTGACTGGGATCATTCTTTTATGTGTAAGGCAACATTAGCCTCGACTTCAACATTGCTTTCCAAACTTTATGTACATATACTGAATTGTTAATAATTAATAGAATAATTTCTATTTAATTGTAAAATGTATATAGTTTACATAGAATTGAGTCGAATAGATTGGCCCCGTTGTCACCGATATCTGATTCAGCTATTTGAGTCAGTATCGGTCCGATATCCGTATCGGTGCGTCCCTAAATATAAGCCACCAGGTTGAGCACTAAAAGCCTGAAATCTCAGCATAGCAGTAGTTGCTATTGATCAATAATCCCCACAGCTCCCTTTCTGCAGCCATGTTATGGTCATTTTGTGCTGCCGGGTCGTAAAAATCTAAATTATTGCCCCTTGCACATGCACAGTTGAAATTATATGAATAGCTCATGGCCTTAGGCGTTCTGCTGCATCATACCTCAGTGTGATAAGAAGGCAATATGCATCACAGGTTTTGCAAGGGGCCGATCTGCACTGCAATCAACAACTCTTTGTGCTATGTGTGTAGTATTTTACTGAATAATGAAACCGCCAGCGTGATTAATCTGTCTACTCTCCCTCTGAAAATGCCATTATACCTGCGTGTCTCCAGTATAAAAGCATTAAGGATTCAGATGCAGAAGAAATCTATCACTCATGTATCTGGAATTACAGCACACAGGATTTTCTTGTAATGATTGAGTGTTAATTAGCGCCTGCTCCCTGTATAGCAGCCACTGTTCTAATTTATTTTCTCACAATTAGTCAGTCATGCTTTCACGTTGTGCTAATGATATAGAATTTTCCAGCCCAATCCACGCCAAACACCCTGCTGGTGGCAATCAATTATGTGCGGCACCGAATCCAACCGGTTAGTGGGGGATTCAAACAAAGTAAAAGGTGGCCTGCTGGGTAGTAGTGAAACTATTTTGTTCAAGGTCACAGGTTTGATCCTCGCAAAGCTGTTTCAGTTTGTTTCAGTTGAGGAGCTGCTGGCCTGACCAGCCTGCTGAGCTGTAAACATGTAAATAAGTTAACTATGAAGATGTTGCTGACAGTCAAACAGCATCTGAGGCTTCCTGTGCATGAAAATATGGAAATGAATCAAAGCATCCCTCCACTGATGCATGTACACACACACACACACACACACACACACACACACACACACACACACACACACACACGCAGAGAAGGCCAGTAGAGCCCCCTCCTCTGCTTCCTTTCCTCAGCCCGAGGTGTTTATGAGATGGCAGGTGGGTGTTGCTTCCTGAGAATCAACGGCTTGTGGTCTTTATTGCGTGTGTGTGTGTGTGTGTGTGTGTGTGTGTGTGTGTGTGTGTGCGTGTGTGTGTGTGTGTGTTAATGTGTATTGAGGAGTATTCCTGTGTGTTCGTGTCGTTATGATCGAAAGTTAGATTTAGATATTTGATAAGGCGGTTAAATAAGATATATACTGTAGTTAGGCTAGTTATTTTAGTTGGAGTTAGTTGAAAGGCTTCCAAAAGCTAAAGTAGTGCGACGGTATCAGACGCAGAGAGGCACTGACCAGCTCCCTAGCAAACACAGGGAGCTGTGGATTCCCCGTTTTAATTGGACTTCAGTATTGTTTTTTGCGTGTCGACGTGTTGACACTAAAAGTCCACAGCCTGCTCAGCGCCAAAAAGCAGACAGTCATAGTAATGTTGTTCTACAACTGCTGGATGTGTAAATAAGCAACTGTCTGCTAATAAGCTCGTAAAGGTTATGATATGTCAACGCTGTGATAACAGGCCCTAAGATGCCCCCAACAAATCTGTTATTATACGTTTAAGAAATATGATTTACAGACAAACAAACCAGAATGAATGTCGGCATTTTTGGGACATCTGGAACTCTGTTTATGTATTGACTCCCAAAGCATTCGGAGCAAATTGGCATGGCTTCATGCCGACACATATAGTATGCCATGTTATGCTTGTCTGATGAGACACAGTCAATATGTTTCTATGCATACAAATAGGTTGTTTGCCTTGAATATCCAGATTAAGTGTGTAATACTAATGAACTCATAAAGCACTTCAACACATCCACTATTCCTGATGATAGTCGTAACAGAAAAGCCATTCTGCTAATCCTCCCATAAAGTAGACCCACTTCGTCTTCCTCCACTGCTGGGCGTACCACTCATTTTTCAGACACACTGCTGTGCTTCCAGTTTACTCCCAAGACATTTTGCTACTTGAACGCGAAACCAAAACAAAGAAAGAGACCAGACTAAAGCATATATCAATACTCAGAGTCATTTCAAAGAGTAATCCCACTCCATTATTAAACTATTAGTAAGATATCTGGAGTTTACATGACAATTGCAATTATCAAAAGCATTGTTCTTACGCTGATTATAATGAAACTATCAGAGCGCCTGTAAACACACCGAGTCACACATCCTTCCGCCGGGAGAAGAAAGCTGTCAAATATATTGATTTACAAAGTAGAGCGTAATGTCATCTGCAAACTTCTACAGAATCTTTGAGCAGCCGATGGCTGCTTAGACGACAGACATCGGCACGGGGGTTGAGGTCAAGGTCAATTCAAGAGTGGGTGTAGAATTAGGATTAGATTAAGGTTGAATATATAATAGGGGTCATTAAGGTGAGCAAATGGGAAATGAATGTGCTCAGGGACGAGCACAGTGCGTGTTTGTGTGCCCTCTAGGCCAGGGAGGAGTCAGGGCGCTATATATAGCCATCACTCTGTTATTTCTGCTCATGACAGTTATCGCTAAAATTATGATGGGAGGGGAGTCTGGTGGCGGTGGTGGGAGGGCGATGCGGTGGGGGAGGGGGGATGGTACGGGAAGCTGGGAGATGTAGTGAGCGGCGTGTTTGCCCTGACAGTTGATTAGTCTCCATTAGTTTGTCAGGCTGACTAGACTGGATGGATGGAGGAGCCGGTGAACGTGGGCGTCTCGGGGCCAGGCGAGCTTCCCCCCCCCCACCCTCATACAGGACCTGACATGAGGGCGGGGCTGGAAGAGGAGGCCAGAGGTGGACGGGTGCCTCCCTTTTGTTGAACCGTGTGTGTGTGTGTGTGTGTCTTTGGCTCATGGCCACGGTGTTATCTTCAAGCATTCCCTGTAATGATGGGGGTTGCTACTTACTGTAATCAGTTTCCTCTTACTCTGTCTCTCTGTCACTGTCAGTACGCCTCTGTCTGTTTCTCTGTTCATCTATTGAAATAAGTGTGTGTGTGTGTGTGTGTGTGTGTGTGTGTGTGTTTGTGTGTGTGTGTGTTTCCCAGAGGAGCACATTAAGTTTGAGAAATCAGAGTGTGTCTGAGCTGCCCAAGTGGCTGAATCGTTTCACTGCATCAGCAGGTTTTCTCGGGGTTGAAGGGTTTGCGTGTTGTAATTACTTTGGACCAGGTATGCAAGTGTAGGCAATGATTCATGTGTCGGATCTTTTTCTACAGGAAACCTGTAAAATATTTAAGACGCAGTCAAAGATTATGAATATGAAAATACTCTCCCCGGTAGAGCTGTAGGGCGTGCACATATATTTAGATACAGTGTGAGCTGCGCAAAAAAAATCTGGGATTATTACTTGACAATTGGCTCACAGCTGTACAAACTGTAAAGATAGTTAATTGTGTTAATTGGTAGTTCCTCTACTCGTTCCTGAAAGGTACTCACAAAACACTTTGAACTGTATGTATTTCCGCGCTCATATAACCTGTTGGAAAGCTCAGATTTAAAAAGAGAAAAGGAATCCTGCATTGGTTACACCCAGGCCTGGGATTTAATCATTTTAGAGGCAAGGCCACTTGGCCTTTCGTGTCGAGGGCACAACCAGGGCAGCAAGGACATCAAATAAAACTATTGTTCTACAGTAAGTCCATGGAAATAATTAACTTAACTTCAGGGTTAAGAATGATTTTAGTTGAAATACATAATAGTACTATTAGTGCAATTCCAACATTTAAAAACATTTCTTAGTGGTATGAGGAAAGTTGTTTATTGTCATCTCCTACTTTGTTGCACTGTAGCCTACAGACAAAGTTACCTTACAAGTCTTGAATTAAAGAAGTGTGACTGTGTTTTAGTTGTTAAAAATGCATTCATCCTCATAATCTATTTCTCATGGAGTGCACGTTAGTAGGAGGAGAACGCCCGCATTTCTTCTCCTACTTGAAAGAAGGAACGGGTTTTGGGTGCATCCCCTCAACCAGCAAAGGAGACGCTCTGTGCATTGCTCTATCAAAAATAGACGAGGCGTACAATATATTTTTAGCAGAGCAGAGAAACACCACGGTTGGAATCAAAGGCATTGTCTCGAGTGGCCATGATCAGCTCCAGCTGTCATCTATCGTCATAAATAGCTCGGTTTTTCAGCAGTTCAAACACGGCTCAAAATTGAACCCACCTCTGGTTATGTGCGAAGCTTTTCAATAAGAATTCAGAATCTCTACAAAAGACACTGAAGTCCAAAAACCGTATATAGCCAGAAAAGAGACGGAGGAGAAAACAACGGAGTGCGGTCCGGCCATCAAGGCTACGTGGCGGCAGGGCGAAAGATTTTAAGAATGGCATCAAGGCCAAACAGAGTGGCTATGAAGGCCATGGCCGCTGGTGAAATTCCCACATCTATGTTTGCTAACTAGCAGTCGTCTTCTTCTTCTTCTTCTTCTTCTCCGCACTTTTGACAGCCGATCACTACTTCTCTTGGCGCGTTATCATCAAAATGTTGCACCGCAGCGCGGACATGGTCAAGAGCGAGACCATGAACAAATAAGTAACACAATCTTCCTCATACAAATAAAAAGTTGAATTAATAAGCAATAAAACCCACTCTTGCAAATATAGCTTATGGTGGCTAATGGTAGCTACTGTTAAAAAAAAAACTTTAAATAGATCTTCTTTACGGGAAATTCAATGTGCCGTTATCCTGTTAATGCCATTGGTCGCCACAAGTCTGGTTTTAACTTTTGTGTTACACCTCAAAATGATCATGCAGCTTGTATTCACTTTGATTATAAAAAGAACTTTGAAGTAAACTTTAAATTCAGATGCAAATTCAGGCCTTGCTGGCCTCGGATATTCTTGTCACGTCTTGAGGATCAGACATCCTGAGGAATCCTCAAAGGATAACTTATCTTATATGCAACTGAAACAGCAATGTCATATTTCAGTACGTTACAAGAACAAGTAATACAATTATAGTATTTACTTTGTAGTTTTGTTGTGACACAAGTAAAAAAGACCAGCATCAAGACCATTCTATTGTCATGTGAAAAACAGGAGCAACTGAGAAAAGAAACTGTTTTTCTTGTTTACTTCTAATTCTGGAATCATTATCGCTGTCACTGTCTAATTTGGCACAATAGAAGCCTCTCTTTGAAAAAGTTAATGTAGCAGAAGCTGCAGAAAAATGTTCTGCATCAGCATTTTTTTTAACTGGGGACAAAATTAAGGCTGACTTCTTGCTTCCCCTCCACCTCTCTCTCTTCTTGGGAAATATGCCCTCATAACTATAGTTCACTTTACTGGAACTACTGCGCCGTGAATAATGTTTGCAATAATTTCTTGCCACGGTGTTAGATCATAGCTCTCTGCCACTGCCACCACAATGGCCCCGCAGGCTGCCGACCAGCCACCAAATGTAACTTCACTGCAGCAACAGTGATAAAGAGTAAAGCGGTGGAAAGCTGTAGGTAATAAACCTCCCCTGCACGGAACATCGGCGTCAGCCCACCAATGAGTTGTTGCCTCGAGTTGCTGTATTATTTTGGATCACCCGTTCAGCTTCATGGTCACTCTGCCACCATTCATTCGCCTCTGAAAGAGCTGCGGAAAAAAACAAAAACGGAGAGTCTGTTTGATATTGAGATCATGACCCTGCAGGGAGCTGAGAAAGCGCCTTGCTGTTGCTGTGTTAGATGGTGTGGAAAAAAGCCATTTCATCGTAAGCACGAGCGCAACAGACGGGATGAGTCCCATTTCCCCGAAATGTGATTTAAAAAAAAAAAAATGTTTAAAATGTCGGGAGGAATGAAAAATTGAAAAACGAGCTCAATGCGTCGCGTCTTCTCAGCGGGCAGGTTGGGAACGCTGGAAATATAAAGATGTCGCCCTTGACATCAAAGCAGGGCGAGCAGACATGTGAGGCCTGCAGACACACACACACACACACACACACACACACACACACACACACACACACACACACACACACACACCGTTTGATATCATCTCAGGAGCTAGACACATAATTTATATGCAAAACCCCCAGAGCCCCCTTGTTAATATGAGCTGTAGCAGTGTCGGCAGGTGAGTGACACGCAGGAGTAACCCTCCCCACCCACCAAGCCCCGCACCCACCACCACCACCGCTCCACTCAGATACCAGACCGAGCTGAAGGAGAGGTCAGCAGGAACGCCGCACGCCGGAGTGGCTTTCCGAGGGGAGATTAGTCCTTGGATGGCGGGGGGAGCCGGGATTTATCCCCTGGCTCCTCCGCTCCAGAGGTGGAATTGAATCGCAGTTATTGAAGGGGAGAATGACATTGAGGACTGAATTCACGGTCGTCTGCTTTTTACATTATATTTCCATTATATTCCCCGCTGCCCAGGGTGTGGCTGCGCAGCTCAAATCACAACATGATTGTAGATGCAGGCAGAGTTGAGTTGAATGTGTTTCTGATGGTGGGAGAAATCAAAAAAATGGGCAAGCGGTGATTGCGTTTTGGAAAATTGAACTGAATTAATAATCCTGACCTCCTTTGGAAAAGGCCGCTCTCTGCACACCGAGCGCTCCTGATGAATGCGTTCAACGTGATTACCGGAAGAATTGTGCAATCTCTTTAGAAATGTGCATGAAATATACATCGGCTGCCGTCCAAGCAGACAAATTCAGACTTTAGACGCCGCTTCTTGTTTCTGCCTCCATCCGCAGTCGGCGGCGTGCTACAGTAAGTGGATGCTGCTTGTATTGTTTGGAGCCACTCAGGCAGCAAAATGCCAAGCCAATCGTTTGCTGAGACAAAGATGTCAGAGCAGCATTTTAGGTGTGTGACAGAGCCAGAGCTCAGCAGGTTCCATTCAGTGAGCTTCAAACGGCTGCAACTGCTGACAAAGTTTTCAGCAACAGGAAACGTAGATTTCTGCTCGGTTCCTTCCTCTCCCTCCCTGTCTCTCACTCGGCAGTATGTTTAAGATTAGGTCCCCTTGTAATGCTTCATATTCTGTGCAGACTATTTCCTGTGTCTGAAGGCTTTGGTTTTGCAGTTAACTGAACTCAGTTTCCAGTATGCAGTATGAATGTGTGTGTGTGTGTGTGTGTGTGTGTGTGTGTGTGTGTGTGTATGGTGGTGTTGCGGAAAATTCAATTTCCCTCGCTCAAGAGAAAATATTCTCGTCATGATTTGATTCAGGCTGTCCAGGCCTGCAGGATGAGTGTTTTACAGGGGATGTCAGGAATATAAGACTGAGGGTCAGGGGTCAGTGAATAAGAGGAAAAAGGAAAGCAGACGTGTAACACCAAGTTGGTAAATCTCTGAGGGCACTTGGATTTGAATCGAATCCCTTGAGATTTGTTAGGATCCCAGTCGTGGCTGCACTTTCTGAATGACAACTGTCCCAGTGCTTCAGCAAAGCAACACATCCCGAGGCTCTCTGGGTGTTGTTTGTTGAGATACGAATTCTGCATGTGGGTGGGGAACCGGCGTGCGTCATTAGATGAGTGAGTGAGTGCGAGCGTCTTGAAGAGAGAGGAAATGAGGGGGGAAACCAAGATAGAGACTGTGTGTGTGTGTGTGTGGTGTGTATGACTTGTATGTCAGTATGTACACATGTAGTTGGTCTTTTTAGTCTGGGAACCTCCGTGTCTGGCTCTGTGTTGGTTTGTCTTGTGTTTCCGTGTGTTTGTACACTGCTGTGTTTTATCCAGCCTGCCCGCTTATTGCCTTTTGTAACGTGGCCTCTGCTGTTTTCCTGCCCGCCTGACAGACAATACGGTCGAGCTCCCTCTCAAAGCTTTATTGGCTCTTATTGCCATCCCACTCAGATCCAATATGCCAGTATTGATTGTGTTGAAATGCAATCAGGGTCTCCACAGCAGAGGAGCAAACAATCTAAATTTAACAAAACACCTCCGCCGGCCTTCAGACCCGGCCCTGATAGCACGTCCCAAAGAGGAACAAATGTATTTACGTGTGTGGAGAGAAATAGAGGCTGCTCCACGCGGTCGCAGCTATTGTTAGACGCTCTCTTAAGAAGCCTGCGAGGCCACACAGGCAAGAATGTGCAGGAAGTGACCTCAGCCTTGACCTCACTTGCTGCCGAGTGGGCGTTTACAGCGTGTTGTCAAAGCGAAAAAGACGTTTTGGGGTTTTCAACCTCAGATTTTAAGAAGTCCGTTAACGGACGAACTTTAATGTAAAAACGAAACTCGCGTTTGCAAAGTCGGATATCCCCACTGCTTGGTGACCTGACGATGGCTTGGTTTGAGCTTTAGGAAAATGCATACTTGGCATTCCTTCAGGGGTTGTGAAATTACTTTTTTGAGCTCCAGAGGTCAAACAATTTCCTCAGTTCATAGAGGAACAATGTGATCTCTCAGCTGAAGTGCAAACAAACAAACATCAAAATACGAGCTGTGAGTTTTCTCTCAACAGCGACAAGTAGTCGCACAATGACATTACGAGGTGCACTCTCAACATTTCCATACTTTTTCTTGAGAGGAAAAGGAAATGCTGTGAACATTGTGAATAACTATAATTTGTCAGCTTGAAAATTAAACTCTGAGCTGCCTCCCCGCCGCTCAAAGTTATATATTGCACCTCCAGAAAAACTCTGTGTCCTTTTCAAATCAATTGACGCACAGGTAGGAGAGGCTAGAATGTTTAATAATGTGTTAGATATTTGTTTTAAAATGCAATGAATTAATTTCAGGGAACATGTCGCTGCTTGAAATTCAGCAGTTACTCGAAAAAACAACAACAACAATCAATCTTTCTGTCCTCAAAAACACATCTTCGTAAGCAACGATGACTTGTAACATGAATTCATTAATTTTGCTTTTTTTTCAGCTGCCATCAATCATCGTGTGAGACATAGGTGTCATTTTTCAGTTTTCTGAATGTGAAATGAAAGTCTTCACTTTTCCAATATAATAGACTCTGACAACAAAACAAAGGTTTGCTTTGATGAGGTTCAGTTCGCAGGAGCTTTTCCATTAAGACTTGAGACAACGCAACACTTTATGTGTCGTCTTGGCTTTGCAGGCTGCAACGCAACACATTCAACACTTTCTATGACGCTCATGTCTGTAACGCATTAACCTTTATGCCTGAAGAGAATTATAAACATGCTTATAATCTGTTTATAACACTGTGTAATTATAGTTATAAGCACTCATAACTATTCAGAATGCTTTATAACAATAATCATTACCCATCATGAAACATTGTATAATGACGTTTTTTGATGCAAGGGTCATAGTGCATTACAATTACCATAGTTGTAATATATTATAATCTTTCTATAATGCATCATTATCACTGTTATTATATTGTGGTTATAAGTTACTCTAAGAGTTCAGTGATTTAGAATAGACTTAAAGCAAACAATGACCACTTAGTGTAATCTATAATCCCAATTAATGCATGCATTATAATACATTATTATATATTATACAACTATGGGAAATATAATACATTACTGCAAAAGAAATGTCAGTTATTGACCAGCAATTATGAACTATAGAGATAATTGACCTCATTACAAAATGCTTTATAATGTGTTTTAATGCTCATAAAGCATTATCAATATCCATGAGTGCTTATAACTATAATTATATATTGACATAGGAAGGTTTTAACTCATTATAAGTATGTTTATAATGCATTATAGGGGCGTAATAGAAAGTGTTCTTGAGAAGTGCAATGAAGCTGTAATTAAGACGTATTGCGTTTAGCAATAATTTCTGCATCTATAAAATTGGCAATAAAAAAAAACATGCAACCAATAAATGATTGGCACACTGATCCGAGATCTGAGGCCGAATTCTCGTCCTCTTTCCCTGAATCATCTTGTTTTTCTTTCAACACTTTCGGTTAGTCCGTTTTTGTGAGCGTTGGATCTCTCTCCTTTCGCAGACAGTTTCGGTTGCCTTTCTCCTCGTGCCAAATCTATTCCCACTCCCATTAACCAGCTCCAGCTGAGACTTACAGAGCTTCTGAAGTTATGGGAACCCCTCCCACCGCTCTGGACGTGTTAGAGAGTTGGAAACCGGGCATTTCATAAAAGCATATTTGAAGACATTCAGCTTGTTAGTATGAAATGGCAGAAGCAGTGCGTCTCTTTGTGCTCGTCAGACTTGTCTTACTCAGAAGCTCGCTCTCCAGTGAGGCCCACCGAAACTCAGGACATTAATAAGTGAAAAAAGCAGCTGTTTTATTTAAGTGTATTTGACAAATGGGGTGAGAAACTCATGGAAAACGTTTGTTGAGCAAAGCTGAATTGAGCAGCATCTTGAGACAGCACAGTGAGTCATGCTTCGACTAGCTGCGTATACACAGTGGCCTCGCAGACCTTTAATGTGATTTCATTCTCGCAAGCAGAACTAACAATTTGCCCGAGGCCGCTGTCAAACGGGAATGGAGACGCTTCGAACCCGCTCGTGTTTTCAACCAATCACATCAAGGGGTGGCATTCAAAAATAGCAAGCTGATTGGGGACAATTTGTGTGCACGTTACAGTTTGATTGCACTCGCACCCACGTGGGATGCAGAGAGAGCGGTTCGCCGGTGTGATGCATTTGCAGTCACGGAAGAGAGATGAGAGTAAAGTAATCAGAGTTCACCGTCCCCGGCTGCAACATAGACGTATCATTCTCTATTGTTCTGTGACGGCACCCTGATCGGTAGAGTTTATACCGTGTGTGATGATATGTTTAAACACACTGTGCAGACGCCATCACCTGCTGTGGAATTAGAGTGCACTGCTCACTAGGGAAGTTCCTAACGACTAATTTCCCTGATGCTTAAAAGAAGTTTCAAATAGTAGATTAGTATAAAAGTACAAAACACTCAGAAAACGTTCAAAATTCAGCACAGTTTCATTTAAAAGATGAAACGTGGTCCAAGTAGATCCTGTTTATATTACAGGAGCCATTTGAAAATCTTAATCACGTTTTTAAACTGCAAGGGGAATGTCAATCACAAGGTAGCTCCGCCCTAAAGCGTACCCTGCTTTACCGTGTATTTTACTCTAAATGGGACCATCATTTATTAAATAAATATACAAAATGAAAAAAATGATTTTACAAATCATATTGTATTGAAGAAGACTTGAAACTAGAGATTGAGACCATAAACTCATGTTTACAATGTTTACTGAGGTAATAAATCAGAAGTAGAGTCATTTTCTCATAGACTTCTATACAACCAGAGGAGTCGCCCCCTGGTGGACATTAGAGAGAATGCAGCTTTAAGGTACTTCCGCATTGGCTTCACTTTTCCGAACTGGAGGTTGGATTTGGTATCGCTAAAATTGTGCCAAAAAGTATCAGTATCCAAAAAAAGCCTCCTGGTCACCAGTGTGCAGTTGTACCAGCGGTATGTTTTGACAGATTGTCGCCGTAGACGTGTACAGTAATGTTCAATACGCACAACTGAGTAAATCTTTTCAGTTTAAATACAAATTAGCTTCTTTTTATGCCCCCTTTATATTCCCAGACAACAAAAAACAAAAACAAGAGGTTTGCATTATAAACCAGTGTTGACTTGTTTTTTGCTTTGTTTAACTGATTCAAAAAGATGACTTTCTGAAGCATACAGAATAAGAGGCAGCCATTTGTGTGCAATCTTTTTCAGTCTCTTGTTATAATCACAGACAAGAGACAGAGACAGGTGTCACAGCAGGTAGATAATTATGAAATGGATACCGCACACGTGTACTCACTCCGTCATGATTACACATCCGTCTCATATTTCACTGGGTTGTCTGGCTGTCTGTGGGTTCACCATTGTTTCCAAGGAGTCAAATGACAGTGGTGGGATGCAGGTTCGTATGAAGAGAGGCCACCTGTTGCTCAGCAGGGTCTCCATCTGGTGGGAGATTAAGGTGTGGGTGCGGGGGCCGTCTATAATTTGATTTAATTACTTCTGATGAGCCCAGGTGATGGATTAGCATTGTGGTTCTATTAGCATACGCTCGGCCTCTGGTTCCCCTTGGCCCTCCAGTGTAGCCCTGGGAAAACTCACAATATTCCCTTCATCTCAAAGCTGGAATAAGGATCAGATATTAGGCTGTTTTGCCTGTATGTAAGGAAATTAATATCCTTTTAGCCACCGCACTACCAGAAATATCTCAACAACTAGAGGATGGATTACCATGACATTTTGTGGATGAATTGTAGCTTGATAACTTTGATAATCCTTTAAGGTGCAATATACGGGACTCAGAGCATTACTATAGCAGCAAACAGCTATTTGCTGTGTTACGATATAGTGGAGTAATGTCTACACTGTCAGCGCTTTTGCCGGCTCGGCCTTCGCCATGTTGAGAGATGTCGCCTCAGCCGATCAGCATGCTACCACTTAACTAAGACGTCACTATAGTAAACATTTGACCTGTTAAACATATGTATGTTAGCATTGTCATCATGAGCATGTTAGCATGCTGACGTTTGCGTTTAGTTGTGCCAAACGCCTGGCTTTAAAGCTAATTTTACATAGTGGCCAAATGGTGGGATCATGTGATGCCATTGGGCTCAAAAAGACGTATTACTATAGACTTACATTGAAAAAGAGACGTTTGTAACACAGTGGATGTTTTATGTTAGGTAAATACTGGGAAACTGCCCAGTACGAACACTTGACTAGCGTTTATTTAAATCATTAGGTCCTAAAAGCTGTAAAATGAAGGAAACCCAGATTTATTATCTGAAATTTATACTTGTAAGTCAAACATTTTATGGTTAATGCGCCACTTAGCAACATTCATAGAAATGAACGGGACCCCACCTCCAACGCTGTATCCCGTTCTCTTTACACATCCACACTACAGAGCTGATAGCATGTCAACTCTTACAGTATACTTGCCAGGAAATTTAATTTTCATATTTAATTCATTGACTTTCTCCAAAATATCTATTATATGTTTAGACTAAATCTTTAAATGCCTACCGTATCCCAAGGTTGCCATTGGACGCGTGTCCCTGAGTTTAAAGAGACGTTAACTATAAAATAATTGAATCAGCTTTGGTTTCAAACCGAAGAGGTTTTTGTTTCATTTGAAGGTTAAAGTGAGAATATCTGACATTTGAAGGAACAATTCAAAACACAATCTTTCTCTTTCCAATGAAAATTGAATTGAAAGGCAATGAAGCTCAGCCTTGTTCAATCCCAAAGGGATTTGGTGCTGGAGCCTTGTTTGGCCCTGTAGCTTATGGTGCTGACACTTCAAGGACTTTATTCATTCTAAGCATTAACACCTCATCCGAGTCTGTACAATGTAAATTATTTAGTTTAGTAGTGCACTATGTGGCAGGTGTTACATTTAATTCACTTCTGGATAGAGAAGTGGATTTGCTAATTGCTATAGCTCATTATAAACAACAACACAAATAATCAATTTACATTACAACGACATGCTTTAGCAGTAAATACTATAGCAATGAGCAACAGCTCTCTCATTTGTTGGCATATCAACTGACCATCTGCCGAGACCATCCAACTGATTTGTACGTCACACACTCCCCTCCGGTGCAGCACACAACAGGAGCGTGAGGCTTGCTGCAACACAAATCAAATACAACGAAGGATTAGAAGTAGCCCGAATAACAGGAAAACCCTCGATATTACACGTTCTGAAAGCTTGAGGATGTGGAATAAAAGAAGAAGATAATCCTGATCTTAGTCTTGGCTTGTGTTTAGAGACTCCAGGATCAACAGGCCCAGATACCAACTGTTAACTGCTCTGCAAAAAAACAGGTCACTTGTACAGTTTCACAGTCGAGAGCATTTTTGCAAGCCTCAAACCATTTCACACTTTATTGTTATTTTTAGGGCGACTTCTCATCTTGTAAGTGTGGAACAGGCTGCCTAACAGTTGGTTGGTGGATTCTTTAAAAGGAGAAACATATTTAGTGTTACATTGAGGGTTATGGGCGCAAGAAGTCCAATATTCATTGATTTACTGTTCTTGATGAAATGTATCTGTGCAGGGTTGGCATTTTATTCTGCTGCTGCCAACATGTTATCAAGATTTTGTTCGACTTTGGCGTCTTCTCATCAAGAACACTTGACGTTTCGGGACAGAAAGTTTGACAGACATAAAATTGACAGGTTACAAACACTGTCATTTCAAATTTTTTTTTCATCATCTTTGTCCGCATGCTCAACACAAAGGCATCACCTGTAGACAGTATCCAAGGTATGAACCCATGTGGTAAAAGACTGTCAGAGGTAAAAAGGGGAATGTGACAAGTGAGCTCCTACATGTACCAAGCTCCCAGAGGTTTCCTCGGATCTAGATCACAACACATCCAGCAGTGAATTGTAATGTCCCAAAGCTGCCTTCGACACTCCCGATCACACCCACGCCCGCCTTCACTCGACACCGAATGTCTCCCGGCAGGTAGTTTGGACAAGCTTTCCTGCCAGCAGAGTACGAGAAGTGACATGTCGGGTTCTTCTCCCGTAGTAATTGAAAAGGCAAGCACAAATCTCACATTTCAACGGGTGAACTGGAGGAATGTCAAGGGCCTGTGGACGACTGTGAGAGTGTTGAGTCTGCGTTGCTTCGTTTTTTTGTCCAACGCCTGTGTTGACCTTAACCGCACAGGCTTATATCGATAACAACAAGGCCGCTCACACAATTACACAATGCAAGAGAGTAGGCACAGCACACTCGCCTCTCTCTCTCTCTCGCTGACCCGACACGCACAGACCTCGGCTCGGCTTCTTTATCATTGCCGTCCTGGTATCCAAGAGGAGGAGAGACGATGTCCTGCTTCATATCAAGGTTGTCACGAAAGGCACTGGATCAAATTTTTCGAAAGGAGGTCCGTTTAGCTCCACAAACAGACGTGAAGAGAGGCTCTCTTTGGGCAAGCTGACGCGGCTCTGACTGACCGTGTCATTTACGGCGGAAAATCGTCTCACACGGACACTCACTATTCATATTTGTGAATAAATGTTTGCAGTTCGCTCACTGCATGCAAACCTTGATAATACGAACACAATTACATCACTGCACACCAACAAACAGTGATGACAGGTAATAAGTACAGTTGCTCAAGTACTGTACTCCACTTTTATGTTACGTTCTACCTCTCCTCCACAACATGTATCTGTCAGCTGCAGTTGCCTGCTGAGACACGGATGTGTAGGCTACATCTTCCTGATAATACTAATGTACATTAAAGGTACCTTCATACTGTGAGAGGTTGTTGTTTCCAGTGTAAACAAACAATGTAGGCAGCAGCTCTCATGAATGTGCACAGCTTGTCGTTTCTGCTTGCGAGTTGATAATGGCAACTTCTTTATTACGCTGCAGCCGTGAAGAAAAACAATATGCAAATTTTAGTCTTCATTTTAGTTTGATTGTGGGCCAAAACTATTTACGATATTGCAAAGCTAAAGTTGCTATTTGGGTCCTGTGATATTGCTCATCATTTTCCTCTATTTTAAGCCACTATTTGGCTACGTGATGGAGTTAAAACACAGGTCGTTAGTAGGACTGTATGTAGCCAGTAGCCACTGCTGAAGCCATTTAAAATACACTACAAAGACAAGTCTGTGCAGCAGACACCGTGGTAAGTGTTTCATGTCTAAAAGCACCTTAATGAGTTTTACATTGTGGTTTGCCACTTTGGTAAAGGACCAGAATACCTCTTCTAAAACAGCCAGCACTTTAGATAATCATCTGAAGCATTCCACAGTAAAAGAAAAAAAGGTCCTCGATTATTTCAGAATGTATAAAACACTGTATAAGATGTATAAGATATTTCTTTTCTGTCTGACACAGAACAGAATTTTCTTCTGCCTGAAAGGTGACAACAATAATCGCACCGGTTGTTTGCTCTGGTTGCAGTGTTCAGCGTATACGGAGCAAATTATGCACCTCAATCAGCGGCACAAAACATCTAATGGCAGACCCACGGTGCCACCAAAACACCCCGAGCCTGTCGGAGAACTTAATCATCGCAGAACCCCGTGTTTTAAAATTCTAATTTGCACTCTTTTGCAATGCTAATGGAAGAAAACCCCCACCAATCAAGCTGGCACGTCATGGCTGAAAACGCTTCAAGTGTGATTTTTCTACAGGCGGTTAATGTCGGGGTGTAGCCTACTGTATGGGTGGGTAAAAAAAACAAAAACGCAACTTGTAGTCAGCAGAGAACAGGAAGTCAGAGTGGTGTGCGGCTCCTGAGCTGAAAACGCAGCAGTGGAGCCGTCGTGGGCTTTGATCAACAACCTGCTCATTTACCACAGCTTGTGTCTCGAGCGGCGTCTCCAGGCAACTGAGGGCTGTCAGCGGAGGAGGTGGCGTCGAGCGGACAAAACGCACTCTGGAGGCCTCCTGTCAGGCTGAAGACTGGTGATGGAGGCACACTTTAATCCCTGAGAGAAAGAGAGAGAGAGAGAGAGAAAATGTAACAGAGGGAAAAGATACAGACCCTTTTTCCTTTCTATATATAAACCTTTTTACTGGCTGAACAAATTGCAGGTAGTTTTCCGCTATCAAGACGTCCGGCGCCTTTTCATTTAGCCGTGCGCCTTCAAAATGCAGTGTTCCAGTCATTTAGCGAGGCGAACAGCAGATGAATTTGGCTTGCTTTTCTCCCCATCTCCGGTAAAAGCTTCCGCCGGAGCTCTGGACACAGATTGGGAGATGCATATGTATTTAGAAATTTGCCCAGGCAGACTTAAATGCTCGGTCTAGACCAAGAGACGGCAATTGCATTAGCATTTAGCCGGCCATGCAGTCTATTTGTTATTCTCTTTATTTACCCAGAAAAGCTCTGCTGTGTACTTTTATTCTGTGTTGCCCTTCACACTCGCTCAGTTACAGACATTAAGGCATGAGAGCTGCCCAGTACGACCACAGTCTGGTGCCAGTCAGCAGCTCCATCTGAGCACTAGGCTTGCTAAGCACCTTGCTCAAGGGCATCTTAACGGGAGTTGTTGAAGGAGCAAAGAAGCGTGTCTCATTCGCTTCCCGCGTCCAGATTTTCCTCGCTCCTCCGGTCACGAGTTTGCTTTTTGAATTTTTGCCTCGGGGCAGATGCTCCACCAATTTTCCAGTTCCCATTTCCCTCCTGTTTTTTTCCCCCCCACTCTAAACCCATCCTTTGGTGCACATCACCCTAATGGTAAGCTGGCAATGTCAATGTGCACGTTGTCAACATCACAAACTGCAGAATTGGGGATTTGGAGGAGGGTAAAGAAAACTTTTTTTTGGTCAAACATATGGTAGAAATGAATGGCCTTAAGTCTAAATGACTTACATCCAGTTCAATATGAAACACTTCAGAGTGTTCATAGCAACTCTCAGAGTCACGAAACTCAATACATACCCACAACTCTTTTTTGCGTGAAATCAGGCGTCTACTTTTTGAATAACATCCGACTGATGGGAGTGATATAAATCAACACTACTCTGGAAGGCGATGCGTTTTTGTTTGTTTTTTAATATAATCATTCGATTCGACCCCTGGCAGCGGCTCGGTCCTCCGTTATTAGCGCAGCAAGTGTCATCATGTCCGCTCGCAGCATCTGGGAAGTGAACAGGAGCAGACTGTTCTGCTCTACATGCAGGTGTGATCCCATCGGTCTGAGTGCGACTGTGTGAATTCGTGGTGGGAGAGCGCAGGAGGTGTGAATGGAACAGAGCTAGAGAGTGTGTCTACAGTCTGTGTGTGTGTGTGTGTGTGTGTGTGTGTGTGTGTGTGTGGAAATTATGCTCTAAAATAAGATATAGTTTCATTTGAAAAACTGGACTCAGATGTACAGAATTTGTTTGGTGGACATGGTGCAGCGGATTGCTTCTCTACATGCGAGTGAGTGAGTGATTAAGCAAGATATACAAAGAAGTTGAGTGAACACCAGGAGGCAACAGCTAGTTCTTAAACCTGCATTCTCTCTAGTGGCCATCAGGGGGTGACTCCTCTGGTTGTTAAAAGAAGTCTGGTTGTATAGAAGTCTATGAGAAAATGACTCTACTTCTCTCTTGATTTATTCCCTCAGTAAACATTGTAAACATGAGTTTATGGTCTCAATCTCTAGTTTCAAGTCTTCTTCAATACAGCATGATGTTCATTTAGTAAATTATGATCAATTTAGAGTCCAATAGACAAGATGCCAAAATACCAAACCCAAAGGCTTCAAAACCACAGAACAAAAAACACTGCACAGTGATCAATACTATTAAGAGGAAGAACTTTAACAACTATATGGAAAGTTATCAAAGCATAACAATATTCCATTGCAATGATAGCGAGGTAAACTTTTTTTTATCTCAGGAGAACCTGCTTGCTGTTTTCAGTTGAACATGAGTGAGAGCGTGTGATCACATCTACTCTCATGACTCGTCTGCACAGGAGGTTGGGAGTTTCAGTCTTCTGTCTGAAGCGCGTCCGGCGGAACAGATTCTATTTGAATCAATCCAGCTGTCTACAGAGGCTGCTTGATGGCTCCTGTTTCACTCTTGTTATATACGCATGCAACCTATTTCATGCTGTAACATACATGTCAGTCCATCACTTGATACAGGTTTTGATTTTAAACAGGTTTTTTTCTGATTAACAGGTAGCATCTGGGAGCTGCAATTTAAATTGCTATTTCATGCTTGTTTTGCCAGACAACAGAAACAAAAAAAATATGTACAATTATTATGGATGTTTTAAAACACTGCAGGTGATCACAGAGAGAGCAGAATGAGAGAGAGAACAGAGGTTTATCCAGCTGAGACCGTCTGTCCAGCTCCATCTCAGATGTTGTCTGTCATGCACATGTTTGTTGTTTGCCAAATGAAAGAGTAGGACAAAAAAAAAAAAGATTTAGCAAGTTTAGCCACAGTAACCGTCAAAGTGTTTTAGTGTGGATGGAGATCTTTATAAAAACCCGATGGATCTCTCCGTTTCACACTTAAACAGCTTTGTCACATTTAGCCGGCTTAGTGTGGATGTAGACTGAGGGACCAAACAAGCAACTGAGCGAGCAAATAAATACGTGTGTGTGTGTGTGTGTGTGTATGTGTGTGTGTGTGTGTGTGTGTGTGTGTGTGTGTGTGTGTGTAAATCAGGGAGGGAATGAGAAAGCGAGCGAATAAGTGAGTGAGTGAGTGAGTGAGTGAGTACAACTGCAGTCATTAGGTGAATGTGGCAAGTGCAAGTGTGTGAATGAGTAATTAGCATATAAGTCAAAGGGAATGAAGTGAATACAGTACATATGTGTGTGTGTGAGTGAGAGTGAGAGAAAAGGAACGAGAGGGAGGGAGGCACCAATAAACCCAGTGACTTTCCCAGTGACTCATTAGGTGGGTAATTAAGGCACAAAGCTTCGGCCCCAGGGCTCCACCGAGCTGCACTCTGAGCCCCGACTGCTAATGACGCCGCCCTGGACCTCAGAGAGAGGGAGGGAGGGAGGGAGAAACAAAGATATAGGCAGAGAGACATAGATTAGTCCGCGCAGTAGGTGCCCCGACTGCTCCTCACACACTTGAAAAGACGGAGGGGTCGATACCGTTCACACCCTGCTGGGAAATAATGGACAGTAAACCCAACTAAAGAATACTGTTGAGTTCCCTCACCTTTGTAACCTTTTAACAAGATTCAAGGTTGAAAAATAAATAAAAGCTACTTTGTTGCATTTATACACATGTTGTAACGACAACGTTACAACATGTGCCAGGCATCAACCTCCGGGTCTGACCAGTGAAGTCAATGCAGAAGTGCCTAATTAGCGAGTTGCGCTAATTAGCAAATGTTAGCATGCTAACACGGTAAAATACCTGCTAAACACCACGTGCGTTAGCATTGTCGTTGTGAGCGCATTAGCGTGCTGATGCTATGATCACCGTGCCTGAGTACAGCCTCACAGAGATGCTAACATGGCTGTAGACTTATACTCGTGTTACACTGTGGGTACAGATTGGGAAGTATTTTACAGGAGAAAAGTATTATTTCTTTATGGCACATTGTTTATTAACGAGAACTGAATAACCGGAATTTTCTTTTGAAAATAGCCAATGTTTGACCAGCTGGGGATTTTTTCATACCTTGCCCTGGCTTGCTCCACTATCTTGACACTGCGGAGAAGAGACGACAGAAAAATACAGAAAATGGACACTTACATGTAGAGGCAGAAAAAGAGGTTAAGAGCAGCAGAGACCCTTCAAAGATTCTGCTCTTCTCTACACAGTAGGAGGGGGGAGCGAGATGGAGAGAGAGAAGGAGAGTTGAATGGGGGGGGGACAGATTCCCTGCAGAGAGCAGAGGCAAAAAAATAGACTAAATGTGCAGAGGAGCCAAGCAGGGAAGCTTCCCCCAAAGGGGTGAGAGCAACCGGAGCTGAGGGAGAGGAGAGAAAAAATAAAGGAGGTGGCGGCGGGGAGGACAGACGAGTCACTGGCATTTCCATTTTGAGCCTGTATGAAGGCTAATGACTCAAGGTGGGCTGCTGAGACCCGAGCGAGGGTTCTGCAGGTGGTCCTCACAGGAGTGGAGAGCTCCTGAGGAGACTAAGGCCATTTTAATTGGACACTGAATTACGATATGACTGCTTCACGGAGAGAATAGTCGGGTGGTGCTTTCAGTTCCAAAAGGCCAATTACAGCATATTCATGTTGCGTCGCTTTTATCGAGACTTTATGAAGGTGCACAGGTTTCGTCTTCGGTTTATTCCTGATGGGTCGATGACCAATTCTGATCGGGGGAAAATAGCTTTTGGCATTGCAGAGTCATTGCTTTGGGAAAGAAAACAATTAGAGGGGGATTAAGATTATAAATAAAGTTCACCAAGGGGTGGTTTTTGACTACTACAGCAGGTCATTGGTCTGTTTAATGTGTTGTGTGTACCTAGATACAGATCAGACCCCCACCTGTCAATCACTCAACATAACACACCAGTCACAGCTGTCACGTGTTTATGTGCTACATGTATTTAGGTATGTGTTTTATGAGAACGTTACTTTTAGGAGGCCTCCTTGTTCCGTTAAAATGTACCGCGTGAGGAGTAGAAGTGGGTTTAACTTTCACTCGCTGTCACAGCGGCTGTGTTCACTCACTGTACTGTCGCAGTCTCGGCTCCTCACATGTGCCACCTGGTGGCCGTTGGTGTGCACTGCAGCTAGCCCCTCTCTGGACAAACAAAAGCACTCAAACGTGATGCTAATTATGAAGCAATATTAGCTTTCATTTTGAGTCATCTTACTTGTCACCGTGTGAATGTAACCCTAATAATCAGTCTCTTTTTGCTCAGTTTTGGCCTCCACCAACTCCCCCGCGAAAAATATCTGGCTCTTTAGCTGTTAGATGCTTCACTATGTCCCCCAGCTAGTTGCTAACTATTTCTGTCTGCTGTTTGGTGCTGAGCAGGTACCGTGTGCAGTGGATTTTTGAGAGCTTTTCCAAGTTAAACAGCCGCCTCCTACAGCTTAAAGTGAAGTTAAAACAGTAGGAGATAATTCAGCAGTAGGAGATTATTCTCAGTGGGTTTATCACCAGGATCAACCCCTTCACATACAATCTAAAATACTGTAAGTACATTGATGTATTTCACAATTGTACTTTGCTTGGCTATGACTCGGCTATATCTGCTCGTTTCATGCGTGTCTTGTCAGGTACGGAGAGTCGTGTTGCGTCATATCAGAAATAAATCCCTCCTGTCCCCAGTGGCACAGCAGCATTTTCCTCAACTTATTTCCATCTGAGAGAAAACAAAAACACTCTGTCCTCTAAGATGCTGTGCACCAGTATGAACACGACAGCTGCTAATTGAGCCATTACTATTAGCCGAAACAAACACTTCTCTAATCATGAGGCTGAGGCTAGTATCACCGAATGAGAGATGTGGTGGATAGGAGCAGCAGGATCGGAAATCAGTTGCAGCGGGTGGATAATATATGCCGGGCTATTTTATCCCCGATGCAAATGTGGTCGAACCATCTCTCCCGGAGGCGGTGCATGGCGCGCGTGTGTGCAGAGCCTCGGTGCTTCAATCTTTCAGCTTATTAATTTCATATTTACTCATTTATTTTTAAATGTGTTGAGTGATGGAAAAGCGGCAGGCCGCAGCCCAGAGGTGCTTACATGGCAGATGGGTTTAAAAGGGGAAGTGAGCCAGTGTCAGAGGCAAGATTTCAATTCAAAGTTGAGGTTTTTTTTTCTCTCTTTTATTATTCATGCAAGAGAGAATTATCAACTGAAAGTCAACTGAGCATACATGGCGTCCTACTGTGCCTCTTTGTTCGATACGAACGCTACACTTGATCAGTTTGGGCTCAAATGTCCTTAATCAAAAGCACACTGACATCTTTTGAGAAATGTCCAATGTTTGTCTTTTTTTTAAAGCCTTTTGAAGGAGCAAAACTGGCACTTTTACCGCAGCAAAGTCTTTATTGTGCCTCTATTTACTTCATGCGTCTTAGACCACCAAGCTATCCAAGTGTAAATGCAACCAAGGAGAGTTGGGAGACGTTCAGATTGCTTACTGTAGAAATGGTCTTTGTTAGTAGTCCATTCGCTGGTTTACATGGCGACTTGCAGTCATGATCCAGATTTAAAGTGCTTCAACTAATTTATACCGAGCCACTTCCTGTGCCTTTGGGCAGATCAAGTAGCTGTCCGATTTAAAAAAAGAGAATGAAACTAGTCCGTTGACACAGTCTGGGTAACCTTGCTCAACTTTTTCTTAAGCGCTGTGGTGGACAGGGCTCATTCCTGGTATTCGATTTTGAAATATGAACTCTGGATTTCCACTATTTACAATGCCGTGACATCTTTCCGGTGATGAAACATCCTGTGCGGGTTCTGTTTTTCGGTCTGAATGTCCACTAAATACAACTAGGAAGCATTTCAGATGCATTGCTGTCAAATTGCTCAAACGTTAGGAAGAAGAGTTTCCTAGTTTCCTACAGACAATTTAAATCAGAAGCACGTCGGCCAGATGTTAAGAAATATAAATGCAGGTCAGTATGTGGGACGTAGAGGGAGGCACATCTAGGGTCTTGCTACTTTAATAATGGCAGGTGATAAAGACACTAAAATAATCAAAACACATCATTTATATATCCATGTGCTCAATTTGCTAAGCTTTTGTCTCGCTCATAACCCACTCATGTGTGTTCAAGTGTATCGCAAATATAGAAAACTTGATGTAAATATCATATTTCTGTTTGTTTCATGGTGCAATGTGAGGAAGGCTACTACAGATCTGTGTGGAGAGATGAGATCTTTTAATCCGACGATATTTGGGTGTATTCAGTGGAGTGAAGGCTTCAATGGACGCTGAAGTCACATGCTTCATTTATATCATCATATGTTCACTATGTTTCCAGTGCACTTTGTCGCACTGTGCATTTATCGATACACAAACTTTTCCACCTCAGCCACAACGTAAAAAACTATTTCTGGTACTTCAAGATTTTCTTTTAAAATTGTCCCCTCAGGTTTCTCTATGCGCAAATTGAAAATGCGCATAAAACAGGTGGATGGAAATGCACCTAGTGTCAGTTGTTGAATGTTTTAGCACAAAGACTTCTTTTCCATCTCCTCTTCCCTCTTCTGTATCTCCTTGTTCTCCTCCTTTGCTCTCCGTCTTCTTGTCGTCTTCCTTCTCCTAGTTCGTCTCCTCCCCAGCTTTCTTATTCTTGTATATGTGTAATTTACTCCATCCCCTGCTCTCTATGTTTATGAAATGTTTGGGATTTTGTCCAGATAAGAGACACATTAAATCCTCAGCTGAATCCCAGAGATGAGTCAGTTAAATATGTGTGGCCATGAGTGCGAGGTCAGCATCAGAGAAACAAACTGAACGGGTGTTTATTATTTATAAACCTTAGATGAACTCTCTCATGGATGCATACTCAAACTGTATGTTTACATCTTCACTCTGAACTGAAGGCAGAGCGGGGCAAGGCTTGTTCCCACACACTCGCTCCCTCCTCTCTCTCTTTGAACACACACACACACACACAACCTCTCTCTGCTTAAGTCTTTCTTCGTCAGGGAAAAAAAAAGTTGGCATGCGTTTTTCCAAACCACGGATACGTTGATTGTGGACATTTATGCATTTGTTCAGAGCAGTAGTAAAACGAGTGATGCACAAAGCATGTGATGTAATATTTCAAGCAACCATTGTTGAAGTTACGCGGTATAATAACCAGTATAACACTTAGGAAGGGTGGACCAGTCGAGAGGACACTATTTGATAGATCAGTCATCTGTGGGAGCTGCATTCACTTTGTTTTCCTACATTTTGTAGTTTGTGTTCTTCACTTTAAAAAGGCACTAATGTTAAACTACAGGACTTTGATTTAAACAACTTCATTCTCATACAGCATAAGAGTTATTCTGACCTCTGACCTGTCATCCAACATAAAAAGTGCGCAACTGATCTTACCATTAGCCTGAAGACACTCCCTCTTCACACATCCATGCAGACAGACACACACACACACACACACACACACTTGTGTTTCTGTTTGACGGCTCCGCGCTAACACAATTTTCCAGAAAAACCAATTTGTTGGTTGTCAGCCAGAAGGCCCCTTTTTTTCTCATTATTTGTCAAGAAGCGATTTGTTTCTGTGAGTTTAGGGCTCCTCTCTGTTGATATGAGAGAGAATGTTCTTCCAGGGTAAACAAAAAGACTGAGTGGAGTAATTGGCTGCCAGTTTGCCGTGTAAGGTTTACCAGATTGCCTGTGTGATCGACCACCAACTCCTTCAAAAAGGCCTAAATATTCGCAGTGTGAGACATCAACACTGACACTTGCATACAGCAGTTATACGGCAGCTAATTTGCTCTCATCCACGCGAACAAAGAGATTCTCCTTGGATAACGCGATTTCGGGGCATAGTAAACATCCTTACAACAGCACGAGATTCAGGGAAACTTCGCGCTGGGCCACACTTTTGCTCTGGGGACAGCAGGATAAATAAAATTTGCTCTTATAAATAAATGTAGAGCCTGTGTATTTAAAGGCCTCTGGATGAGATTATTAGCAGCTCACACAGCGATTAAAGCCAACTTAAGAAGTCGCCAGCGGCTGTGTTCCCACTGCCTAATTGAAACCATTCCTTATTTACTCATCTCAACTAAGGGGATCAGAGAGCAGGCAAAGACGGTTTCATTTTCCACTTAATATCCACCGCGCCGTGAACCGTGCGCGCGCACAATAGGGTCCCTCTGGGGAAAGGACAGTGTCTTCACGTCGCACCAAAATGAAGGGGGAAGGAAGGGGGAAAAAATAAATAAAAATCACAGATCACAGAAGGATTAATTCCATTTCTAAAGGAGAGCCAGCCAGCGGTGGAGAAAGGAGGGGAGGAGGAGCAGAAGGGGGGGGGGGGGGGGGCTTGCGATGGCGGCCTATTTCTTTGTGTTAATTCCTCCACGCCTTTTAACTTCTAAAGCTCCTGCATTGTGGCGCAGTAGGACAGAGTGTGATTGAGAAATTTGGAAGAGTATTTTTAGCCAAAGCACTGGCTTTCCCTGAGGGGATGGCATATGATTTTTTTTTATTCCCTCCCTCTTCCTCTTCTCCTGCTTCTGTCGTGGTTTCACAATGAACCTCTGGATTTGTGCCCGGGAGGAAGAGGTGGGATCCGAACTGAATCAGCTCGCTCTACCTACATCACAGGAGCTGCCTCCTGATTGGCGCTACCAGTGTTTGTTCCAGAAATCCCTTCCTTTTTGTTTTTTTTCCCTCTCTATTGCAGTCCTGACAATGTAGTGTAGCACGCTGAAGGCACGCCACATCATCGTGTTACACAACCTGCACGAAACGGTCGAATGATGTCGCACATATATGAGCTTTAGTTGAATTTATCTGCCAGAGGACGTGTGGTTTGTCTAGATGTACAGGGAGTGACAGGCTTCATGCAAAAGGATTATGATGATCTCATTCTGGAGGAATTACAGCTGCAATTAATTACAGATGTTCAAAATACGGAATATGCAACCTGATTTTTTAAAACAGCTCAAAGACATCGGAAGGAAAAGTCCCGGACTGGAGGCATAGATGAAGTTATTGTGGTTTAGATTGGACGTGCAATTTTTTTCACCTCTCTTTATTCACATCAATGTGTTTGTGTTCATTCACAACACACATTCACCGACTGTACAGGCGTTAGCTGTTGATATCGAGCAATAGACCTTGAAGGCAGATCCCACCATACAGCAGCTTTTACACATTCTGTTGTTTACTAGCTGACAAAAGTGACAAGGAGGCACCCTCACACAATGCAATCAGACTCTATACCTGCGTTGCGTTTGTGTGACGGACATAGACTGTATATAAGAAGTGGACGTAGTCGTCGTGACGTCCCCCATTGGTTTTGTGGACTGACGTTGTGAAGACTCGATTTAGGCGTTTTGGCCATCGCGGGGGTTTTTTTGCAACCAGAGAATGGAAGTGACCATATTAGGACTGCGGAGGAGTGACATAGAGATGCCGTACACGGCTCTGGTAGCGACCTGTCAATCACAGTAGCCCCGCCCTAAAGCATACTCTGCTTTATGGTCTATTTTATTCTAAATGGACCATAATTTACTAAATGAACATCATGCTGTATTGAAGAAGACTTGAAACTAGAGATTGAGACCATAAACTCATGTTTACAATGTTTACTGAGGTAATAAATCAAGAGAGAAGTAGAGTCATTTTCTCATAGACTTCTATACAACCAGAGGAGTCGCCCCCTGGTGGTCAGTAGACAGAATACAAGTTTAACTTCCTCATTGGCTTCACTTTTCAGAACTGGAGGTTTGCCGCCTGGTGACAGATCTTTGTTTGTTCATGAATTGGAGTAAATAACTGTTGGATTACTGAACACACTAAGAAAGCATTGGACAAAGAAATACAACTAAAACATCATGTATCTTAATATATTGGCCTCAACTGGAGCCAATGAGAATGCAATGCTCTCCATCTGATGTTGTTTAATACAACTAAAACATCATGTATCTTAATATATTGGACTCAACTGGAGCCAATGAGAATGCAATGCTCTCCGTCTGATGTTGGCTTCCAGCAGCCTCTAAGTGATGTGCATAAAACTATGCTTCCAAGATAGCAAAATTCAAATTTATATTGCACATCTACAATCATGCCAAGTGCATGTCCAATAAAACCCTTCAACGGCTTCTTAGATAAATAATGCATGAAATCTCACTGTGAATGTAAAGACATGCAGAACAATTGACAATGGGAAAGCATGTCGAATTACACATCAGCAGCACTTTATGTGCAGTTCAATAAATCACTCACTGTGATATGAAGACCAACAGATCCACACGTTACCGTCACAGCAACGCAGGCGCTTGTCAGCTTTGTTTGCGCCGGCCAGAGGCAATAAATGACGCAGATGTTGTGCAGAGCTGCTGCTTCGCACACATTAACAAGACTTCAACATCAAACAAGCAGCAACACTGGGCATGTGTGAGAGCGTGCCGTTTGGTGTCAGGAGTTTAAATGTGGGATGACTGACTGACCTCAACTTGGCCCCTGATGCCCACGTGTTTGCACGGTGGGAAGTCACTATGCGTGTGACATGAAAACCGTTTTCCACAGCTCAAAGTTATGTTTATTTATACAAGAGAATTATTCTCCATTTTTTTCACATTTCCAATAAGAGAACGAAAGCGGGAGGTCCTGACCAATTACATTCAGGCTTTGCAGATTTTGGATGCACACACAGAATCAATCAGAAGCAGATTTTATAGCAGTGCATCATAGCGACAGTTTATGGGTTTCAAATATTAAGTCATCTGTATCCAAATACACCTTGAAAGCAGCTTTTTCAGCCTTGTCATACACAATACTGCTATTATGTGAAAGTCTTGTTTGCGTTGCTGACTCCACCTGAAACCAAACACACAAAGCCCGGGCTGGCATCGTCTCACCAGTCCCCTCTCTCTGACCTCCCATTGAACTTCTGTACTTTGACTTTTCCCATGGATCTGAACGGTTCCTTCTGTATAGTCTCATTGACTCTAATTAGCCATAGCGGCATTTCCCACATCTTGTGACAGCTTGTACAGATGACCAGACCTCCCCTCCCTCCCTCCTCTCCTCTCCCCGGTCTCTCGTTTTGCATCCAGCTCTTTGTGTTGGCGCTCTCCCACGCGCCCAGCTGTTTGGCCCGCAGTAAATGTCGCCTCGTACGGCGCACTGCTGGGATCCCAGCCGTCATGCATCCGGGGGCCAAGCGCCGTCTCGATCATGGTCTGTCGAGCTTTCCCTCTCTTCCTCTCTGTTTTTTTGACCTCTCTTCCTCCATCTTTCCTGTCCATCGACCTCTCCTTCCCGCTATCAAGCTCTCCATTTAATAGTCTAATTGCTCCCATTCCTAAACCTGAACCACTCTCCCCTTCCCGTTGCCATTACCATACATCCTGATTGGCTGATGTTGCCTGACAGAGGTTGCGAGTGGCTTGTTGTAACACAGCATGGTTGCTCCCTGAAACAGGAAGTCACCAGCGGCTGTCTGCTGTAGGTTTTCATCCCTCAGGGAGGTGTGGGGAAGGCGGCTCGGAGGAAATAATGCAAAGAAATAGCTCTGCGCAGCAGCTCCGTACCGTTTTTTTTTCACTGATTGCAGCTCTTTAATGTCAGGCCCCTGTCCGCTGTTTGTGGACAGTTGAGCTGAGAGGGAATCAAAGTAAGTGTCAAATTTTAAAAGCGCTTTCATAATACAGAGCCTAAGCAATCAGCTCTAATTGGATTTTGAGCCACTCTTATTAACTCCCAGATTGAGGGGATGGAGCGAAAAGCGTGATACTAATTGTCAAAACAAACTCTAAAAATCAGTGTTGGTATCTGAATTGCAAATCTTCACGTGGTTTTTTTGTTCTTCAGCTCTGTTGTGCTGTTGGGCACATGTCGATCTGTACCAGAACGTTTCTACAATAATACAAACCCTCACACATAAATTAAATGTAAGAAATCAAAAAGAGGCTAACTGCTGTGAAAAAAAGGACCGTCATTTACATAATTTGCATAGTGTGACAGAAATAGTCCAGATACAAAGAACTGCAGGGGAACAATTATGTTTGTGTTATTTCCTTTGATCGGTTTACCTGAAACTATACGCACTAGATGTTCTCGCTGAGCTGCATGAAGACTGGAACAACTAAATTGATGCTAAATCCTTCTCACCGACATTTTTTCTTTTAAAAGGTCAACAGGGAAGAAAACACAAATTCAGTCACTGAATTAAACCATGGCTGACAGTCAAAGAACAAGAAAACTCAAACAGAAATCCAAAGTCACATCCCTGCTTGCTGCAAGCAGGAAACTTTCTTCAGAAAGGTTGAATGCAAAAGCGGCACGTATAGCAGCACAATAACTGTGTCCAAATAAAACCCACAAAAATGAATTTGAGTCATTCTACATACAAATTGTTTTTGTCTCACACATCGTCTCCCTGTTTGGTGTCTCTCAGGCGGGACGTCCACGCTGCGTCTCTCGTCGGTGCGGGAGCTGCCCGGCCAGCTGCAGGAGCTCTACCAGCAGGGCTTTGTTCTGGCGTCCGTTCACCCGTTCATCCATCCCTGTGGTCCAGAGTCCAACAGCCCACAGCACCAGCTCTACCGGGCCATCCTGATCCGACTCAACGACGGGTAAGGGCCACATGAGAGGGACTTTTGACCATTAAATGTGTAATTATCTGACATGGGGAAATAAGGGGCGAAGGGTGCGAACATTCCACCCAGCTTAAGCTGATGGGAACATCCACCGACAATTTAGTCGTTAAAGGTTTCCAGTGAAATAATGCATGCATGAGTATTAGTAGCATTTCCTTTATGTTTTACAGTCACATACAGTAAAAATGTTTACGCTGGCATTTGATGTTGATTGTTTACAAAACAAAAGTAAAAAACAAAACAAAAGAGAATTTGTGGAAGTGTAAAACAATGAACTAAAATATGTGTTGCTTACAACGTAAGCACTTTTCCAAGAGTGTTGGAAAACTACGGTGGCCTTCAAGTAACGTAAGAACGTGAAAGGCTCTCTCTAGAACTAACGTCTTTAGTTTGTCTGCTCTGGGCTACTGTAGAAACATGGAAGCGGAACATATCGGACTCTGTGAGGAGGACAAGCTTCCTGAGTAGATATAACCGGCTCATTCTAAGCTAACGAAAACACAACTCTTAGTTTCAGGTGATTATGCACTCATGAAAACATAGTTATGAATACTTTATTCCATTTCTGCCAATAGATCCCCCCCCCCCCCCCCGTACGCTACACACAGGACCTTTTAAATAAATGTTTTTTTTACTAAACAATGGCGGGGGTGCTGGCCCTGAGGAAATCATCTTTCAGGGGCCTCAGACTTCTTAGGTACACCCCTGAGAATAAAACCTCTTTCATTACACAAAAATGCAGCCATTACAGTCACTTAAGAAAATACCTTGAGAATGCTAATGCACCTAAATTGGCGTCATTATGCGGAAAAATACTTGACGGAAATCAGATTTGGCTTTATTATCATGCATGTGTTGCAAAAATGGCATGCTGGCCAGTTGGGAAGCAACATTAGGGTTTATATAATGTTTCTAGCTACTTTTTTATGTTCCAGAAATGTATTATTTTGTTAGTAATGTGGGATACATGCAAGCGCAGAGATTTCCATGATGGCTATCACATAAAAGAAACAGTGGAGGTTGGTGGTGCATTTCTTATCAGACGTACAACCTTTCAGTGTTGCTTCAGTATCGGCACCAGAGCATCACAACATCTGTTTGTGGCTCAGCAAGCTGCCCTGTGGGCAGCCGAATTTGGACATGAGTCAGCAATATTCTCAATCCTCTACCTCCGGGCCTTTCAGTGCTCCGGCAAAAAACGTCTGCATGGCCCAAAGTCACCGCCGCCCCCCTACACATGCCCTCCAGCCCCGAGCCCCGAAGGGAGCGGCTCCAATGGTGGCTGAAGGGCATGTAGGGGGAGAGATGGACGGCGGAGACGGCTTTTTGTCTGGTCAGAAGCCTTCTAAAAATCCCTCGGTTTTGAATGGGTCCGACAGCCCCATGGGCCAGGAAACCCGATCATCTTATTCAGGACCACGTACCGTAAAGTCAGTTCAAGTAAAAACATGACAATCACAAAGATTGAAGCCACGAGGAGAAGGTTTTTTTTCTTGTATTTTGTTTTTCTTCCCTGGCAGCAGTGACATGCAGACGGGCAGTTGAAGCCCCAGTGGCTTCTAGTCTGGCTCTGAAGTCCAGCAAACATCCAGGCCTGTTTACCAAAACGCTGTTTCCCTGGCTGCAGGGCATGGATATGTGTGTGTGTGTGTGTGTGTGTGTGTGTGTGTCTCTTGCCCCTCTCTGAAGAGGTTCGAGACCCAGCACTTGAACCTTCTTCTTCGGAGTATTATATGAGCTTCATACAGTAACTCGTGTTGCATATAGTGTGTAGCTTTATGTGAATGCATGACACTGTTCCTGCATAATCCTCCTCACTCTCTGCTGCTCTCGAGCAGAATCCGCCGCAGATTCCTCACGGCTCAAAGCGCGTCCCTGAACGCTGACAAACCATTTCTGTAATTCCCTCACTGCTGAGCATAAACACAACACCTCTGCTACTAATCTACATTGACATTTCAGTCATTTAGCTAACGCTCTCACCCACAGCGACAGCACAATAACTGCAGAAAACCAATACCCAGATATTACAAGCAACCAAGAGTAAGGAGTGTAATAATCAGAGCCGCTGTGCCCCGACAGTTCTGCTGCAACCACAGACTGATCATGTAGGAAGAAACCAACATGAAATAAAAACTAAAAAGTCTTACTGTGCTCGGCTTTTGTTGTTGTTGTTTTTTGAAAAATTAATGAATAGAGGATCATGGAAGCGATTCAGAAGGGAGGAGGATGATGACCGGGGGGTTTGGTGAAAAGGATGAATTTATAGATGAAACTTATGTAATCCTCATGGGAGAGCTAAGTTGCAACATAAACTGTAAGCAGTCAATGAAGAAGAAGAAAACTATAATAAAAGGCAATATTTAAAAACGTAAAAGATAAGGGCAGAAAAAATAATACAATAAAAAAAACAATAAATTAAAAAGGAAACAGTTAATTGCTTTGTGTAAAAGTATGCTCATGATAATTTAAATGATCCTAAAATGTTTCAGAGTTAGTCCCAACTGTCTAACATGCTGCTTTCCTTTCCTTCATCCCTGCTGGTGTTTGTTGGAAGATATCAGGACTCGTTTCCCTCCCTTCAGAAAAAAACCCATTTGCTGCTTTTTTCTTGTCGAACAGCACGAGAAACAACGTCCACAGCGTGAGATAATTCATCACAGCAAACATGACAACTTCATTTGGGTTTGTCAAACTTTCAGTTTTATCATTATTTACTGTAATTTGTGCCAGAGTGGTGCTGTGTAAAGTGTTACGATATGCCTCGCTTACCGCCAATCACAATTTCTTCGTGTATCTGACAGAAAAAAAATATTCTTTTAAAAACGTGTTGCCGTACAGTCTCACTGTACCCGAGCACAACCGGATCCACCTCTCTGAGGGGTCTTTGTTCACCAGGATTGTGTTTATTTCAAGATGAAGTTTTTAAATAAAAAGGTAAATGTCACTAACTAGTCACGCTTCCACGACATCAAGTCCTTTTATCTAAACCACAGAAAGACTGTTTTTCTGGTCTGCCACTTTTATGTTTAAATTTACGACACTAAAATGACATTGTTAAGTGTTCGGCGTCAAAAGAAGCCAACGTTGATTGCTGGAAGGAGATGAGATCCAAAGTCGAACACAAATTCAGCTTTGTCGTTAAAATTGGGCAAAATATGTAGCAACAATTGCTGAATTAATCCCAAATTGACCCAGAATACGAACGTGAATGGATTTAAACTGCTAAATGTTTTATCAGCTTAGGGGAGATCGTGACAGAATTTTATCCTCAGTAATTGGATGTTTGTTACTGAAACACTCATCCTTACTTTTTAATCAAAAAACTAGATATTTTATAACTCGGGGTTGCTCATCTTTTATACTGATGATTCAACCAGCAGAGTTTCAAGCCCACCTAAGCCTTGGAACCGCCACTCACATACCAACGTCTATGCAGGAAATTAACACGATAGTTTTGGAACCCTGGGTGCCTGAAATAACTCGAAATACCCATAAAAACAGGAAACTTAACGGCACTTATTGTGGGGTGAAAACATGGCATCCAGCCACGTTTTAGAAGGTCATATAGTTAAAATGCATGGAAGCTTATCTGTCCTCCCGTCCTGCAGATTGTGGCTATTAGTAATCACCTCCCATGCTGTTGTGTAGAACACCTCAGGTTCACTTTCGGCATATCCAGACGTACACTCTTCACTGCTGCAAAACTGGACAACGAGAATATTGAGTCTGCATAAAAAGGCTACAGCTGAATGGACTGCATCTGTGCTTTTTTAAAAATGAAGAAAGAAGACATGCTTGCCTTGCTCTGGAGAGAAAAAAAAACACCATGCGGAGGCGGGGGGGGGGGGAAGAAAAAGAAAATCACAGCTGGAGTGTGAAGAAGTAGAAAGTAGAAGACCGAAGGAGGCTGAATAGGATGGGGGAAAGAAAGGAGGGAGAGAGAGAGAGATATTGACTGAAAAGGGCAGAGGAGTCTACCATCCTTTGACGGCCCAAGCTTTATCTCCAGCGTCTGTCACCGTGGAGACAGCTGATCATATCAGCAGCAGCCCAGGGGAATCCAAACCTCCACCGGGGGAAAGTGGAATAAGAGAAACCTCAAAAAAGCAGAGCATCTCTTCTCCAGTTCTCTTTCGCTGTCAGATCCAGCAATCCCAAAAAAGAAGAAGACGACGACAGGGATGGGGGGGGGGTACAGTGAATGGGATTGAAAAAGCATGACAGCGAGCAGCCATTCATCCGTCGCTCCAAAACGTACAGCTTTCTTTTTTGCGACTGCACTGCCAATAAAGCGAACAGTCGAGGTGGAGGAGCCGACTGGTGTACAGCAGCTGTATAAGCATCTGTATTTAGCATGCACAGTATGTCTGAGGACAGTATTAGGCCCCAGTGTGAAAGGCTCAGCCAACAAGACACTTTACATGGAGGAGGTGACGCTGCAGGAATCCAGAGCACAGCCAGGAAGTACACAAAGGTTGTGTACGTACAGCCGCTGTGTCATCTGCAGACGTTAAGACACCGTCACCTGAATGACATGTCTGGTTAAGTGGCTTATAACTGTAGAAACCTTAGAAGGCAATTTGTCACCGCCAGCACCTGAAACAACCTACTGAGGGGAAATAAGGAGAAAAGAAAACCTGCAATGCAGACAGAATGGATTGGACCGTTTGGAAATTTAAAATGTCAACTGTCAAATTTCCCAGTGTTCAATTTGATTGCGATGGAATAGGGTTACAGTTCAGCAGGCAATGTCTGATGGGATATATTCATCATTATTGGGTAATTGCAAGGAGCTCTGGCATGCTCAGGCAGAGAGAGAGAGAGAGAGGGAGGGAGAGAGGGATTGAAAGAGCGAGATGGGCTGAGAGGGAGAAGAAGGGTGGAGAGCGTAAGATGGAGAAGGAGGAAAAATAAAGAGGTACCTACAAAAAAAAAAAAAACATTAGAGGGGACTTGCTCCAGTGAAATTATTCACAAATGCGTGAAAATGTGACATTAGGAGAAGTATGCTCTATTATTAAAGCCTCCACATCGACAGAGTGCTAAACATGGGTTCAGTTGCTCCCTGACTTGTCGTCATAGCGGGAGATGGGCGGTGGGTGATGGAGGTCCGACACGGCTCTGCTCCTGCTGCTGCAAAAAGAAGTGAATTCACACTGCTCCTTCACATTCACTGACTTCGGTGTGAAAATGGTTTGTTTCGGTAGCGTGAGAAGAGCTCTTGCTGCACAGTAATTGCCATTCGACTCCTCTCAAGATTTTTATCTCCAACAAGTGGCATTTAACTATAAAGCAAGGCATCTGTCTGTATGTAAATATAGTGCAGGCAGAGGGGTTCCACTGGGGCCCATGGGGTGGAGGACAGGGGGGTCGCATAGAGAGACCAAGCCCTATGACAATGTGATGGGAGGAAAACCGCCCCTTGTCAGCGAGTCAGATTGACGAGTTCAAAAATGATTTCACATTGAGCTGTAGTACCATTTGCTATTTCCCTTTAAAAAAAAAACATCTCTGCCATGGTTTCATTTTGTGCGGAGTCAGAAACAGTCAGTAACAATCTATAATAAACAGATTTTGCATAAACTATAAATACAATAAAGAAAGTATTAAAAAAAATAAACAAAGCCTTATTTTCCTTGGAATGTTTTGTCAAATACAGATATGCAATGATGATTGGTGGGTGATATGCATGCTGGTGTTGTCCAATGTCAAGTCTCTATTTGATCATGTGACCATAGACTTTATAAAGTACGGACGTAGTCTCCGTGATGTCACCCATAGGTTTCTGAAGAGCCCAGCGAGCAGTCGTGTCTTTCAAAATAAAAGCGTCAGTAAGTAAATAGAGCCCGTCATAATAGAATGCACTGAGTCACGTCCTAACTAACCTACACCTATACTGTACATATACTTTACACTTGGAGGATATGTTGCCTGGGGGACCTAGAACATGCAGTGTGGAAGTTGGTGCCATTTGCCACGTTTAACATTAATAAACTTTAAACAAACAAGCGAACAGCGGTCTGTGCAGCAGCGTGGGCCGGGGCTTCAGGGCTCTGCAATCGAGTGTGTCGTCCACACAACATTGCAAGTCCATTGCAAAGTTATTTAGGTCTCGCAATACTGATCAATACAATTTCAACATTTGAACATTCATTTGTAATTGCGCTTAAGCTACACTAGCTGGCTTCCAGAGGATGCAGCCTACTTACTTATCTTCTCACACCACCATGATGCTGACATTGAGCATCATTACAACAACACTTGCCAGCGTGGCTGTAGACTCTTGGTCTTGGTATTTGCAATCGATAATTACAAAAAGAAGGTGAAATCTACTTTAGTGCAGGTTTGTTCTGAGACGGTTTACATTTTAAACAAACAAAGACTAAACTGGTTGCAGGTAGGTTTTTTTTTACAGTTTGACTTCCTCTGAAAAACAATAATATGTCAACACAATCCCTTTTCATACCCCAGTGAACAGCGCGCAATTGGAAACCGCACATTTACAAATGATGTAGCCACTACACTGCTAAAAACAAATCCCACAGCATGCCATTAACAGGTAATTCGCAATTAGTTACCATGTGAATGTTCGTCTCCGGTGGGAGTGATTAGCCCAACACAAGATGTTGTGTGGCGAAACAAAGCCCGTGACCCATCTGCGCGGGCAGACAAGGGAGAGGGGGGGGAGGGGGTTTAGCAGGTGTGTTCGCCCAGAAAGGGAGCTCCGGCTAGGTGGGCGAGAGGGCAGGCAGGCATTTGACACCCTTCTAACCACAGGAGACCTCCGAGGTCTGACAGCCGGCGCTGCACGCTGCATGAAAAAGTCATGGTTTCACACAGAGAAGATGGACTGCAGGTGATGCGGCTGCTATTTTTAACCTGAGGCCTCCCTCCAGGACCGAGTGCACCGTTTGAATTGTTGTTCTCCCACACCTCTCTCTCTCTCTCTCTCTCTCTCTCCCTCTCATCCTCCCCGACACTCTGCCTGCAGAAGTCCCCTTCCCATTCAGAGCTGTGTTCCAAAATGAGTCATTCACCCGCTTGAAAAAAAGTGACACCTTCTCACCGTGATGCATTTCAGAAGCACTAAATCATTTTTACTTTCTTGATAAATTCTCAATGATGTTTTATTTCCTCTCCAAAATTGATTTGTATCACTATGAAAAAGAGGGCTTTTCATTTCATCCCTTCAAGCTGCCTCTTAACTTGCAGCATGCATGGGGCCCCTGAAGACTTCTCGGTACAATACTGCAAAAACAAGGCCTATAGTGCGAGTATAATGATTGAGAATGTAAGAAAGGTAGAACAGCAAATGGTTTGCACTTAACTACACTACACTTCTGTCTGTCTGCATCTGTGTTTCGTTCCCTGAAGTTGCGCCTGGAGCGGCGAGCTGGTTGGTTGTGATCTATGTCGCAACCCACGGGGGGATACATCCACCTTTTTTCTTGACAGCGCCACCAGGCTTCTGCCATCGTGCCTTTGGATGCTATGACGCCGCGGAAAAAAACGAGAGGCGCCTCTCGGCTCGTCGTAATGAATGTTTCATAGAGCGTGTGAAGTTTGTACTTAACGAGTCACTCGGCCCACTTTCTGCTCCGCTGTGTGCTGAGACAGCGATGTAGACGCAGAGCGACGGGTGTCAGTGACAGTGGGGTGGAAGTGTGGTGACTGGTTTTTTTTGTTGTTGTTTTTTTTGGGGGGGGATAGATGACATAAGCGAGGGCCATTGGTTGTGCCGTGAAGTCTAGGCTGACATTTGGAGGGATAACGCGGTGATTTTCAAACTGTGACTCTGATACATGTGGGGAAATTACAAGAGTGCTTTTGCTCGAACAAGCCCGTGAAGATTCAGGTTAGCAACATGTCTACAGACAGTATAAGGACATGTAAGGGAAAACATAGGCTCCTTTTTTGACAGCGTAGAAAAGAAAAGCAGGTGAGGCTCATCAAGCAAACGCTTGGAGAATATAAAGAAGCTTGTTCTACTCTCGGGTTCCCTGACAATATGGTAGGAGAGGCTTGCATCTTTTGTGTATGAAAAAAATCTGCCAGCCTTGGAAAACTTTACAGGGGACACTCCTCAGACTCAAAGTGAATTTACTAGTCACGGGTAGTATTATACAGTCTGTGGAAACAGTGGTGAAATGTCTCTGGAAGGAGCTTTGTTACACGAGTTATCTCATGCTAGGAAGCCTCTATGACAAACTGTATTTTACCAGGCAGGGAGGGCCGAAGAAAAAAGAGGCTATTAAGTCGCATTATGGGAAGTGTAGGATCCAATGTTGTTGGATCTTGACCCATCCCACTGGAGGGACTAAAAGTCACAGATTTTAACAGTTCCTTTTAAAAACTCCCTCACTTTATGTCAGTACATTACTAAACAGCTGGCGTGGCACTTCGATTTGTATATTTGAAAACAACAAGATAAAATGGTCAAATATAGGACAAATATGACAGTGTTTTTTTCAGTAAAATCAGATTGTAGAAATAGTTTGCGTTTTTTTTTTACTTTTAAATGAGAAGATTGACTTTCATATCTGTATGCTAAGTATGAAACGCTGGAGCCAACAGCTGGTTAGCTTAGCGTTGCAGAAAGACTGAAAACAGGGGGGAAAGCTAGCCAAGCACTACCCACAGGTAAAAATAATATTAATATTAATAATAATAAAAAAGCACCTCTAAAGCTTAATCTATCTATATTATATATTTGAAGAACATCTCCAGAGTGAGGCCATTTCTCTCTCTGAGCAACACACAGAGAACAAAAAGATTTTGTTTGACGCCGCTTTCAGCCGTTATGCACCAAGCCGTTGGAACAGCCTCCCAGAGGATCTGACAGAGGGAGGCTCTAACACACTCCCCCAGCATGCACGCATGCATCTTTTTACCCTCCCACACATCAGGTGTCCGTGTAAAGCCAGAGCCCTCGCAGAGCACACACACACACACACACACACACACACACACTGTATATGGACAAAGACTCTGTAGCACGCTGAGGAAAAAGGGCGTGTGGGGCTTCTTCCCTTTTGTCAACAGGATGAGAAGCAGGGAGGTGGAAGCCGGGGCATTAGTCTCCTCAGGGCTGGCTCTGGGATTTCCTCCAGAGGACAGAATAGGAAAATGCAACACCGTATAAATAGATTCTCCCCGCTCACAGATACGGCCTCAGCGGGGAGGGATGAAGGCACTGCACAGAGCAATAATGACGTTAACAAAGCCTCTCGATGCAGTGTAATTTGTTGATGGGGGGGATATTCTTGTATTATAGATTTGATGCCGGGGCCTGTAACAGCACCCTGTTTGAGGAGGTTTTATGGCTGTAATTTTGTTTGCCATAATGTGTCATGTTGCCCAGCATGCTGGCTGAGAGGCTAACACTCATTGTCCTCTCTCTCTCTCCCCCCCCCACTGTGGTGCCTGCAGGGTGGAAAGGAGCCAGTCTGTCTGCCCATCGTACAAACTGCAGCTGGAAGAGTGTCTGTCTGCCGAGCAGGTGCCCACCCCAGAGCTCATCCAGGGCTACGTCAAGAAGGTAGGCCTGCTTTACAAATGCCAAGCTGAAGGGGTTTGGTCAGTTTGTGTCCAGCTGGAAGGAGCGATGCAGGAAGGAAGGGAGCGAGAGATAAAGAGGTCTGACTGCAGAGGAATTGTAGTGGATTTTATTCCACTTGGATGGCTAGATGCATATTCTAACTTTAAATACCGAGTCGGAGATCCAAAGCAGACAAAAATCCAGAATATAAACCCAGTCTGCACCCAAAACTCAAACTACTTTGGCCTTGCATGTGGCCCCGTCTGAACACAATGTCCGTGTGTTTACGACTGTATTTTAGTGACTCGACCACGTGGCTGAAACTGCAAGCACGCCGCTGTCAGGCTGAAGGCTTTTAACTGCAGCCTGTCACTAAATGCTTGGAGGCAGGTGCCAGTGAATTACACGATGTTAGAGGAGCGACAATTAAAAAAAGTTATTTTTTGACGTAATTGCTGCTTCAAAAGATTACAAAGGAAACATAGGGGTGGCGGTGACGCGTGTGTACTTCGGGAGTTGTCAGGTATGAATTAGTGGGAACTTTACAACCGATTGTGTTGCAACTCGACTAAATTATGAGCCATTTTGACAGGTTTCAACTACTAGAAATATGATGTGGTAGATTATTATTAACCCTCAGTATCCAACAGTTTCTGAACAGTGGTCTAAAAACTGATATTTTTGCCATGCTGCAGTTTATCCCGAGTCAAATTCAGGCAGCATGTTTGTAATATACTAAAAGCTGTTTCCTTAATGGTTCATGGCTAATGCTCACTTGCACGCCAAACGGCTTCACATTTCTGTATTTTCCATCGAGGGCATGAAAGCAGCGAGAATCACATTCACTGATCTGATAATGAATTGGCTCTGCAGCGCATGTCACTGTTATGAATGCACTGCTGCGGAAAGCCTGTTTGAAATGGCACTTCAGATGATATATATACACCAACACACCCTCCTCTCTGGTGAGCAGGTTATGCCGCGTCATCATGATTCAACCTCCCCCCTTCGTCTGCTTAATCTGTATATTACCGAGCGTCACGTCGGCCTTTGAAGCCTCGCTCCTGAACCTTCCTGTACATTTTGCCCTTCGATTAGTCATGCAACCGCAGTCCTGTAGGACCTCATTACTGTTGGTTATCATTTTAATCTACTGAGCTGCTACAGGCTTGCTGGAGGAGAAGCAGGCCATGCTAGAAATCTATTAAAAAGGGAAGTGGACATGGATGAGTGGTGGAGGAGTGAGCGGAGAAGTCCATTCCCTTCAGACTCTCCCCGTTTCCTCCTGTTTTTCTCTCTCTTCGTCTCCTGTTTTTCCCTCTCCTCTCATTTTCTTTCTCTTCCTCGCCGTCTCGATCTCTGTCGATATCCCTCTGCCTCTCTTTCCGTCATCTCTCCGTCCTGCTCAATCTCTCTCTCTCTCCGCGGTTTTTCATCTTGACCTTCAGACACCTCCTCCTGGTGCCACTTTAATAACTTACGGGGGAAATAGGAAATGTGGTCTCAAGTCAAAATTGAAATGAGTTTTTCCTCTGCAGGCTGTTGATATTCTGGTGGCAGAATAAGGGAAGCTGCTTCAGGACTATTTTTCATCAAGTTTGTGCTCGGCATCATTTCGGTTAATGAAGAGAAACGATGCGATGCAAAGTTTCCTTTGTGACCTCGAAACCTCATTTTCTTGACCTGAGGTGGTTTCATCTAAGACAGTCTGTTCATTTAGATTAAGAAGTTAAGAACAATGATCATTTTTATTATTTATTTTGTATTATAGTACCGTAGGTCCAAATAGTGTCTATGAGGCATTTTAAAGGCTGCAACCAACAATTATTCTCATATTCAACTAACCACACAGCATCCAGTTTTCCCCTTTTGTTTCCATTTAGCTAGCAGTTTAACATGTATTTAAATTGTCTTATTCCATAGTGTCAAACAGTATACTATATATATATATATTAATTCTGTAATTAATATATAATCAATGAATCTACTCAGTTTATTATATCTATCCAGCTAGTTATTTACTTATTGACATTGAATTCTTCTGAATTATGAATCTGTGCTACATTTGACGATGAACTTACATATCTTACCACCCATGTACACTAACCGTCTTTATGATATTGGAGTGTTGGCAAGATGTCTCTGGAACTGGAGATCTAGTCTGAATGGTTCTACTTTGTCAAACACAGAATTTTATAAAATTATAATGATAATGGTGCTAAAAATAAATTCAATCATTAGCACACTATTCAAAATCTACTTTGCGATCAACTGCACCAACATTGAAGAGTCAAAGCTCTCTCTCTCTCTGCCTGCATTATCATTAAATGAGATACAACAGTCCCCTTTTATCTCAGCAATTCCATTTCAACACATTGGTATGGGGAATATAATGTGGAAGCACCCAGAGAGCGTTCACTGATATTAAACAATATGGCTGGAAACAATGTGACTGTTTTCCAATTTAATTTCATAGTGAATAACCTGCGATTTGATTTGATTTTTATTCTCATTCCTCACTGTGGCTCCAGATGGAGACGGGCACCGCCTTCGCTTGGTAGGGGGGGGGGGGGTTTGATGGAGGGGTGCAGAAATGGAGAATGGCATCACTAACATTCTCTGACAGTTAAAGTTTCAATTTCGCTCTGTGGCAGAATCCCAATATTGACAGAGAATAAAAGACAGTGGAGCGCTGGATTTGTGATGTGGCCCGTGCCTGACTAGGGTTGCGGCCGCTCCAATCTAATCAACGACTGAGTGATTGGACAAGCTGGGTGAAGAAAAGACAAACAGATGCAGGGGACTCCATGCAGATTATTGTGGGGAAAACAATTCCATTTCAAGATAATTGATCTCCAAGTAATTCTGAAAGTTTGGTTCCAGTTTGAGATCTCTTGGGAAATAACTTGGTGTGTGTGTTCTGCTTCATAGGTTGGTTTAATTTTGCATTCTGAATTTACAATTTAGGTATTTTGCTGATGCTCCAAACCCCGAAATTAACGAGTGCAACAACAGCAGCTTCACATAAGAAGATCTCTGCATTTGTCTTTTTCATTCTAACTTTGAATTTCTTTTTTTCGCCCAACAGCAGATCCAGGATGCTGCTGACCAGGGGGTGATGTTCGTGGGATTTGTCCAGGAACCCTACGGGGCCCCGTGCACCAGGATCCGACAACCAGACACCCCCTCCCTTTCCCTGCACTCCAGCCCCAGCTCTGTGCTCGGTTCGCTGGGCAGCTGCAGCCCCTCGAACCCCTCAAGCCCCAGAAACCACGGAGCACCTGGAGCTCAAGCGGACGCGGTGGACAAAGACGGCAATGAGGAGGCCTCATGCGAGGCCGGGGAAGGAGCACCGAGTGGGGAGAAGAATCAAAGTGGGAACACTGGGAGCCAGTCAGGGAGCGGGGTGGAGGGCAGTGAGGGCGGAGTCTCGCCTGTGGCGTCTCCAGCACCGGAGGGAGATCTGGAGCACAGCGAGGAGCTGACGGAGGAGGTGACGGAGGAGGAGTCGCCGTGTCACAACAACAACAAAGACAGCGGCAGAGACGCACAGGAGAGGCCGAGATACGGCCCGCGGAGGGGCGACGGTGAGTGGCCTCTATGGTTACCATCATAAACTCAAACTAAAAGGATGTGTTGACAAAAAAACATGCAAATTAAGACTATAAAGTTCTAGCACGCTGTGATGAATGAATCAGGGGGAAGAGAGTAGAGACAAAGCAAACGCAACAGTAAGTGAATGACGTAGTGAGGTGTTGACAAATGCTTCGTGACCATGACTTTTCCTGGGATGATTCCTGTTCTGGGTAATGGACAGCCATGGAAACATCCCATGTGCTGCAGTTACACTGGGGGCGGGTGGATGAGTTCATCAGCAAGCAGCGTGTTTCAGACAGGAGACCTGAAACACCTAAGTATTTCACCATTGTTTCCTAAACCCAACTAAATAATTCACAATCTGTTCCCGAACCTAACCAAGTAGTTTTGTTGCCTAAACGTAACTGAGTTTCCTGTGAAGACAGAAGTTTTTGAAAAGACCGTATGCGTGTAACGAGCGGAGGGTGACGCGTGTTGCTGGCTTTCGTAGGAAAACGTACGAAAAAGGAGGAGTAACGTTCCGTACGATATCATAGGACCCGCTGTATGAGGATACGTTGACCTGCACCATTGTCACACGCATGTGTAGAATCAATAGCAAATATACATTAACTTTTATTCCTTTCCTGGACAAATTCAGCAAAGATTATTTCAAAGGCTTGCTTTCTCCTACATGCCACACAGCTATCCTTATAATTTACAGACAGAACTAATGACAATTTAGATAATTAAAGGTCAAAACTGAAAGGATCAGTGCTTCTGTATTAGCTGAATGTTGTCTTAACCTAACTTCATCCATTCCAAAGTAACGTTTTTTATGCTGCATGTTTCTACACATTCACACCTGTGAGCTCCTTCATCAAACCGCAGTCGACTGCTGGTCCCAGAGCAGCTGAAGCATTCGGGGGTTAAATCCTGCACTCGGGGGCATCAACTGTGAACTGTAGCTTCTCCTCTCACATTCACAGATATTCAAACTGGCAGCTGCTAATCTTTGGCCAATATCGCTCTAGATATCTTTGCAAATTTGTGTTTTGGTTTCATTTGAAGCCGTACCTTTTGGCTGTTTAACTAAAGAACAGCGTGGCGCCCCAGATCCCTCTTGAAACACTTGGCAACCGCGGAGGTGTCATTTCTTGGTGTTGCCTCGATGTTACACAACAACGTGCTGCCTTGGAATATAATCCTGTCTCTCCGTTACACAAAGAGAATCGTCTTATAGCATGTGGCGCATACAAATTCACACTCACGCTTAGCTGATGAAGCCAAGTCTGTAAAAAATTCTCCACCAGGAGCTTCGGCGGGTTTTGTTCTCGGGAAAACGCACATTTCACGGCCCGCTTTTCTGTCTCCCCAGCAAGTCATGCACACGTCGGCAAGTTATTCACGGCAGCCCCCCTTTTCCTGTGGGAACGCTGTTAAAATTACAACAGACATTTATAGTTTGGGCTTTATTTGAGCATTTCGTATGGACAGATGGAGACTCCCACCACTGTCGCCCCCCCTCCTGCAGCCTCTTCTCCTCTCATCCTATTTTTTGATATGCATCAGCGCAATGTGCAAACTGTGCATTGCACACATGTCCCAGAGGGAGTGTTAACGCCTGTGTGTTTGTGTATACCCAGTATTTGTATGTTCAAGCGAATAAGGTTCAAAGCACCTAATACTGGGAGTTGCATAGTGCATGCACACACTTTGTGCTTTTAGTTTGCGTGCGTCTTTATGTATATATGTGTGCGGTAAAACAAATTTGGCATCACAGCAGACCACAGCCCACTGGTCCATCTGGGCCTCCCTACAGTGCATTTTGCTGTGAGATAATCCCCCACTGCCTCGTCCTCTACCTCCCTCAGCTTCACAGCTCTCCCCCCACCTTCATCCCCCCTGAATCCCTGCGACAACGCCAGCAGCTCTGCTGTAGCAGCCAGCCGGGGTGGCAAAGAGAGCCTGCCAAGCTCCCATGTCCCTCTTTCTACTAATGCCCAGTCTGCCGAGGAGGCCCGAGAGTCTCGGCTACCGTTGGCTTGTCCTCGTTAATCCTCAGATCTCGAGGTGAACGTCGAAGTGTTGGCCGTGGAGCTGGCGGACGTCTGTGGCTTAAAGATGATCGCTGTCCCCGAGACTGGAGCTCTGGATAGAAACTGAGCCCGTAAGTTTGAAGAATCAAAACGCTTGGATGCTTTGAAGGAAAAGGATTCTGGTGTTAGGACACACGGAACGCATAACATGGCAGAGACAGCTGTACAATTATGTCTGGATAAGAGAACCCTGCGTCTGCTTTCAGATACAGCTAATTTGCATGAGGGAAAACATTTTGTAGGGAATTAATCGCCACCTGGGTTATTTTTTTTTTTAAACGCACTGAGGGAACATTTAAATTCCACCATATTTTATCTCTTTTCCAGCCTTATCTCTGCACAACGACTTCTGCGCTTTACAACAAGGTCATCTTCCATGGATTCCAAAACACATAAGCCACAGTGCAAATCAGCAGTAATATTTAAATGTATTTTGTAGGAAGAGCTGGGATAAGAAGTTGTGCAGCAAAACCGTGATACTGAAGTGAGAAGATCAAACCCAGACTCCTGTTCCTCTGATGCATTGATTGAGTTTATCAGCTGCTCACACACACACACACACACACACACATAACAAGCTTCAAACACGGCGTAAAATGAAAACAAATTAAGAGCTTTATCACGAGTGTGTAATCCTGAGGAATATCAGTCGGAAATCATCTTAGTCAACGTGCTCAGGGAGTCTTTTCAGCTGCTTGGTTTTACCCCTGAGATCAGTGTTATCTCTGCTGCGATGGGATCAGTGTCCAGCTGATGATGACATGTCAGGCAGGAAAGCCGCGCTGCTGACATCACTTGCAGGGTTACTGCCGCCGACCTCGTCATTTTGGACAGCGGGGCTGCCGTCAAATAAGCCTTTGAACGACATGCTTTCAACGTCCTGACGCTAATCATGCGTCAGCCGGACTGCCAGAGTCAGGTTAGCTGCACAGACTTTATTCTGAAAGTCTGTGTTGATGTAATTCATTCGCTCGATTGGGTACAAAGGACTCTTTGAGTCATACTCTTTGGTGTGTCTGTGTGTGTGTGTGTGATACGCAAGTATAGCTATAACAAATCACCGGGGCAGTAGGTTAGTTTTTACTGCCCTATAGCACAAAAATGAGCATAATAATTCTCCGAAACAGTAATAAAGTTATTGATCGGGACAGCGTCTGGCTTTCAAATGTTGTTCTGGTTACACGGCCGAAAAGCAAATGACGCCGCACCACTGTATCCTCTCCAGCTCTGTTTCTATTATTCATACACTCATACATATACATATAATACGGTAATGTTTGCTTGTGTCATTTAAAGGCCAAAGCAGAACAGGGAGACAAGGGGAGCGGTGAGCTTGGCAACAGACTCGTTTTAGAGATTTATGTTGGTCACTAATGGAGTTTTGTAAAGATCAAAGGACCGTAACCTCATGTTCTTCCTAACAATAAAGGATCTGCTCCTCTCGCAGGAATTATAGGATGTTGTTGCTACATCTCAAGCTTGTCATGCTGGTTTGAGTCCTGGCTGGTAAAATGGGGAGAAAGTCAATCTGTCACTATTAACCATTTAATACAATTTTATGAATACTCAGCCACAATTTTGTTGTATAAATTAATGCCACAAAAGCACTTACAAATAACTTGCTGACATTTAACTCAATGCAGAATGCAAATCCAAAAATATTAGAAATGCTTCCGATTTGACTTTTGCAGCTGGAGAATAGCAAGATGTATCTTTCCCTCTACGATTCATTGCAGCGATGCAACTCGTCACTCACAGAGAACATCGAGAGTCAGATTTCTAATTCTGCACACAAATCATGATTTGTGTGAAATAGTGCAGGAAAAAAAATAACAGGCGGGGATTTAACTGACAAAATGTGAGTCGGCTCAGGTGCTTCTTGACTGATGTTTTGAATCATGGACGTTTAGATAGCAGCCCTACAGATTTCTATCAAAATCATTTCTGAAATACTAAGAATGCCGAGCGAAAGCACGGCTCCAGTTTGACTTAATATTTTCCTGCAGTCCACAGTGATGGATATCAGCAGGCCTATATATAAATATAAGATAGTTCCCATATCTTTTGGTACAACCCCCCGCTCTGTTTTGCCCTGCTGAAGCTTCCCTTAGGAAAGGTACTGGATCCGGTATATAATATCGCCTGTGAACGCAGCTCAGCTGAAAAGGTGTTTACAGACCCGGAAAGTATTTCCTGAGCACATCAGGGTTAGAAAATGAGCTAGCTACCCCTCCATCTGAATAACAGTCGCCCTGGTGCCATAATCATAGCTTTATTAGACAGTAATGAAATGTAATGCATGGAAAAAAATATTGTGAGAGAATCGGAGGCCGAGCAGCATGTTTCTTGCAAGCTGTTATAAATGAACAGTCCCATCAGTGGCAAAGGAATCATCAGTTTCGAATGTGGCTTAATGTTGCCACTTGTCTAATTACACCACAATTACAGAAAGTCAGAGCCGTGACCCAAAGTGTGACACAATTTTTCAGAAGCAGTGTTCTTCATGACCCGAAGCTCACAGACACACAGAAACAAAATCATTCACAACGGGTCGCTTTGGCAGGTCGGACTCATGTTGAATGGGAAGTCATTTCGTTGTTGCGCATCGTACAAGATTTTGTTTGCCATATTGTCCTCGTAACGTGGGGTAACATAGGGTAACATAGGGGAGGGGCGAGGGGAGAGCGGGTGGATATTTCTGCTGTGATTCAACTTTTGTCAAGAGTGACAAATGACAAGATTTAGGGAATTTGGTAGCCAGCTGTCACATCAGTCAGAGGAGCCAGACAAGAAACGGTTATGAATGATTCATACTTCCTGGGTGTCTGCCGGACGGATGGATGGACGGAAGAACCAAAGCGACTGAGCCATGACACCCCCTGCCACTGACCCCCCCCACACACACACACACACACGTCACAGTGTGTGGGTGGACGGGTGGGTGGCAGTGCCGCACATTCTGCTCATCCATCTGGTTCACTTGTGGATTGACAGTCGGACATTTGCATTCGAAAGAAAGGGGGGAAAATGTGACCGGACTCGATTTGAATTGCCGGATTCGAACGCCACTCTCATCTCACGTTTTGTGTTTTTTCAAAGAGCCAATGTTTCACTCCCTCACGTCACAACAAATAAAACTCTTTCCACTTTGATTTAGTATGATGTGAGCGAGGAGCAGCGACATACGTACTGTGGGCATATTCCCAAGCCCGTTTCCCCCTCCTGAGGCCGGCTGCATTATGTATATATTTCTGCTTGATGCAAACAACAGCTAGCTGGAGAGCTTTTAATGCATTATTCAAGGTTATACTATAAATTAACTCGGTTACAATAAAATGGTCCCTTTCAAGTTTCGCGTCAGCAGGGTAACGTCACTTCTGGAAAGCATTAAAAGAAAAATGAGCACGACTTGTAGCATGAATGTCATCAAATTGCTTTTGATTCACTTCACGTTTGTTGTTGAAAAACAACTAAGAGAAAAAAAAAAGAGGCAGCAGCCTTGAAAAGGATTTTCAGCGTATTTGTGAGTCCAGCTCTCGGCAACACAAATCTAATCTTGTTTTACTTTTTCATTTTTTGTCTGTTTTGCACCTGCCGGGTGGAGTTTTTGCTCTTGATATGATAATGATGTTGAGGTTTGTATTACAGTATCTGGCATACAAATTTGTCCTGCGCACAAGGGCTTACAAGACTCCAGAAATGTACGTAAAACAGCTTCAGGATGCATCTTAAATATCTTCAAATGATACAAAAAGTAAAGAGCACAAGTTTCACATATGTATTGTATGATCACAACGCGGTCTCCCTCCCAATGGGTCAGGTACCGGAGCTTTGTCAGTGCCCATCGGCATCTGAGGCACCCTGCAGCGTCTGTATGAGATGCTCCAGGCTTACAACTACCTCCAATGTTAACCCATCCACATCATCATTAGATATCAGAGCAACAGACGTTGTTTAAATAGCGAATAATAATCTGAGTAGGACAGGAGGAAGGGGAAGTTAAACGATTCACAGAACAAAGGACTTTAACTCAGGAGGCCGCTGTTATTGTCCCGTGTGAAACCGTGTCCATGTTTTGTTCCCTAATGTTCAGACTTTACTAATAAGCGTAGCTATTTTACATGAACATTTTAGCTTCTTGACATTTTGAGACAAAGGTAGTTCCTACTCCTGGTAAGCTCAGCTTTCGTATCTGTTTCCAAGGAGATGAATTAACACATTTCTAACAGGAGAAAAAAAATCTAACTGGTTGGAAATCAAGAAAGCACACAAATTTGTATTTGCCGTCGACTACCAGGAACACTGTGGCCAACTTTTTCTTGGCCAAGAAGCTTTTTGACTGTCCTCACGTTGGCTGAGTTTCATTGTTTGCTTATCTCATAGGAAATAAATGTCCTTCCAATTGGTTATTGCCACATTGCCCACAGTGTGGTTGTGTGGTTAGCGATGTAAAATCACAGGAAAGTAAGTTCTCCCAAATAAAGAAGTCTTTTAAGATTGTAGTGGTTCATGACTAAATACTGCAGATAGTTTGCATTGCCACAAAAAGTTGTATATTTCAAACGAAAGCACTGCTGTCTCTCCGCCAACCGTTTATCGGGCCATTTCTTAAAACTTCTGGCAGCTGAAGAGGAAAAGTGCTCCTACAGACGGTGCCAAATTGCACTTTGGATTGTGGCCAATGTACAGCAGTAGTTCAATAATCATGCAGTAAATCGTGGGACTTCCACAGAGGCTACATCTGTACTGTCACAACCCATATGGCGTTAAATCAATGGCGGTTTTTTTTGTTTTCTGTCTCAACAGGCGTGGAACTGCTGGCTTTGTACAACCACCCGCCGGTGCGAGAGGGCCAGATGAAGTACTACACTGTCAAGGTGCCACTGCGGGTTCAAAACTGTGATGAGGGGGTCAAAGGCGTGGAAGCCAACTGGCTGGATCACATGACTCAGCACTTCAACAATGGAGCCTCACTGGTCGATGGATACTTCCACCTGGGCAATGGGAGCGGTAAGCCAGCTGTCACTGCAGAACACTGATTTTTACCAGCTAAAGATGTGGGATGAAATGTCTCATAAAGAATAAAACTCACATGTGCTGTTTTCAGGTTACATCTCAGACACAATCAAAAGAGATTTTTAGAATGAGAGGTTTGAGTTTTGGTCACTGGAATATTAAAAGAGCCTTCGCTTTTGGTCTTGGCTTCGTACATTCTCCTGAATTATTCCTCTCCAGGTTCTCTCAAAGCTCCGACAATTACAGTTAACAAAATTTCAAAAGCTGCGGCAGACGCTCCAAGCTCAACGAGCTGCGGCCGTTTGATTCTGCGGGGAAGTGCAGCCAAATTAAATAATTTAACTTTTGGCGGCAAATTACAGCCAGATAATACCCACAGCCAATCAGAGTCCTGCGACTCCTGTGTAGTGGTGTAACGGACAACTGTTGGTACGTGATCGGTACGGATCCCCCCCTCGTGGTTCGGCACGCATGTGACCCGCGGATTAATTACACAATTTAGTGTTAACCCTCACAGTGTGAAATAAAGTTTTACTGACGTTATCTGCCAATATTCAGTAAAATATGCGAACAGGAAATCTGTATTTATTCTTTTCTAGTCGCCGATCTCTGATAATGTTACATCGTAAACAACCAAAAGGTGTTGAGGAGAACAAAGGTTCCATTCAGTTACATTATGATGCGTTCAGGCTCCGTTTAGTGAAAATGAGTATTGGGCGAAGGTAAATTATAACGTGATCATGATGTGTTCACATGTAATCTTGTAAAATGTAGTGTTGGTGAGAACCTTGAATAAATCCAGTTGAAGGAGATGTTTTCACAACAACATGAACGGATATTAGAAAGGGTTTGTCGACCTTCGAAGCAGCTTATAATACATCTTTAAAACTACGAATAACAAGATTTGTTTTAATCCATAAAAATACAATCTTTTATTTCCTTAATTGAATTGTGTTTTTATTAGAGAACTGTATAGGGGACTATAACAAAGTGAACTTTTGATGGTTTACAGACTTCAGAGCAGTAACAATATGGATCATCAGTGATCGGCAATTAGTATCAGCGGCACAAAAAACGTGATCAGGGATCTCTAAAAGTTATATTTGCTCCCTTTTCTTCTTTTGCGCTGACGTGATCTGTGATCCGATCCGTGACTCTGATCTGTGATCCGATCCGAACCGTGAGTTTTGTGATCTGTCGCACCACTACTCCTTTGCCATTGTGGCCTATGTTACAAAGAATTCCTTTCTGCCTGAAACACATGAAGACACCTTCCAGCAGCAGAGAACGTAGCTATTGCACTTCGCAACGTTGCTTGGTCTGTTTCAAGCACAAGACCGGACGAAGGTAACATTCAATACATGGCTAACATCAGAAGTTGGTCAAAGTCTTCCACAATTGCTTCATGTGTCTATTTGCAAAATGTAAGCACTCTAAACTGCCAGAGTGGGTTGACCGTATTTTCAACTCCCTCAAACTTTTAAGTGTAGCACACGCTCATGCACCGTTGGCATTTTCATCGGGATGAGGGACAATTATTTCAGCTCCTGACACACCCACTGAGCACACCTTTCAGCACCATGGCCAGCAGACACAAAAAGGATGCTTTGTCTCCAAAAATCGTGGTTGTATAATTAACAGTTTATTTGAAAAGTGTATAATTAAACTAGTACACACAAAACACAGAATTGAATAGGTGTAATATAATTATAGATTGTCAGATACCTGTTAAAAACTAAAATGAATGTACTTATCAGTGCGCAGGCTGCCGGCTGAATGGTCGGCTGTGATTCTTTGCCAGCTATTGTATGTTGTTATCTGACCGTCTTAATATGATCTTTTATATCTGCGATTCCACCGTGGGTGACCAGAAATGAACTCTTGGAGTGTGTCCAGAATGCAGCATCTTCGTTGACGGTACTTTACAAAGGAAGGACTAAGACTAAAACTGTTACAATTTGATAGTTGTAAACCGGGGCATTTGAGTATTTTACAGCCGTTTGTCAGAACTCGGGACATGTTGCTTGAAACTGGGACAATCCCGAATAAACCGGGACGTCCGGTCACTGTATGCTGGAGGTTTTAAGGGAAGCTGAGACACTGCTATGGTGTCCCCATAAATGATAGAAGGATGGAGTCTGTTTTCACCAGTGGAGGATGCTTTTGAAGCTCGAGTTCACGGAGCTGTCTAGTATCCTCTTTTAAACTATTTCCTGTTTGGGTTTTCCTCTTCCATCAGACCCCGGCGGCTCTGCGCTTCACTGTGACACTGGAGAAATCAGCCAGCCAGAGTAAATAAGAGTCATAATTCATTAATCTGGGAAAGTGAACGCCTCAGCAACTCTGAAACATAGATAATTAACCTGATAACAAATTACTGCCTCCCTGCATATTTCATGTCCTGAGAATGGAGTAATGAAGTGTGTTATTATGATTCAATTTTTTTTTTTTCTGCTTATTAGGGTCCTCTAACATATTTTGCATTTTTCATGCGCTGATAAGATATGCGTCTCTCGAACAGTGAAATTACTGGGTGGGATTGGAAGCAGATCGGCTGCGTTATGAAACAGTTTCTGCCTTCACAGACTTATAGGAGTGAACTCAGCCCACAGTTTGGGCTCAGCCACTTTAGAAAACAGACAACTTTACATAGGTGAATGCTGTACTTTGTGGATTTTGGTCTCTTGAGAGTAGCTGGCCGTACGACATCAAAGCGGCACCCGGTTTGTTGTTAGCAGCTAATTAAATAAAACAGCCGTGCAGCTCGGCTCTAGAATCAGTATCCTTTCCTGCCGTTTCCATATTTAGCGACTCTTCTTTGAGACGAGTTTCTGAATTCACGATGAGGCGCGCGACACGATGCAGGAGACCATCTCAACCTCGTAAACATCAAGGACACGTGTGACAGCAAAGCAGCACTCTAAAGGACATGAACTGACAGCGAGAGGCGCTCGCAGTCGGATGGGTGATCGTAGTGACAGTGACGGCCTTGTTTTGAGATACAGAGCAAACCAGCGCGCTTCAGCTTTCATGTACCGACAGATACTAATGAGTGCAATTGTGTGTGTTTTCAAAGACTGACCTTCCTGGGGCCTTTTTTTCTCCTTTCATCCTGTTGGACTAATATTTGTTTTACACTATTTCTCCAAAAGAAAGATGTGTTGCAGAGCCTGCCTGCTTCATATCATGGATGGCAATGGTTTGTTATAAAGTCAAATTTGGCAACTTTGGAAGTGCAACAGATTTCCCATCCTCCATGACTCATCCACGCAAATACAATAAAGGTATATTTCCAATGACAACACTGTCTTACTGTGAGTCAACAGTAACACATTAAAAGTAAACCATGCATCAACACTTGTTCATAATTGCGTTGTTGTTAAGCAAAGCCCATCATTCAGTAATTGATTTAAAATAAATGATGCCTAAATTCCAAAGAGTCACATGATTTATAGTCAACTTGAAAGCACTTAAAGAGCTGCATACGTTAATCACAGAGGGTGTGAAGGGGGAATGGACAATATCCAATATTAATAAATATCAGCATGGTGATACATCAGTGTATGACACTCGTATAAAGTGGTTTATTCTCCTTTTTAAATTGTTTGCTGCTTCTATATAATTCCATCTCACTGATCTTTATGCTCTCATCCTGCTTAATTGGTAGAATCAGCACAATTCAGAGGATTTATTTACTATTTTGAAGACTTTCTAAACCTAAAATACATTTTTAGCGTTACAAATCCCATGAAACTGATAAAAGTTACTTCAAGTCACTACGAGGAACTTTAATTCCCTGCATGAAGACAGAAGCGGTAGTGTTTCTGGGTACCAGAGTCCCTTTAGAAAACCTCTCATTTTATTGCAGCAGGGTCTGACAGTCTGCTCCTCGCAGTCCTGGTTCTAGTTGTTCCGTGCCTCCCTTTCCTCCAGTGGGCCCGGCAATACGGCCTGGGTCTCCAACAATGTGACGGTGTTGGCTCCCAGCGGGGTGCAGAGCTTGTTTACTTATATGGGTCATATAGAAGCATCCGTATTAAACAGAGACTGCTCATTACCAGCTAAAGGTTCCTCACAGTAACGTTAACAATGAGAAAATATGTGACTCTGAAAACACAAGAGTCTGTTGTTGTGGACCTAGAGTTCATAGATGACCTGCCTTTAGTTTTAGCCTGTGCATCACTGCACATGTTCCTGCAGTCAGTCTCTGAGTCTTTTCCTAAAAACTGTGCTACCGTTCTATCGTCTCTGACAGTCGGCTGTGGCATGGTCCAGAGGGATGCACATTCACACACAACAAAAACCGCACCATGTTGGTCCCTGTGCTCCTTCTAAAGATGGGTTTCCATGGTGAAGCCGAATAAGAAAGCATTCGGGAGGACTTTGTTTGCATTCATGTGTGTGTATTTGTGTGTATATCGCTCAGATAGTGTAAGTCCTGTCTGGTGTGACAGGATTGTTTGCAGTGAGTGGAGACCTCGCCCGAGCCACAGGGTAGGATATTACAGCAATATTGAATTTACAGATCCTCAGCTGCACGTGGGTCGCTCCACGGTCATAAGACACGCATTAAAGATTCATACAAACTGTGGCACTGCCTGCAAACACACACACACACACACACACACACACACACACACACACACACACACACACACACACACACACACACACGCAGTATGCCAGCATGCATCCACATATACCTTCAGAGACACACAAACATTTAAACACACCAAATACACATACATTCACACCATCTCCCCGAGTTGGGAGCAGGGTGGGGGGGTGAGTTTTTTTACTGAAGAATTGACAGTAATGGTGTTGACGGGGAGTTTGAATGCGTTACTTGTATAGCTTAAGCTATCTTCCAGAGCCACAATGAGGATTTGTAGCCTGGGTGTGAGACATTGAGCTATTCATATGCATGACAGTCAGCGCTCACTGGTTTCTATATTTGGGCAAAGAGGGAGAGAGATAGAGCAAGAGAGATACAGGGAATATGAAAATACAATAAGGATTTTTTTACTATTATTCTGTAAAAAGAAATTCAGGTAAAGAGAAACCATGTGCAACAAAAGTTGACAAGAGATGGAATTGGAACTGCAATGTCTGTGCACGTGTGTGTACACTTATGTGCACACTTGGCTTTCTGTGTGGTTGTAGTTATGTGTACACAGGTTTTATCTGCACAGCATGTGTCCCGAGTTGTTCTGTGTTCATTTAGCACTGGAATTTAAACCAAGCAGTTCAGTTCACTTTTGCACGTGTCAATTTCCACTCGTCTTTTCAAAATAAACTTTCGTTTTCACAGGCAGCAACTTGGCTAAGTTTGGGCAGCAAAAGTACTTTGTTATGTTTGGGAAAAGATCGTGATCTGGTTAAAATAAGAACATTTGACTCGTAGTCAAGTAAACTGTAATGTAAACAGGGTAGAAATGTTACGCAACTTAAAATACGGCAACGTCTCTAGACCATAACCGGACTTCCTACTTTACTAACGCCATAACCAAGGTCCAGTAGAGCGTCATAGTTTGACACGGAGGGCCAGTGATCAAGCTGCCGTATTTGACCAGTTGGGAGTGAGAACGTGCATAACCCGGGCGAAACATGAGCACCCACCACTATCACACAAACCTGTTGAATAGAAAACTAGATCATGTTCCCAATTGTAGTGCTTGAAAGAGTGACTGTGAAGTGAAGAGGTGCCATTTATCTATTAAGATTTTCATGAGCAGAGCGATAATCTTAATAAACGAGTACCTCAGCAGGCACAAGTCCAACAAAGCGGTTCGGCAGCGTTGGCGATGATCCACAAATGTTGATGACGCTATTTTGTTTTTACACTGAAAGGCAGTCCTCTGTACCTAGTGGAGGAAATGCTCTCTCTTTATAAAATAGTCACAAAAATATAGTTATCTTGAGGTTTTACCATGTTAGTCAGTGCGTAGTTGCCAGAGCATGTGTTTTCAGGGTGGATGAGGATGAATCCTTTGTACAAGTGTGAGAAAGCTAATCCGCGGTTCTCTCTCTACAAGCTAGTCTGCCCGGTAACATACAGGTACCAGCCTGCCAGCTGCTAAACCTTTGGCTCCACAGGGAAGAGCCACATCACACCCACAGTCTCTTTTTCTTTTCTCTCTCTCTTGATGTCCACTTATCCTGTTTGAAATATAGATAAGCTGTCAGCCGCCTGTCTCCAGCTCTGTGAGGCAGCGCCTGGCACACATGTTTAAATCATGTCAGCAGACGTGACCTTGGGCGGGGTCACTTTGCGGCTCGGCGGCGGGCAGCTGGACTTGAACGCACAGACGGCGATATGTGAAAGCTCATGGACTTGCAAATGCGAACGTTGGGAACGCTTTATTCGATTGCAGTAGTTTCATATGTCTCATAGAAAACGTTCACATGCTTTTTTTCATCATCTTTGCTTCTCATACTCAGATGGAGGGCTGTGTATTCTAATAGGAGTAACTGTAACTTTAACACTGCAGAGGCTCAGAGTCAGAGGGCATTTAAGGACACAGAAAGAATCACCTCGGCCTCTCTCCCCAGCCGTCTGTTGGACACCTGAGTCAGCAGTCTGAGCTCATCTCTGCTCACAGACCCGCATCTTTACACAGACACCTATCAAAGGCAATGATGTGTTCGTCTTTGAAAAGTGTTTGTGAGGTTGAAAAATGGAAACCAGATCAACTTTCAGTGTGGCAGTAAATCCATCTCTTTATTTTTTACATTTGTGATAGTAATTGCACAAATAGTTGGTTAACAACACTACCTAATGCTCTACATCAGGGGTGATTGTGGGTCATATACAGAAAAATATAAGGAGTCACAGACCGAATACTAGTGAATGCGTAGATTTCAACCAGTTAGAGCAGAAAACCACATGTGCCATAGAAATGATCAAAATCAAAATATACAACACCGATGGACTCTTGATGGTTTTAGCTTCTCAAATTTGATAGTCAGCTGCTTTCCCTCGTCTTAACATGATAGTAGATGAAATCTTCTGGACCGCCACCTCGAGCTTTTGTAAATTGTGATGTGCACTTTTCTCGCTGTTTTCTGATGTTTTACGGCCTAAACGATTAAGCGAGAAAATAATTGGTAGATTAATTGGTTATGAAAATAATCATTAGCTGCAGCCCTAGCTGGAATCATAACTAGTTCTGGGTCCAGACGGCTTCGTGGGAACAACTTCCTGTAAACTCGCTCAGAAACACTGTGTGCTAGAAACCCATGCACAACAGCAGGTTGGCGAACGTGTCCATGAATATTAGGAACAAACTGCTTCCAAACTCACTTGATATGTGCAGCCAAAGACCTCACGTCTACATCCAAACACCCACACACCACAGACTACGACAAACTTTTAGGTTTCACTCTCTGTGCGTCAGCTTACGCACACTGGGTTGGTGACCCCCCTCCCCCCCATCTGTCATTTGGGTGCCGATTTCAGCTGCTATGTGTCACTTTGCTGTCACTCCAGCTATCTGACTCTCCCCTTCCATTTGCCTCTGTGTCTCCCAGTCCCAACGCTGTCACTCCCCGTTTTTTAGTGCGACTGTATTTGCATGCCTCGCCCTGCGACCTTGACTGTGAGTCACGGGGGGGGGGGGGGGGATGGAGAGCAATTTTACTGAGGGCCCACGCACGGTGTTTTTTTTTTTTTTTTGCAAGTGTAAACAACTTATTCTCTGTCGGCCCGCCGGGTGCTCGGCTCAGCTCTCAGTCAATAGGCTGTTAATAGATAATGTTTATTCGTGCACGCAACCGGTGCATTCCCCAGACGGACTCTACGCCCCCAGCAACCGACTCCTTCTCCTCCACTTCTCCCTCTTTCTCTCCCTCTCTCCTCCGCACAGCCTCCGTCTGCATTATCACCAGAGACAGGCTGCTCCCTCTAGAGCAGCGAGACAGAAACCCTTTGTCGAGCTGCACCCGAGTGATCCCTGTCGCGCCCGGCGGGGGAACCGACGGTGGGCCTCGGCGCCTCACGTTTTTACCCAAAAGGCTTCTTTCAAACGATTTGCCAAGGGGCTGAGGAATGAGACGGAGAAGCGTTGGACTGGAGGGAGGAAGGAGGAGATAGAGGGAGTGGAGGAGGAAAAAAAAGGCGAACAGGTGGATGGGGTGAACAGTGACAATGTCTGTATTTGAGAGAGTATGTGTGAGAGATGTCTTCAATTGAGCGGGCGCAGGTCCTAAATAGGTTTTCAGGGAGGGGAGGGTAATAAAAGAGCCTGTCATCCCTCCGCTCCATCTCTCCTACTGTCTTGCTCCATCCCTCCTTCTCTTTCTTTCCTCTCCAGCAGCCTCTCATCCCCCTACTATTAGGGCCCAGTAATGAAATGTGGAGTGTCTCGTATTGGTGTCTGGGCCCCAGCAAACTGCATTAGTGTGTAAATGGTGTAGGAGTAATGAGAAAGCACTCAGGCCAGCCGGGACAACTGGACCCTGGTATTGTGTCCGTGTGCGTGTATGTGTGCCTGCATGTAACGTGCACATGCATCAAACGAATAACAAGAGACGTTAGGTGGAGAGGGGTCCCGGCTCTCGGGGGCCGGAGCGCCGTTTCTGTCTCGGGTGGCAATCCTGCGATTGTTAGCTTCCAACAGGAGAGAAGCTTAGAAAATCTATTTGGTCAGCGGCACACAATCTCACTCGTGGCCTAAAGCGTCAATGTCTTTATGTGGCTCGCTTAATTCAAGTCGTTCTAAAGGTGAATTATTCAGGCTTAGCAAAAGGATTTATGCATTAATGCCTTACGGGCTGACTTCATTAAATCAGTGGCTGCATTTCTCCATCGCTAAAATCTGTCCATCTCTTTTTTTTTTTAAAGCGGTGGCTCTCAGTCCTGATCCTCTGAATCCTATCAGCTATTGCATTCACCTTGTTTCCCAGCCGCGATTAGGCTTTGTGTAGCTGTCGAGCAAGAAAACCAGCAGGGCTCCGGGTCCCAGCACATAATGTCTCCTCTTCTTTTTAAACATCCCAGAAGGGGAATACCTGCTCCTTTCTTTTACACTGTCCCCCTGCATAATGTATAAGTGCACATTGCTCATACAAATGGCCCACACCACTGGCTATGTAATAAAGGGTTGTGTGTGAATGTGGCTGAGTGATATCATTCCATTTCCTCCGGCCTGGAGGGCCTAAAAAAGCAGCCGCAGAGACAAGACAGACACGCTCCATCCAGTAACTACTCTCTTCACGCCTCGATTTATTTCCTCGTTCTTCTTCTTCTTCTCTGCAGATATGCTGCCTAAGTCGGTGGAGAGCGTCTTCATCTTCCAGGAGGCGAGCGAGGTTGAGCCGAACGCGGCAACCCCGACATACGATGCCATCGTAGTGGAGCAGTGGACCGTCATCAACGTGAGTGGAGAGATTTGTCTTTTCCTCGAAGTGTCGCGGGTTTTGTGCTCTTCTTTAAAAAGGTTGTAGGAATTAATTTCTATTTAGTTTCGATGCAGGGGGGTAGAGCGTTATATATGGACATGGAGGGGGAAAGTAAGTGTCGTGAATAGGTGTGTAACACCGTACGAATGACCAGAGTGACCACCACATAACTGGAATCAACATGCGTCATATTTTGATAAAGCTGTTACGAATTAAAGATAAAATATGGTTTATCCCTCCAGTAGAGTTACAGAGACTTGGAGTCTATGACCACACTTTACTGGGACTCTTTACAGAGTGCTGTTTGTTCCTTTTAGATGGGAAGAACACACATTTTCAATATGAACAACTCTCTCCCTAATCCATGTATGTCTTCAAGTATAAGGTCTAGAAGTGCTCCATAGACAATGGACTGGGATAGATGTTATAGGTGACAATGAGAGCACTTAGGGGAACAAGACGGTGAGCTTTCGATTTGGGATTGAGTGGGATTGATTCTTTAGTTTATGGAAGCAGCTGAGCGCTGTGAAACTTCAGCTTTTTTACTGTCTGCAGCCTAATGGGAGTTAATTAACATCTAGACGACAGCAGGCTGTGTAAAGGATAAAGTGAGTAAGCAACCACCAGCTGGCACTGGCAAAGGAAATGTCAAAAGAAACGTTCAAAGCCAAAATACCGAGATCAGTGGCACTAAGCTTCAAACTATGACGCTCTACATACTCCTCTAGCGTGAGTTTTGCACTAGTTACATGTATAGTGTCTTTTCAAAATAAACTTCCTTCTTCACAGGAAGTTAGATTTAGGCAACGAAACTACAAAGTCAAGTTTAGGAAAAGAGCATTAACTCGACAAACGACTCACCCACCCCACAAAATGTCAACCTTACTTTTAGATTTGCATCGATCTCCTGGACAACAGTCCTGTGTTCGTCTTTCACCTCTGTCACCGATCAATATCGGTAAAATATTCATATTGATACCGTCTTGTTCAACAATATATTTGAGCCACATTACCCAAGCTTGTTTAGAGCACAAATCCTCTTAGAAAGTCTGGACCTCCTGTATAGAAATCAGTTGTCACTCAGATATCGTGCCCTTCCAGACCCTCCTCACAGCCAACCTTCCCACCCACCCCCCCCCATCAACCACCCCAAAGGCAAATCTATCAAATCTCAATTTATGGGACATGTGTCATGGTCGCTTGTCTTATCAGGAGCAAACAAGCCCTTATCTTCCCACCGATTACCGTCTCTCCTCAGCACAAGTTCCAAGTTGGAAATTGATTTCTGTCTGGAGTTGAAGGGTTTGCGGCCATTTCATTGCCTTTCAGCCGTATGTATGTATGTATGTGTGTGTGTGTGTGTGTGTGTGTGTGTGTGTGTGTGTGTGTGTGTGTGTGTGTGTGCCTGTGTGTTTGTGCATGCAGCTGCATGCGTTTGTGCGGATGAGTTTGGTTCTGTGTGTCTCTATGTGTTTGCCGATGCTATCACTGTAATTGAATTTAGACTTTTTTTTTGTGGCCCGTGGCTGTCCAAGTGTGAAAGGAGACTTTTGTCCCCTAAAAATGTGGATCTGTGATTGTCCAGCCCAGCGCTGATGGCCTCATGTGCCAATAAAAATAAATAAAGAAAAGACTCCAGCAGTCGTCTTGGTGGCAGCAGTAAAGCCTCGCCTCCTCCGAGATGAACGGTAATACTGTTACAGCTTAATGGATTTCAAGGCTTCCTCAGAAACGTCAACAGTGAACGACGCCGAACCCACAGCCAGTGTGCCAGGAGATCCAATCAACTCTTCCACTGGGACTTTATCAAAAAAAACTGCTTCACCAGAGCAATCTGCACCATGCCAAATCAGATTGACAGCACACTCCTTCACAAAGGGCGATCAGGGCTTCACATCATCCCCATTCACTGCGATAACTGCCTGAAAATTGATATGCAGAGTATCCTCACAGCTCATTATTGTTTCAGTGCCGGGATAATTACAATGAAATATACGGCAGAATACTGATTGCGTGTTTTTTCTCTTCTTCTTTATATATGCCATCTTGTTTTCCCCCTTAAAGCTCTATCGTTCTATTTATCCAGAAGTCTGAAAGGTGGTTGGATGTATGAAGCTCAGAGCAGACGAGGAAGCCGTTTCACTGAGGGATAGCAATCATTTATATTGTCGTCAAGTGGTGGTGTATCGTCTCAGGGACGGTGTCTGTTCATCGCTGACGGAATAAGAAAGTTGTTTAGTATTGTTCCGTTTATAACGGAGAAGTAATCGGGGAATTTGTATGAGAGAAGAAAAAAAAGTAGAGTTTCTAATGGCATCAGATCTACATGTGTCTGCAGAGGAGCAGAATACTACTGAATATGGATGCATAATACTGGTTGTGATAATGATATTGTAAAGTTGTTCTCCTTTACAATGAGATGTTCAAAGTAGAATATATGTGGAGGCTTTGAAGTTGTTTAAAGGCACCTTTTACAGAGTTGTGCTGCGTAACGAAAATGAAGTACAAGTAATTGAACTCATTTCTTGTGCCGTGCATTACTTCTTCAATGAGTTTGACAACAATTGACCCTTCATAAGTCCCGCCCAATTGAGCAAGCTTGGAAGCCGCCTGATCCTCGGTCAACTTTCCCCTTTCCTGTTATACTTAGCTACATCTGTATGAGGTAACGTTACTGTTTGAGTCACATTACATTGTATAAAGTCACAGATACTGTGAGGTGTTGATTTTGTCCGTCCCTGTGGATAAACGCGGTGGTGTATCCGAGCACCAGAGTCCCTTTACAAAACCTCTCATTTTACTGCAGCAGGGTCTGACCGTCTGCCCCGCTCAGTCCTAGTCATGGTTCTGAATCTGAAACCCAGCAATACGGCCTGGGCCTCCAGCAGCGTGGTGTCGGTGTTGGCTCCCAGCGGGGTGTGCAGGTCGAAGGCGTCTGGTGAACCTGAATTATTTCATCTGATTTCGTTCCTTTGTTTTTATCTCTTTAAGGCTTTGTGCCACGACTGTCGCCCCTAAGTAACTTATGGTGTCATTTATTTTGATATTCACGACGTCTAGCTTCCCAACGGGCAAGGTTAGCCGAGTACAGTTTATCATTGTAAATATATCCTTCAATCGCATACTGTAATCCTTCAAGAAGCGGTCAACTTCTTCTTGGAGCTATATTGCCTTGAGACTAATCTGCAGCACCCGGCTAAACAGAACCGACGTCTCCATGTTTCTTTTTGTCAAGCTTGTCCGACCTAGCGACAGTAGCTAAGTCATACGCAGGTCCAGTGTCCAGCATAAGGCTGCATGTCTTCTGAATAAAAGTGCCTCAGAGCTGATACAGACTTTTCTTTTCATGAAAAGCAAAACAACACAGATTATTGACAGATGTTCTGAATACATCCGAAGATGCAGCAGCTGCCTGAACGTGACAATGACCTCAAAAGGAACCACGTGGATGGTGGTGAAGTGCTCAAAATAGATAACTCATCAGGGGTCTCTGCTGTGAAACTCCAATAAGGAGCAGCTCCGCATCGCTCGTGTCCAGTGGGAAAATCCATTCAGGAGCTGCCTTGGAACTAATGTAGTGAAAGCGCTCTTTCCTCTCACCGAGTTTCAAAGGAGCAACAACCAAACAAAGCAATGCCTCCTTCAGACCTCAGCGAGGGTTGGTCCTAATACGTTTGCTCGCAATGAGCTGCTGCGGTGAAAATCAGCTCATCCTTCAAAGATGAACTGGTTTTCACCTGCACTACTGACGTCTATTGGGTCTGATATTTCTTAGAAGCTGCTCATCCTGTATTTTCGTACCTTCTTAATATGTTGTTTATTAAAGCGCCATTATCCACTTCAACTCTGCCAGCGTTGGGTCCATTATGACAAACGTATGTCGTGCAACGAGCAGTATTTCAAATTCTCAAGACCATAATAAAAGTTTAGAAATATATCTACCTTGTCATGCTACTGTAAGGGAACTGTTTATGAGATGTAGAATATCTGCATCTGGCCTGATGGTGCAACCTTAAAAAACATCTCGTCTCCGGTTGGAACATTTTACTCAATGTAACATCATGAGCTTCAAAGACCTCTTTGATTTTACCAGACCTCGTTAGAACACTACGCTAATCAAGTTGCATTGTGGGAAGTGTAGGTGCCAGAATTTGACAAGGAAGAAGAATGTGTGGAGCAAAGGAAACAATATCTCTGGTTCTGTTGAGGCGATTTGAGGGCGAGTGCAAGTCTGACAGTGTTATAGGAGTGCAAAGCCAAAAAGTGTACTTTTTTAAATGAGCACACCAGCAATTTAGCATTACATTTCCATCTACAGAACCCAAAAAATAAAAACAGATATTATTTAAATAATATTTTATTACAAAAACGGTAAGGTGTATGGAGTCAGCTTATCGCTCTCCCAAGTGTCTCCTAACCCTAACTCGCCTATCATTAGTTGAGACAGTAAACCTGCTCTCGTCTGTGAAGAGTATCGGCTTCCAGTGACGCCGTGGCTAGTTCTTGTGTTCACGTGCAAATTCAATTGTGCTGTGAGAAAAGCGTCCGATACCGGCGGTCTGGTTGGATGAGTGAATTCCAGCAGCGCAGTGGAAGTTTCCAAGGAACGAAATGTACACGAACTCCTGCGATTTTGACAACACAAGGTGACGAGATAACGGCCTTGTCTAGGAAACCTGACCCGCCAGATGGTTTGTTACACAGACCCATCGGAGAAGGAGTCATTGGAAACCTTTTGGAAAAGGGCAAATACTTTTATACTATGCTTGGCAGGTGATTAGAAGAACTATCTGCCAATCAAACCTTTGCCACGTCAGTTGGGAGACGAGCGAAAACATTCAAACAGTCCCCTCTCCACATCATCTCTGCATTTCTAGTGATGCAGCTATGTCTTTCCTTAGATCCTGATGTTTTTCCTCAATGCCCACAGTGTGTAATGCACATTTTCTATTTAAAAGAAATAAAGTTGTAAGCCCAAAATAACATAACTAAGTTTTCTCAGACTTGATAAAGCTCCCCCAAAGCCACAGAAGACATTATACAACATGTTTTACAGGTTGTGTTGTACAAGTAGTAAATTGACTTTGACATGTAATCCTGGTGAGGTGCCCCCAAGAGGAAAATCAGGGATAAAGAAGTCAAAAATCAATGTACAGGCAATGGGTCTGTAAAGCATCACCCTTAAAAGGGTCAATTTACCCCAAAAAGCGTATTTTACACTTCCACCCAGTGGTATCATCCATGCACAAGATCTTAGTGTGCCACCTCCCCAAAACAGAGAGGGTGAATGAATTTTGAGCAGCACAAACAAAAGTCAATTCACCTCCGTTTCAAGGGGCAACACAAATCTCCAAACCGCAGCACATAAAACAGAAACGATCCTGAAAGGCCACTGGAGATAAATGAGAAAGTTTGTTTTGGGGTTCTTTTTGTTTCCAACCCTTTAAAATGTTCCTTTCCAGAGCAATAAAACTGGCTTCGGTGTTTATTACACTAATTAGCAACAGCAGAGATGCAGCATGGTTCTACTACTGAAAAATATATATAAACAAAAACAAAACCTGCAAGAAAATGATTGCAATGCTTTATGCATAACTTAGCAAAATGGTAAGAGCAGACAGCAAGACAGATTGCTCAGTAGCTCCCTTGTTACCACCAGAAAAGCAGTATTTATGGGTATTATTAGTTCAGCTAGAACATAAAAGATAACTGTTGTTTTATGACTTTGGTGTTCACGAAATAATTTACAGCTGAAATAACTGACTTCAGATGGATAGAGGATCTAAAGGTCGACTTAATAAGAAGCTGTGTGTGCTTTACCGTCTGCACATATAGCTTTAGATATCAGCGTGATTGTCGGGAAGTAAAATGTTCTCTCAACCACTTCAAGCGCTGCACTGTGACGATGTTGGCAGGCTTGCTCGCTCCTTGATCTTGACAACTCGTAACCTAAAAGACTGCAAGGAGAGTTTAGAGAGAGTGTGTGTGTGTGTGTGTGTGTGTGTGTGTGTGTGTGTGTGTGTGTCTACTCCTGCAGAAAGACACCCTAAAAGTTAATATCAGTGGAGTTCAAATTTAAGAAATGGCAGTCCAAAGTCAAAGCAAGCGAAAGGAGCTTAACAGCGCCGACATTGTTGTCACTCATTCCCAGAATTTACTTGCATCCGCGGCTTTAAAGAGCAGCACTTCACACTCTCAGGAAACTAAAGAAATGGGATTAGGGCCCCACATCACAGAGTCGGTGTGGCAGGGAGGACGCTTTGAAGAAATACTTTAGGACATAGACAAGGACACCTCAGTCATATATATATATATATACACACATGAACATAGCGTGTGTGTTCTGTGACTCAGATCTGCTTGAAATCAGGTTCACACAGAAAGGTACTGAGTGTCTTCCTCTGGGTTCACTCGTCAATGCGCAGGATGCAGATTAGTCGTTTTTTCCCCTCCAACATCAAGCCTGGTGCATTATTTATAACATACAGTATATTCTTACAATATTATATATTTCTCATGCTTCCTGTTTCTCTGTGTGTGCATGCTGTGGCCCGTCTGTTGTGCAGAGGTCGTTAACATGCATCGCCTGTCCGTGATATCGCTATCCTTTCTGACCAAGGTGAGAGAAGAGGTGACCCAGATAGAAGGAGAGTCATTTGCGCCGTCCCTGCAAGTGAGAGATCGCCGCCCGCTCTGTCCGACAACGTGACGATGATGCTGATAGATCCGGGGGCGGAGGCTTTGGTTCATAGGTAGTGTGGTTGTTTATCAGCTGTTTTAGAAACAACGTGACAGAATAGAGGCTTAGCTGTGGTGTACATTTACTCAAGCGCTGTAGTGTTTTCCATTTCATGCTACTTAATACTTCTACTCCATTTCAGAGGGAAATATTACCCCACATTTGTAAACCGATTTTAGATTTTCAGATAAAGATTTTACATTTAAAAAATATGATAAGATGATTTAATACTGTGCAAAGCAGCAATGCCTAGTTTGGCAGATGTCTGAGCCATAAGCAGTGCACCAAAGACAAAGTTCCCCTCTAATAGTCAGAGATGGTTGAGGCCCAAAGAGGTCAAATTCATGTAAACATATATGTTTTTACAAAAAAAGAACAAAGATTAAAGGAAATGTAAACAAAATTGTAGCAGTTAATCTTTTTAGAGGTTGGTCACCTACACTTACATGACTGTATATTAAGTAGTTGAAATTAGCTCCACCTTGACCAGTTACAGCAGTATAATGCTGCTTACACATCAGTAACAAAATAATAATGTAATGTAATAAATCGGGTGGAGTGATGAGCAAAAGTGAACTGTCTAAGGAGGCAGATTTGAGTCCAAATTGAGGTGAACATGACACAGAAACTGGCGTGTCTTCATCTCTTGTTCCTCTCTTCACCAAACTAGGTTACGGTTAGAAGAATCAGATCAGTTAAAAAAAACATCTGGTTTCTTACCTAACTTAACAAAGCAAACGGAGACACAGGGAAGAACTCTGGGCTCCCCTGTCACCATGTGGCTCTGGGCCCTCTCTTTATAGAATTAAATAATTAGGGCTGTCGCTTTAAAGCTGATGATGTGTCTGGTGATCTGACTCAGAGCCCACATTTCAGTCAGTTTCAAACATCAAATAGTATCTTTCTTCCCCCTGTAAAAGCACATGATAAAAGCTTTCAGTGAGAGCAGAGGAGGAGCAGTAAACTCCACGCTCTGACTCATCTTGTTATCAGGCCGCATAGTTTGGTCTTGACTCAACGGTAGACTAATACCATGTAAAAGTCGAAAGTTTGGATAAACTTTGGAGGAACTTAAAAAGTGCATCGGTGTAACCAAAGCACTGGACAAATTAAAAAGTTGGCCTGATGATGGATATTTGAAAGAGGGATCAAAGTTTTTACAGTTCTGGGCACCAAGGATGTCCACATTTCATAATAAAAAATAAAGTAAATAAAGCCATGCCAAAGCCAACATGAACAAGACGTCCTTAACGTGCCCAGAATTATGTAACTTTGGACATCTACAATTACACAACAGTTGGACAAACTCGTCTGTTGATCATGTGATGCGATTGGAAGCTACAGAACAGTAAGCGAGTGGACTTCGTGGTGAGCTTGTTCTGTCAAACTCGTCTCATGCATCCTGCGGTCTGAGTGGTGCAGACGGCTCGATTGCACAATTGCAGCGAGGGCAACTGTGTGTGGAGGGTTCACAAATGCACCATCATATCCTCATGTAAATGTGAGCAAAATATATAGATATAGATTTTTTTAAAAGCACAAATATTGCAGTGCTTTAAAACATGTTGGATGCTGAACTTCCTGTTGCTGTGACAGCACTCTATCGGGATCTGAATGCCCTTTTTTAAAAGGTATTTGCTTCATCATTACTGGACTGTGTCTGCGGAGCTGCTGACCCCAGTTGTCTGCAAAATTACAGCCACATTCAGAGCTGGTGCAAAACAGAATTATGGTTTGTTATGTCTGCCTTGCTGAGTCGGTGGAGGGGGGTTTTAAAGAAAGACAATATACTGGTGTTTTTGTTGAGCGAACACTCTGAACCTCCAGTTGACCTGCAGCTGCCCCCTCCCCTCGCCATAGGGCTGAAAACAAACTTTGTCTTAGGAACCAAGTTCCCAAACACTGGATAACACATCTCCAAACCATCTCGGAACATGATAGACTGTAGGTTTAACATCAAAAACGTTGAGGTTAGAGGTGGTTATTGCCTTTGCAGTTGTTGCTTTGGCTACCATCATCAGCTGGGAGAACTGTGACAGTGAAAGCCACTGACATATTCTGCTCTTCATGCCGAGATGCCCTTCAGCAAGGCGGTTGGATCCCGCCGCTCCAAGGTACAAATGTGTTTATCTGTGTGACGAGATGATCTCAGGAAAAAAAAAAAAAACTGGATTCAATTTAAAGTAGCTTCAACCGAGGTTGTTGAACTACAGCTCCTCTCTCCTCTCACCGTGTGGTCCTTCTTTAGAGTCGCACAGATAACATCGGAGACAAAGATGGCGGCGTGATTGCTTTGTTTTTGAGGCTCGGAGGGTTGATGCTGGAGTGCTGATGCAGCGAGGTGGCCCTGCATAATAAGTCAGGGAGAGAGGGGAGCCAGACTCCGGGGATTGTGATTAACTCTCACCTACTCCAAAGAACAGCAAGCGCCATTACAGAAAAAAATTATTTCTCAATTTACTTTCCGGGCAAGGCTTTGAGAAGAGAGCCTGTTTCTGGGAGTGGTTCCAACGTAAACCTCCGAAAAAAAATGCAGATGCACCGCTCCCTGCAGGAAGTTAGAAAGTAATGCTTGTGTAAATAATGTCTGGAGCCGTGTCTTGTATTCTAACGATTAGCTCTTCGCAACAACTTGATATGCGACTGCTTTAGGTCTGTTTGTGTTCATGTTCTGTCATCCTGGTCAATAACAATCTGTGGAAGAAAAATGAGGCGATGTGCGTTGGAGTGGGTTTAAGTGTTCTGACTTGAGGTCTGTCTCATGGCAGAAAATGATGATCAGTCTCTCTCTCTCTGTGCGTGTGTCTCTCTGTGTCTCTCTATCTCTCTTTCTATGTGTGTGTCTCTCTCTCTCTCTCTCTCTCTCTGTGTGTATCTCTCTCTCTCTCTCTCTCTCTCTCTGTGCGTGTGTCTCTCTCTCTCTCTGTCGCTCTCTCTCTCTCTCTCTCTCTCTGTCGCTCTCTCTCTCTCTCTCTCTCTGTCGCTCTCTCTCTCTCTCTCTCTCTCTCTGTGCGTGTGTCTCTCTGTCTCTCCCTCTCTCTCTCTCTGTGTGTATCTCTCTCTCTCTCTCTCTCTCTCTGTGCGTGTGTCTCTCTCTCTCTGTCTCTCTCCCTCTCTCTTTCTGTGTGTGTGTGTCTCTCTCTCTCTGTCGCTCTCTCTCTCTCTCTCTCTCTCTGTGTGTCTCTCTCTCTCTCTGTGCGTGTGTCTCTCTGTCTCTCTCCCTCTCTCTCTGTGTGTGTCTCTCTCTCTCTCCCTCTCTCTCTGTGTGTGTCTCTCTCTCTCTCTGTGTGTGTGTCTCTCTGTGTCTCTCTGTCTCTCTCCCTCTCTCTCTCTCTGTGTGTGTCTCTCTCTCTCTCTGTCTCTGTCTGTCTCTCTGTGTGACCACAAACTGGACCCTGACGCAAAATTAGTAGAGGCAAAAGTACTGTCGTCATGGTAGTAATCATACTTGTAGTAGTAGCAGCAATAGAAGTAGTAGTTACAGATCGAGGGATAGCAGTATGTAGTTGTACTACTTGGCTACTTGTAGTTGCTGGGATAGCAGTTATAATGGTAGTAGTAGTTGTTGTAATGATACTACTGCTATAGATGGAGGATTATTCTCAATTAGAAGTAATTGTAATCAGATTGTTTTGATGGAAGTGGTACAAGAGGTGTCAGCAGTTGTAGAGCAGTAAAACAACAGTATAACAGTATAACAGTAGTGGCATTAGTTGTGATAATAGTGGTAGTTGCTGGTCAGATGAACACTAAAGGAATAGGCAAAGTGGTAACCAATAGTACTTATATACATAGTATTCGTTGTGCTTCAATGGTAGTAGCTGTTGTTGAAGCAGATGTTGTTGACAGTAGTTTATTAGTAGAAGTTGTAGTGAACAGTTCTTAATAGTATTACAGTATGGTAGTAGTGTAGTCCACATTAATCTTAATCATTTATTACCTCCCTCCCCCAAATTGTGTAATTATATCACGTGATTTGAGCAAACTGTCCCTTTAAAGTGTTATTTCCAAGACCGTTAATACCGTAAAAATACAGAACAATATGTTAAAGACAATATGTGCCGTGGTTACCAGAGCATGAAGGAGTTTATGCTAAAACATTAACTGTGAGAGCAGAAATAGCCAACTAGCACCCTGGGTAGACCTACCACAATAAAAGCTTTTACGATCTGCGATACTTCATATGAAAAGAGAGGAAACCAAAAAGGTGATGGGGTCCTGCTCTGCTTTTGTATCTCACCCTGAAGTTTTTAATGTGTCACCTGATGTTTTTGATATTTTTGTGAATCTGTGGTGCGGCTCCTTCAGGGACAAAAGGGACCCTTTTCTAATGCAGCCTCTCTGTGGCTCACGCTGATGAATGTACAGTATACTCACACGAAAACCTCGGGTGCAGCTTTAATTAGACAAGACTGTCACAGTTCACAGTACAGTGAAGGCTAATGTAGCGTGTGTAGGTGTGATGTATTCTCAAGTCTCTGCTCTCGTACAGTTGATCAGCGCACTATGAATAGACTCACATCAGCACCCATGCTGCACATCCGGGTGCAACGGTCTGGAATTTATGTAAAGAAAAAAAGGGGAAACGGCCTGAATATTGAGACTTTTGTTTTACTCTTATCTTTAAAATTATTGTTATTTTGCACAGTCCATAACTTCAGGCATCCTTTTGGAGAATATGAAGCCAGCCAGCAGCCAGTGTGTGTGTGTGTGTGTGTGTGTGTGTGTGTGTGTGTGTGTGTGTGTGCGTGCGAATGCATATGTTGTTGTTGGTTTCGAACAATCTGACTGACACGCGCTGCGGTTTTGCATTTTCGGCAGGTTGCCTAACTAACATGACAAGAATGGCAAACCATCCACACGCTTCCTCTCCAAACAGTGTGTGTGTGTGTGTGTGTGTGTGTGTGTGTGTGTGTGTTCTGAAAGTACATTTAGTAATCTGTGTGCATTTCAGTTAGACTTACTAACTCTTAAGTCAAAACAATCATATAGATGTTTGTATTTCAGCCATTCTCGGTTTAAATCTGTCATTGAGACAATAGCTCATCTCTATTGAGTATTCTAATAGCACAAGCAGAGTTTAAATGTTTACCACAAAGTGAGCGGTTTCACAGGAGCAGTCTATTTGCTCAAGGACTCACTGTGCTGACAAATGAATAGAGATGGTTGCCATGTGGACTCGCGGCGACCAGGGAGTTTGTTCAGCAGTTTATGTCTCAGGTTTTGTTATTCTTTGCTTGTACATTGCTCTGAAAACAAGCTCTACGGCTGCACACACTCGTTGTATTAAAGCCATCATGTGAGAGAGGAAGGGTCGTTTTTCGTCAATCGAGATTTGAAGGGATGCCGACGGCGCTTGATTGCGTCTCGTACCTTGATGCTTCACAGCCGTAATCAGAGCAGCGAATGCGCTCCGCTACATAATATGCATGCACACCGTGTGTGTGTGTGTGTGTTTGAAGGGAGACGGTTGTTTGGGCTGATTGCAGGTTGTAATGGACATCTTGTTTTCTCCGCAGGGTTTGCAGGTGAAAGCAGATTATGTTCCCCTGCTGCAGTCCCTGGCCACGTATGGATGGAGGCTCACCTGTGTGCTGCCAACTCCTGTAATCAAGACCAACAGGTAATGACCCTCATCTGACCATTAAAGGGACATTAAGTAATCGGTCACCTCCAACGGGCCCCGTTGGCAAGCAGAAGGAATTGCAACAGCAGCAGCCACAAGCCTCTGTGCTACTTTTTAATTATGAACAAGCAATAAGTATTCAGATCATGGTATTTATTAAACCCATTAGCTGCACCACTGATAATGTATGCGTCTCCTATGACCTAAGGTGTGAACACTTATGTACACATCTACTTTGCATTTTATGTAAGATAAATAGGATTCTAAAACAATGAAAGTTAAATTGAAGATAATGTGCTAAAATGGAATAAAGTAGAATGCAGTGAGACGTCTGAATATTTAGCCCTACCTCAAGGTTTTACTTGCAGAGTAAATCCACTTTATAATGTTCCAGCATTGCTCCTGAATCATTTAAAAACACACATTATCCCAGAAGTGCATCAACGTTGAGCTTGAAACAAGACTTTTTTCTCAGTTCATAAAAAAAGTTGACATTTGGGAGTTTTGTCAAGATGACAATGAAGTAGCTATTTATTAGTAACAGCTCTGTCACTGCAGTGTTTGCAAAGAACACACACACACTTTGATTATTTATTTTTTTGTTCTTTACCGTGAATAGAAATGGAAAATGTCACTAGTGCCATCTTTTAGTTTTGTTGCTGGGAGGCAACTCTGAAGTTCACTCAAAAACCTACAAAGTGTTTCTTAAGAAATGTGAAGCTGAGAAAAAAAAAGTTGGCGTACAACTTTAAATCCAAAGAAATTAGAAACTTGCATCGGGCACTAGCGACTGTATATGCCTCAGTATTCCAGTGGAAACTGTATAAGTTGTAGCACGCACACCTTATCTGTTAAAGTTATTGTTCGAAGAACTAAGACGGCTTTTAGAAGAAATTGACCTAAATCTGTGCCAATCTGGGCTGAGCTTCATGCCGAGAAGCAGCTGTGAAAGTGTAAAAGCAGCAGCTCTGACTGTTGGTGGAAAATCTCCTCACTGAAATGCAATGGTTCCTCTGCTAAGCCTGTGCTGACTCATCACTCGTGGCTTCTATATGAGTGCACATCCACTTATGGTCAAAGGTCTCGCACGTTTCTTCAGGCTGATGTTTCACACAAGGTTGAAGACAGCAGTCTTCGGCCTTTGATGTCTTAACTTGTCATGTTGCAGTTTACATTCATGTCTGTCCAAAATGTCATCACTTCATCATTTTCCACTATTGGACTATTTGTGTGAGATTGTCGTGATTAGCATTTTAATTCTTGAGTAACGGACAAAAGCATGTGTTTTGAGGTCACAGTGATCTTAATCTTTCACCACCAAATTCTAAATCAAGTCATGCTCAAGTTCAACTGGACGTCCACTACAAGGGGACGGACGAATGACCCAAAAGACATAATGATTCCGGCCACGGCTGTCGCTGAGGCATAAAGAGAGGAGGCAACGTAAACAAGAGTTAAACCATAACAAGAAGCATTAGTAAAGTGAACGGGCTGTATTCACTAAGTACAGCTAGCTGTCCCACGTTCCAGTACAAGATCAACATATGCTACAAAGTCCACACGGTCAAAGCAAACAGTTAGCCAAATTAGCAATATTAACATATAGTAAGCTATAGTGCACTGCCATTCTACGTATCTAACCATCATTTTGAATCAAAAGATAGGGCCACATTTTATTCATTCAATACACACATGTTCTTTGAAAGGGTAATGTGTCACTGTAATGGTTCCAGTTTCCTATGATGGACACAAAGTACAGTAAAAGCAATTTCAGAGTGCTGTGATGGGAGGCAACATCCTCAGTCCTTGATGTGTAGAAAAATGTCCGCTGGATCGGTCACATTAGTGCCATATAGCCACTTTCAAGCCCCTCTGCTGCAGCAAGGAAACAATGTCCAGAAATGCAGGAGATGGAATAACATACTAAACATTTTTTACTTTGGAGGATCCCCACCTGAATTGTCAAACTTTGCAAAAAACAAGGACAAGAGAAGGATCCTTTGAGGCCAGTACGGAGGGGAGGATTGATCTCAGGCATGTTAGCCTCATTTTAAGATGGGCTTGAGAAATGTAAAACTATTCTTCAACACAACGCTGTGTCGTACTGATGAAGTGTACATGCAGCATTTCCATCAGTACACGGACCGATTGTTTGCTCGGCCCCCACCTCAGCTGGTCATGTTTACTGCTCTTTCCCAGCATAGCTGATTAATTACCTCTCTATTTTCATGCTTTGTTTGTCCCCCCCTCTCTCCTCTCTCTCAAAATGCCACAGCACAACAGCACAACATGGCTAATTAATCAGAGTCGGCCTAGATACAGTACAAGACGGAGCTCATTTCTCCCCCTGCCTTGAAAACATTTTGCGCGGCGAAATAATGGTTGATGATCTATTTCAGATTAGCAATACTCATTACACTTGTTTTTGTGCTGTTGACTCCTCCAATTTTTTAAAAAACGCCAAATTTGCAAATGCACGCTTTGAGGGTTTCCAGACTGCACTTCATCTGGAGGGGTCGGATAAGTGTCAGTGATCTCAGCCGCGTCTGAAATTAATGCTAACTGGTGCTCAGCGGCTTCTCCACACAACATTAATTCATGTAGTTGTCTCAGAGCATGCATTCCTGTTGGCCCGCATTCGATTAATGTAGACGGTAATTATATTTTAGAGCCATTAACTACAGTAAATGTGAATTTCTCAACATTAGCTGTGGAACAAGCGAACATACAACAAGGGAACAACAAGGTGCAGACAAATTAGTTCATTATTGCAGGTATCTAAATTAGCTGGAAACTAAATAGTGATCAACATAGATAGTTTAGAGTCTCTTTGGAATAAAAGTCCGCATTTCTTTTGAGTGCAGCATTTGATTTGTCAGGTGTTGTGTATTTTTACAAGTGGCAGTTTGCAGCAGAGGCGGGCAGTAGACTATTTCCCCTTAAAGATGAAGCTGCCATCAGGTACATACACCCAGAAATAGACACAGGTCATTGCTGTTCTATATGGCTTCAAGTTATAATAGTGCGGCTGACACTGATAGCCGAGAGAGGGTTCTGTAAAGGCCTGTAATTTTCTAAGCCATCTACTCCTCTCTGGCTTAATGGGCCGGGGCTTTTGCTGGGAACTCCGGTTAGTCTTCGGCTTTGATTCGCCAGGAAGCCGTCCAGCATTCTTGACAGCCTCGAAAATAGCTTACGGATAAATGGTGGGAGGAAGAAGGTAATGGAAAAAAAGAAGAAGTTGTGGTGGGCTTTGGATGGTTTAGATAGTAAGCCTTCTGCTGGAGGAGTCTCAAGTCCATTTGATGTTGAGAAAGGGAAGATTTGTAGCAGGCTTTTAGGGTTCTGCAGCGATCATAAACCTGCCATCTTTCCTCGTGTGCAAGGTTGAGCTGCCAGCTTAACTTTAGACAGCACCTAACCTTTGTGTGTGTGTGTGTGCGTGTGTGTACCCGAGCGCATGTGTTATTGAACTTGTGTCAGATATATAGCGGCGCAGGACAACATATCTACTTTTTAAGCCGTGTCCAATAATAGCAAGAGATAAATAGAAGGAATAAAGCAAAAACAAACAATAAAACTGCCAAAAATGAGTCTGTCACAGGAGATAAAAGCAGAGTGGTACAAGTAAGCAGGCAGCTAGTTGGAGAGAGAGAGAGATACCCGAAAAGGGCTGTGAGTTGACGAAGACGAGCAGACGGAGGAGTGAGAGTGAGACAAGGAAGCCCACTCAGAAGTGAATCTGCATTTCCTGCCACGATTAATCTGTCAGCGCGAGCACTTGTGCAGATTATCCTTTTCGAGACACAGGAAAGGACTTGTGCACGGGACGGAGGATTATGTTTAGGGAATTGAGGAAAAGAGAAGTAACGCATGTTCTGAGAAGTTAAAAGATGTTCAGGCGGACTTTAAAAATCTGCAACCTTGCGTGTGAAATATCGGTTTCCTTGCGAGACTCAAACATGAGGGGGATGGCGATGACTGATGACAGCGGTGAAGAGGTTGGGCCACAAGCCTATATCCTTGAACTGTCAGATAAGAGTGTAAAGCATGAGCAGTGACCGGCAATCATCCGACTATCTTGATGGAAGGTCAGGAAGAGTGTGGACCAATCTGCGTTATCTCAGGATTTAACGCAAATGAATTATACATATTTATCTTAGAGTTCTGCTGCAATTTTTCAAGCAAATAATCTGTCAGTGTTTGCTAATGAATGTTGAAAAGCAACTGGGAAAAGTTTGCTCCAATCCTTCATCATTTTATGTTTAATCATTTATAAATAAATGTGTGCCAAAAAAAAGGTTTTTGCTAAAGAAATTAACTTATTGAATTGCCAACATTTACAGCTGCTCCTCTTCTTTTTCTCTCTCTCTCTCTCTCTCTCTCTCTCTCTCTCGCTCTCTCTGTTTCTCTTTTAGTGATGGAAGTCTGTCCACCAAACAGATTGTTTTCCTGCAGAGACCCATCTTGGGCCGAAAGAAGAGGGAATCCAAGGTACACAACCTCACATTCCTCTCTGTGTTTCTTGGCTGATGTGTTCTCCCACCAGTCGTTCAGACACCTGCTAACCATCTATCCAGGGCCAACATCACCTTTTGCCACCTCAGTTACGCAGCTGTTTTTGTTCTACTTAGCCAAACACGCACAGAGCGCTGGAACATGTGTGAGGCGACTCCTCTCTGTTTGAGATATCGGGAGTTCCTCAGCAACAGACAAATGTGTTGTTTGGAGAAGCAGGGTTGGTAATGCTTTCTTGGCGACCCTGAATAGCGGCGATAACCTCTAAAGCTAACCTTTGTCCGCAGTGGAATGAATCCACGTTGGCGCTTTCTGTGACCCGAATTTAAACTGCCATCACAACAACAAATTTAATAGGCCTTAAGACTCAGGGAATTGCTTGCGTTAACAAGAGTTTCTTGGCCGGTTCATTGCAGTCTATCTCAGTTCTCTTTATCCCTGCAGTGTGTTGAACCCTGCAGAAGTTGTTCAGGTAATTGACGACATATTGCATTAACTTTTTGCCTGTTTGTTTGGTCAGACTGCAGACCTGGAGGCCACCAATACCTCCCCTCAGAGTGGCCTCAATTTCCTCCTCGGCATCAATGAGACTCATTTGAATTAGCTCGTTATGCCAGTGGAATATTAGATCCGCTGTGATCCATTCTTAATTAAGTCTGTGCGCACTGCTTTGTGCCCAAAAGCATATTTAAAGAGTCACAATGCGCTCCACTAACGGTCTAATGTAAACTTTGAATGTTTCAGAAATTGATCTTCAAGCCCCGAAGCAAGTCCAACAAGAACTGCATCAAAGACACGGCAAAGAACAAGAAGAAGAAAAAAACAAAGACCGAGAAGGATGCAGACGATCCCAAGATTGACGACAGAGAGACGGTTGAGAAAGAGGAAGACCAGAGTAGGGATGAGAGGGTGAACGCAACAGATATAGAGGCAGCAAGAGAAAGTGAGACGTCCAAAGAAAGGGAGGCGAGGTGTGAGGAAGATAGAATGATTGATGATGGGATTGAAATAAGCATTGAAAAGAAAGATGGAGGAGCAGAGACAGAGGACAAAGGAGCAGAACACGGCACAGTGGAAGAGGGAGAAGAAAAGATGGCACTGGAAGGAGTGGGAACAAAAGAGACCGGAGAGCCTTTAGAAAACGGGGAGGTCCAGGAAGTGACGGAAATCGTTGCGACCGTCGAAGCTCGGCGCGAGACCAAAGAAAAAGAAGGCGAGGGCGTGGCAGAAGCTGTGATCGAAAACGGGGTGGAGACAGACGAGGAGAAAGACGAGGGCGAAGAGATCGCGATCAAACACAAGACGGAAGAGCCGGCAGGCGTGGAGGTCATCGCCAAGGAGATCACGGCAGATTCACAGGCCACACCGACTATCGAAAGCCAGGAGAAGGAAGAGTAGCCCCAAGTAGTCCGAGTCAAGATTCTTTTCCACCCTACCTCTCAAATTCCCCCATCGTAAGAACTGGTTCACAGTTGTTGTCCCGGATCCAAATTAAAGGGGCTTCGACCCCAATCGCTGCAGCATTTTCCAAACCGACCAACTTTCATAGACAATTCACCCACAACCTGCCATAGTGTAGCTACAGAGAGATTCCATGTAACGTCAGCCCTAATGCATTATCTCACATACTGAATGTATATATATATATATATATATATCAAACACAGATTTTCAATGTGGAGACACTGGAATAACAGGAGGAGGATCGACAGGGGATTGAAAATCTAGAATGATGCCATGATCAGATTGGAGCGTGTTTTCTTTTTGTTGAAGAATAAACAGTTTAAAGGCCTGGTCACACCAGCAAAATGAATTTCCTTTCAATGGAATTGCAGAAATAATTGAGTTTGTTTGTCAGGGCAAAGTAAATCTTTTCGTAAGCCATCCTGACAGTGTTAAAACTGTACTGGAGGAAGCTATCGTAGCTTAGCTTAGCTGTGTTGTGCCATCCACTTTTAATTCACCTCCTCTGTCAGAATGTAAACTGCTACACAGAATCAGAGTCAATGCTACAAATATGTCTTAAACTGAAACAAAAAATAGCTAGGAGAACTATTAAGAATGCCTAACGCTAGCTTGTTAGCATTTGCAGTTTACCAACTAGCCTTGTGAATAGTCCCTACACCCTAAACTACACTGGGTCACTTTCTGGTGTGACCAGGCCTTTAAGGGAGGAATGTTACATGCGTAGAAATAGAGAAGGAGTAGAACGGACATTCCCACTGAAGTCAATGTAGCAGGATGGTTAGAGCGGCGGCCATTTTTATGTGGAACGTTGCAAAGTGGGCTACTTTCAAATAATCAAATGACCACGGCGAACAGCTCGATGTCCGTTCTACTCCTATTCTATTATTATGGTTGCATGATTTTCAATGGAATGTAATTCTAAGGGTTAATTACATAAACTGAGAGAACAGCAGCGACTGTGGATCGGAGGAAAGCTCTCTGGTTGCGTTTGAGAACCATAAGTCCCAATAGTTGTACCCAGATAAAGCACCCGTTACAAGAGGTACTTATACTGAGAGCAGCTCTTTTTCAGTTTGTGAAGCTGAGAAAAAGACAAGTCACCTCCGAAATCCAGGAGGCAGAATTTTGACAGGTCATCATCCACACGACATGACAATTTTAAGGGCAGGCATCTTTGTGCGATCACAGACCGCATCGCCATTTCCCGTTCCTTCGTTCTGTGCACCAGAGTCAGTCGGTTGTGATGCGGAGGGAACTCGGAGGAGAGTGCTGGTAGAGGTGATGGGAAAGGCGTTTGTTGCGACAGGCAATCCAAAGTAGGGTGAAGAGATAATTGTTTACGCTGAGCTCTAAGCCGTCAAGTGCTTCAAAGAGAGCCGATAATCACTCTTTGGTGTGTGGTGTGCTAAGCTCACCTTGCATACAGAATGTTCCATATTCAGAGCCGAGTCAGATAAGGATGTAAAATTCAGCTGAATGTTTGCAGCTCGGGGGGGGGGGGGGGGGGGGCAAACTCATATTCAGATGCACCTAGTTAGCTCTCACATGCAGGAGTGAGGAATTATTTTTTTGCACAAAAGTTGCATTTAAAAAAAAGAAATTGGATATTTCCAGTCAACGGCCACAAACAAAAGCTCTCATCAGTGCGGGGACACGGTTAAGACCGAGCCTTGTTGTTTACAGGGACCCAAAGGAACTGGAGATCGAGGGGAGAGAAATTGAGACGTAGAAAGAGAGCGAACCAGAAAAGACCGCAGAGGATAAGGGAGTCAAATAAAAGAAATGAATAGGCTCATTCAAAGTAACGGCCGCTTGCGTATGGCATTCCCCCGTTGAGATTCCCTTCATTATTTTACCTCCAGCTCTTTAAGCACCTCTTTCCCAACATCATTTCTGACAATAACCAAGTCATAATGTGCTGTTTCATGGCACCTTGTAGCTTTCCATTTACAAAAAAAGGGGGGGGGGGGGGGTGAAAGGGAGGCAGGAAGGTGGCGACGTTCACGGTGTGGAGCTCTCATTAGCTCACTAATGGCTTTTGTCAGTGGGGTATCTGTCAGGAATCATGCATTTATAATGTGGGTCACTTATTGGGGGATGGATTGAAAGCAAACCCCCCCCTCAACATGTCATGCAAATAGCCTTCAGATTTAAGCTGATGTCATGGGGAATCATGTGCACTGAGGAGGAAGAGTGTGTGCTCAACATTTTGGGAAAAGAAATTACACGCACCTCCTCATACAATATATATATATATCAGAAAGCCTATTTATTAAAATGTTAGCTTTCGGTTAATCAAAAACGTATACTACCTGCTGTCCTGCTTCACACAGGCTATAATTTGTCATAATTTGTATCTTTTGGTTTTATGAGAATGGATGATACTTTGGTCAAGAGAAACGTCTCCTTTTCGGAGATGACACTCTTCAATTACACACAAGTAAGATCGATTATGCTGAATAAGTGCTCTCCTTAATGAATCCGCCCGCCGCTGAGATTTTCAATGTAAAATGGCAAGTGATTTTGTGTAGAGTAGAATATAAAAACTGTGACCAGCTTAGCCTTATTACTATACTGTAAATGCCCCACGATCTGCTTTTTAGAAACGTCCTTTAGAGGCACAAGTGATTTCAGTGTTATATGTTTGTTATAGTGGAACAGGAAAGATTTGCTGCAGCCCGTGTTGGTATTTTTGAAGCGGTTTTTCCCTGTTTTATTACTGGAATTCAGAGTGAGGGGATACAAGTGTTTGTCTATATTGAAGGTAATAGGAGAAATTTTTAAGATGTTTTGAATTTCTTTCTTTTCTTATTATTGTGAATGTTCTGTTTTTGAGTCCAGAGATTTTATTGTGGGCTTCGTGTTGCCTCTGCTGTTTCGCTAAAGCTTGCTAAAGATGTGTTTCTGACCGACGCTTGGAGCTACCTCCCGAGGGCCGTTGTTGGTTTTAAACCCACAAACATAATGCTCTTTGTCCTCTCGCCCTCCACTATGACGGAGTCCAGACCCGTGGGCGGGATCGCTAATGGCAGACGAGGTCAAGGGTCATATTTGAGCCAGAATGGATTTTTTCACAGCTGTATGCTGGAGTTTGAAGGAGCACGTGACAAATGACCACTCTGATAATATTGAATTAGGATATGAAGTCATATCATATTCTCTGTGGTGTTTTCTTTTCTTTCTTTTTTTTTATCTTCCTTCTCTCAGCTGCTTTTAGCTTTCGGCTCTTTGAGCTTTAATAAGCACTTATTGTATTCAAGGAATATTTGAAGCTACCTGTGGCATCAGAGCTGCTGGGGGAGCAAATCAGCTGTCACTCAGCTGTCACTTTCACGCGTTTGTCAGGATGTGACAAATATGAATTATTATGAAAGGCAATACCAAAAGACGCCTTTTGATAGCCGACGAGCTCATTGGGAATATTTTGACAAAATGTCCCCACTGGATCCTGGTCAACGTATTTCGACAGATTTAATCAATTTCTTCATTTTCCCCGTCGTCGAGATAAACATAACTGTCATCTACTGTATCTGCTTTATGAATTTGTTTCAGTATTCCTTCTCTTTTTTTTGTTGTTTTTTTTCATCTGAAACTGTGACATTTATTCCCCTTTGGCATCCTGTGAAAACAGACAGATCAGATTCCACAACATCTAGAAGAGCAGACTTTGGAAACATCGGTTAGGGGCGAGGTGATGTCATGTGACATGACTGAGTTTCCGACTCCTCCTACGGTCCGGTTGGACTTCCACAAGCAAAGATGGTCGTAACCTTGACTACAGTTACAGGCGGCCCTGCATCCGCCCGTCCTACCTGAGGCCGCGGCCTCCCTGATAAGGGCTGATTGGTGGCAGTGCAGTCTGACCTCTGACACGAGTACACTTCAGGGACTGTCGGTAATTGAGATTTGTTTTCCTGGTAAAAGAAAAACACAGACAGGGAGAGAAAAGCGAGGCAGGATCTCACACTTCATCAGCTAAATGATGCTGAACCACGTTCGTGAAAAGGAGGAGACCTTTGACTAATGTTCGACTGAAATATACATTTGCAGCTCTCTGCCCATTTGTGTAAAAAAAATACAAAACAAAATACAAAAAAGATCATATACAGTTTCCTGTCTTCTATCAGCATAATCGTCTCTGAGCCTCAATAGTGGCGCTGGTGCAATCGTTCTTGGTGACGCTGTAAAGAAAAATAAAACGCAATGGTTCATTTCCTGTGTGCTACTATGATGTGAAATGGGCAGAGTAGAAATGACAGAACATGATACAATAGGATGCCGTCTTTTTGGGGTTTTTTTCTTCTGCGTTGTCACTTTAGCTTGCTCACAGCCTCTGGAAAATGTATTCTTAGGTTTTTGTCTCTGATGTTTTTTTTTATCACCTCGGCTGCCATCTTGAATGTTGAGTATCTTTGATCATGTGCCGTTGTCACTTGCATAGCAGTGTTTGCTATCGAGGAGGATAAAAGTACTCTTTATCTTTGCTATCCCGAGTATGTCCACATTCCTATTGTTCATGACATCTGTACAATTTGTATATTATAAAATGATTTATATTTAATGTGTACACGTGTCGTTGCTTCTTTTTGTGTCAGAGGAAATACGGGATCTGTTTGTTGAGGCAGCGGCTATTAAAAATAACCGAGGTGCTTAAGCACAAAGCTTTTCAGGGATTATAGTTTGGCTCTAGATTTGACTCGTAAACTCGTAACTTTATTCCCTCAGTAGTATAAATATTCTTGCAGTATTTTCCTCTGTATGTATGGTATTTTTCCACACATTTGAGCATAAAACTACAGCGCGTATATAAGGTTGCCACATAGCAAAGTGACATTCACATAATTATGTATATTTATTTTGCATCCGTATGAGGAAGTGACCACAGAGCTGCCTCTCCAGTCTGCAAAACACTCACAAGACAGAGATTATAGAGAGAAAGAAAACATCAAGAGAAGACGGAGCGGATTAGAGCACTACATCTTTACCTAAAACCTTGAGAATCAGCAGACACAATGGACAGTGCTCGAGCGACCTCTGTGCCATTAACCAGCAAAAGAAATGTGTTCAGGTGTCACACAAGGACGGTCCACGCTGTCTTTGGAGAAAGAAAAAACGGGGAAAAAAATTAGAGGAAAAAATGGCAACTTCAGTTCACTGAACGCAGTGAAGATACAAAAAGAAGCAGAATGAGAAAACTTGTTGGTTGTTTTTTTTGTCTTTTTAAATCTGCTCCATCTGGTTATTACCTTCATGACTGTGGAGACCTTAGAATAGCTCGACGTTATAGTTATTACACCCTCACCCATACAGCACAAAACAGCAATACCATTTATCATGCCCTTACATCAAAACAATGCCATTCTGCCCCAAACCTCTCCCTCATGCGTCAATATTTCACATAAAAGCCGAGGCCGGCTGCCATGATAATAACCCTACAGTGTTTTATGAACAGAGTATATTTACAGTTGAGTCAACACAGCCGGTGTGATCTATAAGTCATGAGCTGGGAGCCCAGGGGAGCTTAAGGTCATTAAGACGAGGGCTTTGCCTTCGACTAAAACCACCAACCCCTCGTCCATTCTGTTCACTACAGGAGGCGTTAATTGCTCTGGAGGCAGATTGGGGACCGCTGGCGAGCCGCTAAGCTGGTCAGAAACACTCTGAGGCTGCGGTTTGGACATTAGACATGTGACCCGGGGCGTTACATCCTCGCTGTGTAGACCCAGAGGTAACGCTACGCAAAAAAACTTGCTGAGGTTGCAGCATGTTTTTAAATAATAAAGTTCCTCTTGAGAGTCGGAGGAATGTTGTTTTCCGTGATTGTGGTAGAAGATGTCATTACAGCATTCAGGCCGGATTTGATGTTGATTCAATGCAGGCTTTGGGGCCTTTGTGCCCAGAGGGCCTCTGTGGTTCACTAAGAGGTGGAGCTATACGGCGGTTCCAGGTGTTCAGCGCTGAATTGATTGATCCAGAATTCATTACACGCATGAAATCAATCTAAAAATGCTTTTATTAGATGTGTCCTGTCACAAAAGTTTAGTTTTTTGTTTTTTTCTGGTGAGATGTAGGTTCAAGTTCCCCTTGACGCTGCACTGCCATCTAGTGGCTGTCCAAGGGCTTGTGTGCATCATCTTTAATTTATCAAATTTAAAAAAGACAAGGTTTCAGATTCTCCATTGAGACAATTTACAACTTTTCTCAATCACTTAGGTTTTTAAAGGCTTCATAAGTGCAACGCAGTAGATGTAAACGTCCTCCTCTGTGCGGTGTAGTTGCAACATAGGTGTGTTGTTGTACTCACCTGTCTGCAGGTCATGCGCACCGCAAATTCCTCCACAATCTGCTCCAGTTGAAGTCCTCTGCTAGTTCATTCTTCATCCATAACCAGTCCATTTAACTTCTCATTGTCCCAGTATAACCAGTCCATTTAACTTCTCATTGTCCCAGTATAACCAGTCCATTTAACTTCTCTTTGTCCCAGTATAACCAGTCCATTTAACTTCTCTTTGTCCCAGTATAACCAGTCCATTTAACTTCTCATTGTCCCAGTATAACCAGTCCATTTAACTTCTCATTGTCCCAGTATAACCAGTCCATTTAACTTCTCATTGTCCCAGTATAACCAGTCCATTTAACTTCTCATTGTCCCAGTATAACCAGTCCATTTAACTTCTCATTGTCCCAGTATAACCAGTCCATTTAACTTCTCATTGTCCCAGTATAACCAGTCCATTTAACTTCTCATTGTCCCAGTATAACCAGTCCATTTAACTTCTCATTGTCCCAGTATAACGAGTCAATTTAACTTCTCATTGTCCCAGTATAACCAGTCCATTTAACTTCTCTTTGTCCCAGTATAACCAGTCCATTTAACTTCTCTTTGTCCCAGTATAACCAGTCCATTTAACTTCTCTTTGTCCCAGTATAACCAGTCCATTTAACTTCTCTTTGTCCCAGTATAACCAGTCCATTTAACTTCTCATTGTCCCAGTATAACCAGTCCATTTAACTTCTCATTGTCCCAGTATAACCAGTCCATTTAACTTCTCTTTGTCCCAGTATAACCAGTCAATTTAACTTCTCATTGTCCCAGTATAACCAGTCCATTTAACTTCTCTTTGTCCCAGTATAACCAGTCCATTTAACTTCTCTTTGTCCCAGTATAACCAGTCCACTCAGCATCTCTGTCCTTGGGAGGGTGCAGGCAGCAGAAAGGTCTCCCACACCTTAATGAATGTGAAAGTTCATCTGTGAAGTCACCTGGAAGCTTCCCCACGAGCATGTTAGCATTTAGCATGTTAGCCACACCCAGCATGCACCTGTGTCCAGGTGTGTTTGATTTGGGTCACGTAGCGTGCTGGCTAGGTGGGGAATTAAACCAGGGATTAACTAAGGTAGATGGAACTTTTTACTTATTTTTTTTAAACCTATGTACATCTTATTCCTATCTGACAGTATCATATATTTAGTGTATCAGCTTATTCCAACCCTCCATTTAGACTGTATAGATTATATTTAAACATCTCACCCCTGACTCCATGTTTAAATGTGTTTTACCTGATATAGTCTAGATTCCTTGTGCATTATTTCATACTCATTTCCCTAAAATTCAGCCTGACATTTTGGTAATTTGAAGATGACACATTCTGTAGAAACTGTAGAAACAAAAACATGCGATGGATATAGATGTATTTAACATTTCAAACTTGAAATACGTTCACTCCTCCAACCCCATATTCATTTTTTCAAACGGACCAAACGAGTGCGCTCGAGCATCTGACTCCAATAAGCACACTTTGAACTTCAGATATGAGGTCATTTTGAGTGTATTCATTACCATAACAGAGAAGCGCCCTGTAGCTGTGTGTTGAAGACTATAATCACTTTTCCTTGACTTGCAAAATCTTCTGGAAACCATTACCGCAGTGTTTGATAACGTCCTCCAGTCCCCTCCCCAACTCTCCGCACACACTCTGTGTTAGCAGATTAACCGCCCGCCGATTAATTAACACAATTACCTCTGTGTGTCTTATCAACCTTTGCCAGGCCTTAAGCTGTAAATTAATTAATATCCCCTCTCTTGTCATTTCTTAATTACCTAAGTTCCGGTAGGAATTCTGGGAAAGGCCTGTGTCAGCGGCTCGGTTTTGTGCTCACGCTTACTACGGCTGTGCCGTGAGCTCATTGGTTCATTAGACAGGATGTGAAAACACGCTGCTCTCACGCTGATGAGAAGGTGATGAGGGGACGACGTGATGTAAAAAGAGGCTCTTCAGACGAGGGCTTGGTTTGAAGCGGCGCTCCTTAATCTTTCTCTTTTCCCCGCTGAAGGTGACACTCGACTTTGTTTGGAGAGCCGGGTGTTCTGACAAATAACTCAGTTTATTGGAGACGGCTGCTCTAAACTCTGATCTCAGGCGTATTTGAGTTCTTAAAAAGGAAGGAACTGACAGAATACAGAACAAGACCTTCAAGTTCTGGCAAATCATGAAAGAGACAGCCGCAGTTCAAACGAGCAGTTTATTATTTGTCAGCTGTGAGGGCGTTGGAGACGGACTGAATCAAACTGATCAGACCTGATGGATGTTCACCTGCCGATCACTGCCAACGAAAACACCAAACACAAGTTGATAAACAGCCATGAAATGCTCTGTATATATAGAATATATTACATTTGACATTTGAATCGTTTCATAGTCATCCTGCAAACTTCTTATACCTTAACCTGAAGTGAAATGATTTTGTAACTAAGCACCATTTCCTCTAAAATCTAATCTGAAATTAGACAAATCGTCTCGTGAATGTGATTTGAAGTTAGCTCATGAATGAGATTTTGAAGGGCTTTGATTTTGAAATGCTACATCCGAATGTCCTGGTTCTGTCTGAGTGACACCTTGAGGTGGTCTGCTATTGACCTGTAGTGACAGGCCCAAAACTTTCTGGATTTATTTATTCCTCCCAAACTTCTCCATGCCTGGAAATTGCTATTTCCAAATTCCATGACTTTTTCATGACCATATAAACCCTGAGAACCTTCAAGCCAACATGGTGAAGAAGTCCTTAAAGGGCTCAGAATAAAATATTTTACTGCTGAATATTCTTGCCTCTTGCGGCAGGTTATAGGGTAAGAGTGTAGGGTTACAGTAAACGGCAACTCTGTCTGAAATAAAATTGGTCTCAAAATACCTGCTGTACATTGTGTGAATGTGTCATTAACCCCTCAACCACTTCTGGGATTTTGGTTTTTAATAAACAGCCCTGAGTCCTACCTGCTGAGGCTTGGCACAGCAATGGAAGCGCACATCGTTGAGGCTGGAGTCGTCCAGGCCGTACTGGTATTCCTCCATCTTGGTCTCGATGCCACAGATTCCTCCATTGCCACACACCTGGCTCCAGAGGCCGTACTCCCCCCAGTCGGTGCCGGGCCCCTCCAGCGTCGGGTTGCTGCTGCAGCGGAACTTGATGTTGTTGACGGCCGTGTCGTCGCCGAACAGACCCTGATGGGGCTCCACGTTGATCTGGAAAGAGGTGAGCACGCCACTGGGGCAGTACTGGGGCTGGGACCAGTCACCGAAGCTGGACAGGAGAGGAGGAAATGCAAGAGAGGGGTTGGAGGGGGAGGGGACAAAAAAAAAATCAGGATGAGATCCAATGAGGGCTGGAAACACTGGAGGGAAGTCATTTGCAATCGTGGCAGACACAGCTCTTACATTTCCCCTCTGAACATGATGGGAAACTGCCCGTCTGCAGCTTCCTGCTGTTTCCTACTTTATTTATCTGACTCTTATTTGACCTTATAGAACAGCCAGGTTAGTCCCACTGGGATCAAGGATCTCTTTCACAAGAGAGATCTGGCCCCAGCAACAAACAGCTGCATGTTTAAAGACATATAACCAACATTTCAGAGTAAGGGGCAGACGAGCTCAAGGAGGGTAAAGGAAAGCATATTTCTATTGACGTGTTGAGTGATGTTAGTTATTAGAATCACTCCCTGACATAAAAATCATTTTAAACAAATCATTTTAGAGGACACATAAAATGTACACAGATCAATGGTAAATGTATAGTTGCTTGACAGCGGTTGCACTTTTAAACAAAACTCTCTTGTAAAGGATCAAATCACATGCTGCAGCTTTATTGAACTGCCATGAAAATCTGTTTTTTATAGGTGCAGCACTTATTGCAGTTGAAGCACTGACTTTATTAATTGTTAATAAAGAATTTACTACGACTTCATACATCAGATGTGAGGCATTACAACTAATAACTTTTGTGTTGCCAGGTTGTGAAAACTTCCTTTGACCGGTTAGATGACCTTTTAAATCAATACAATTTTAACTTAAATCTTAAAAGCTTAAATACTTTTTTGAAAGTATTTTATTAATTTTACACCCACGTTGTATTTTTACCAGATCCACTTTGTTTTATGTTGTTTTTTAGTTGTTCTCATTTGATGATTATCTTATTTTATTGTATTTTAGGTGTGGTAAGTTTATGGTGATAATGAAGTGTATAAGTTCTTATTCTTATTATTCTTATAGAACAGGACTACATACAATCTGGACTCATATTTGATGATCAAAAATCTGCATCAATGACTTATAACATATATAACTGCTGACTTAATTGCTTATAAGAAAGTCACAAACCCATAAGCATCTGTTAAAGGGTTAATAATGTTTATAAATGCATTATTACCAACAAAAAAGGGACGAAAACCAGTCACTGGGATTTATCAATGGCATACAACTGATCTATAAAGCTTCAACCAATGCTTAACCATTAATTAGCCCTTTATAAAGCGCTCTTCATTAGAAGGTGGTACCTTCGCGAGCTACTTACTAGCCCGTGTGGGATTCAATTGAATACAGGAAGCCTCGGTTCTCGTCTTTGGCACAGATGAGGCGGATTCCATTCAGAGCAGTGTCGTCCGCCCCGTACTGGTTTGCCTCCACCTGGGGAAACAGAGAACAATTCCCAGAGCAGCTCTGGTCAAACCAGCTTATCTTATTCTGGTGAAGCTGCTGCCAAATCTGGTGTGAAAGCCCATATGTGACGGCTTGTCAGACTTGTTCCGCACGCAGGTTTACAGGAGCAGATTGATTGCTGTAATCGTTCCTCCTCTCCTTGATGGCTGTGAAGTGATCTTTTTCTAACGCAACTCCGATATGAGATGGGGAGACAAGATGGAAGTTTCTTTCAAAGTCTCTTTTGTACAAATGCACTCTCTGTGTTTCCCTGTTGGTGCTGTCGCTGAGGGAATTTAAAACTCTAAAGATCACAACTTTGGTAGAAACACATTTGATTTGACTAACTCAGACCGCTTTGTCTGAATTTAGGAGTGCATTTGTGCACAGAACGAATACTGGGAATTGTAACCATCATCTCTTACACTGAAATCTTGTTCGCAAAAGATAAGAGGAACAATTAATGCGACCAAAAAGAATGCTGATTTAAAAAACCTGCCTTCAAGCTTCTCCACAAGTTGGCTTTAATATCTGTGTCTTCACTTTCAAATCCAAAGTAAAAGGAGAAGGTAAAAGCTGCACAACTCTGACGTATTTATTTCAACATCAGCAAACAGATCTCATCCCCTGAATCTTCTGTCTTTTGAGTGTGTTTCCCTCATTTTTCTTCTTTGAAATAGAATATTTGTAAGATGTGACCGAGTCGGTGTCTTTACCCTGAGACTGAAGCCGACAGCAAAGAACTTGTCAGGGCACATCTCGGGCCAGGTCCAGTTCCCAAACTTCTCCCCGTTGCTGACGGTGAGCAGAGATCTGTGCTGTCTGCTGCTGAAGGCCTCGCCGGCTCGCTGCAGAAAGACTTTCTCCTCACACAACCCACCGGACAGCACAGCCAGCACGGCCACAGCGGTGAAGAGACTTGCCATGTTGATAGCAGTGAGTCAGTGTTTCACTCCGAAACGCCAGCTAACAAGCACCGAGGGTTCAGGCTCAAAGCTCTCATATAGCCTCCCAGTCAATTCAGAAATAGTCCACTCGTATCAGGTTGAATCATTTACAGAGTGGCGTGGGATTGAACAGCTGGTGTTGGAGAAAGAAGAGTTTTTTTTTCTCTCATTGAAGTTCAGAAACACAGAGTCTCTCTGTAACAGCACATTCATCTTTAGCATCACAACATGCTGTGAATCTAGTAGGGATCTAACATTTAACACAGGTCCGTGCTTCACAAATGTAATCCACAGGATGAAATTCAGCAGCAACAGAACCTTTCACACTTGTAATCGACGTTGCAAAGGCCGCTGTTGTCCAAGAGTAATAGTTTATAGATTGAGAAGTGCAGTGCCACTGAATAAGCAGAAAAGGTTTATTTTGTCTCGCTGTGACAGAAAGGGCGGACATCACACCGTATCACTGTGGACTGAGAAAGTCGATATATACTGAATTGAGGAAAACAGCCTAATACTCGGATTATGGTGTCATTGATAAAGCTATCACTGGATCCATACATCTTCACAGGCCGACATGATATCTGTACACATTCTCTGACATTATCTACATGCATAGCAGGACAATTATTAGCAAGGATGGTATAGGCTGACAAAACATTTTTACAGACCGGATGAATTCCAGTGTAAGTTTTTGCATTTTGTAGTATAACTGTACATGCCACTGTAAATACATCAACATACAGAATACAAACAGGGTCACAGCTGCCACTGACTGCATGCCCTTGGTTTTCTGACAATGATCTACTTCTTGGGTAGCTTGGGGGCAGCAGTAACACCTTGAAGGGTGATATGGTGCACTTGTTAGCAAACAGCAACTTGTTACACAACCAGTAGGTCCAGAAATGATTCTGTGTACAGTTCTGAATCGACACCTTTAAATACCTGCTCTGTCTGTCTGTGTTCTGTTGAGTTTAAATTGAGTTTTCAAATAAACATTTCATTTTTTTACGTATTTTATGGGATTAATAAAATACTTTGTTCTGTAATAGACATATAGATCATATAGAACACACACATGAGTCTTATGTGTGAGACAGTCATTGTAAGTGACAGGTCGGACACCTTAATCCTACAAAATGATCATAACACAACGTTGGAACAATTCATGGCACTTTCTTTCTTGAAGGATAACATGTCAGTTGAGTCCTTGGTTGACAAAAAAATGATAAAGGAGAAACTCTGCCATGTCAGCGGGGACAGTTCCATAATAAACTAACAGCATTTCATCTTCCCACAATGCCGTTTTTCTCCTTTTTCACAAAACATGGCTCTTAGCTGAGCTTTATTATGTCTTATTCTGTTAGAAAATCAATAATTCTGAGGGATGCCGTGGAGATGTGTGTCCTTGACTGCCTAATGGACTGAAGTCAAACCTGGAACATGAAAAGAAAGTGTTATAAAACCTGAAGACCTGTTTCATTTCATAACTTCACTGCGCCAGTTTTTTCGACAGTCTGACAATGAAAACGATGAACTCGGCACAGAAGAAAAGAGAACGGTTTCATGATACGGACGCTGACGTCAACACACCTCTGTTTCCACCAGTAGTAAGCTGCTCCACCAGCGGCTGCAGTGAAGCCGAGGAAGAAGAAGATGATCCCCACAGTCATCTTCAGGTATTTAGCATCCAGTGAAGAGGTGTCTAAGTGAGAGGAAAAATGAGCATTTAAGCATACTTGGTTACTTATCCAGTACCTTTCAAGAGTTCAATGTTGTAAGGTGACATGAAGATAAAGTTAGCAAGCCTTAGGGACATCATGCTGCAGTGTTGTTTATTTCCAAGTCATCTATCAGTATAACTTTGTGTTTTCTACCCCAGTCCACCTCCAGGCTCTTCCTCAGGCTGCTGTGGTCCACCCTGCAGCTCACCCTCTCCCCTCTTCTGGGTGTGAGCTCCAGGTAAGAGTGAAGCTGGAAGCTCCAGTCCCCGTCGGCCAGGGTGTCCGTGGACGACACATCGGTGTTGATCTCTGCCCCGTCTCTCAGCCAGCTCACCCTCACTTCCTGGGGGAAAAAGCCCACAACGCTGCACTCCAGCATGGTTCTCTTCCCGTAGTCAGCCGGCTCGGCTGGATGGACCTTGACGACCGGAGGCACTGAGGTGCAGAAATGATTAGAGCAAAAGATTAGCTGAATGACCTGCTGGATGTGGAGGCTGCTTCAAGGCACAGTGCAGAAGAGCGATGCCGGGGCTAAACACTTTTCTTCAGGCCATTTAATTAAAGAACGGGGAGAGAACAATTGTTTCCCTTTTCCACTGAAGGAAATTAAGCCAAATGAATTGGCACTGTTAGGCCTGTAATATCCTGTTTCCAAACCTCCTCCAAAGAATGAGTAGGAATCACAGAAACACATACCCAATCTATCCAGTGTGCTCCTTCTGAATAATCGTGCGTCGTATCTGCAGAGAGTCTCCACTTGTCTTTTTCTTTCTTCCATTTTCCAAGCCTGGCTGTTATAATGGGCCGCGTTCCTCATGCCGTATTCTCCAAAGCCAACGTACTTCCCGACCCGAGAGTCATACAGGGTGACAATCTTCTGGTTAAAAAGGTTTTTCACAAAGAAGACCACGTCCGTGATGTTGTCGCCATACTCACAGTCATATATCATCTGGTATACATAGCCCCCTAACGGACAGAAAATCAGTTAGTACAGACAGACAACGGTGGCAATCATTTGTTTTACTGCACATTGGCTGAACAAAAGCTCCTTTGTTCTATTTCAAAGACGAAGGAATCTGCAGACAAATTAAACAATACGTCAACTCAAGTCTATTGGATGTAATGCAACTTTCATTTCCTCTTCAGGATGAGTCACAATGATCTTGACTTTTTATGCTGCGCCTTCATCCGGTCAAAATCCTAATTTATGACTTTTAGTTTATGACCAAATACCTGCAAAACAAACACTTGACAGGATATTTTCCTTAAACAACTTCTGTCTCAACTAAAAAGCTATAAACTGAGTGTAAGCAACTCAGTTTTACAGAAGTATTTCTCTATTGCATCATAAAGTGTGCCTGCATGTTATTTTATCAACCTCTTGTCCCACTCATTTAACAAATAACGTAATAGTTATACGTAAATACAAGCTAAAATAAATAGGAAACCTACCTGCCGGTGTATTGCAGAGTAAAACAACAGAGACTGTGAGTCTGTACAGAAAGTAAAGTCCCATCATCTGTTGAACACTGAATACAGCAACATGGAGTTCATCGCATGCTGCCTACAGACTCCTGAAACCTCTCGAGCTCAATGACTAAACTACATCCTGATGAGAATAAATGACGCAAATGATCGTGCAAGTGCAATGCTGACATGAACAGGTCTTTCTGGTTTTGTCACAGTCGAGCTTTTGTTGTCATGCTGAGAAATCTTAAATAGGAGATCATTCTCAGTGGCATATTGAGGGGGGGGGATGTGGTCAGTCTAGTTTTACTTCCTATGCAATGCCATGTCTAGTATTGTCTTTCACTCCAAGGTATGAACTGCTTCTTCACCACGGAATACATACTTTTTATTGCAAAATCAAAAGCTACAGTATATTTTTTTGTGTTTGAGGTCTGAAATACATCTTTCAGAAGCTCCACACACTTTCATGTAAAACATGTGGCAGCTATCTTATCAATCACTGGGAAAATAATTAGATTCCGGGCCGAGCCAAATAAATCCAGCAGAGAGAAAAAAAGAGGCAGTTTGGAGCATCGCCACTCTGTGTCCGTATCAACACACGAGCAAGCAGACATGACAAAACATTATTGACTGATTATTTGTGTCAGGCAGGCACTGCAGGAGCAGCAATATGCCCAAAAGCGTAGTCGGTGTGGTGATAATTGATGGTGACTTTGTGAGCCTGCCAGTGCTCACACAGGCTGCTGTGATGAAGGGTTAATAAACACAGGAGCGAGGCTGTGGGGGAATTGTTCTCTTTCATTTCAATGTGGTTTTGTATGTAGCACGACATTATACTGGAACAGACACTTTCAACTTCTCCATCGTGTGCTTTATTTGTACAATAAGCTGCAAACATGATACTGTGGTACAATGTGGGAAACACTTCTGCATTTTATTGGTAGAAAAAATAAATACATTCTTCTGTAAAATAAAAGACAATGTGTCCACAAGCTACTTCAGCCTAAACTAAGGATTCTTCTTTTTTTTTGACATTTTGGGAAATTTGCGATGTGGAAGAGACTTGGATGCCAATAAAGGACACCAATTTTTTATCTGTGAAATATAAGGTTACAGCTAGCTCACTAAGCTCGCTAATTAACTTTTTATATCTCTTCTGTTTAATCAAAACAAAAAGTAAAGCGGGAAAAAAACAGCTATTTGCCTTTTTATTGGGGGTTGTATGCCGGAATATTTATTTTCTAATTAGTGAGTTTTAGAGGTGCTGGTAGGGGGATTTTGTCACTGTTGGACAGAGGCAGTCTAGCTATTTCCACCTGTTCCCAGTCTTTGGGCTAAGCTAAGCTAAGCTAAGCTAACCATACCATCTCCTGATAGAAGCTTTTTAATTACAGCACAGATACCTGAGTGCCAAAATGTCAAACTGTTGCATTTAACATTTAACTGATGTGTTTTTAGCCCAGGTTTCGATCCATTGTTGTTGCAGAAATAGACAAAGACGACGTATAATATTTCAGTATAAAAAAAATACAACTATGGTCGGAAAAAAAAAGAGAGTTCACTTCATCTCACTCTCAGGGGAAAAACACAAGGGAGAAAAGATCAAGGCCATCACGCATCTGACATCGAAATTCAGGTGTTTGTCTTGATGCGTTTCACGTCTGGCAGGACTTGTTGGCTTTCATGATGAACCAGAGTCCTGTGACAACTCCAATCAGCCCCAGGATCACACCACCAACACACACCGCCGTCTCTACAACCTGCCGGTCTGTGTGTAGTTCAACCACTGTGGGAAAAGACACACAGATAGAGAGCATGAGGCTTTTACTGATGGGAGGTTTTGCAGGCTGATTCCAGCCTGTATACTAAAGCTGCTTGTTGCCAACATTTTGTGCCAAACATATCCTGCCAAATATCACCTGCTGATATTTAATACCCGACAAAAGTTACCAGCTACTGCAGATGCAAAATAATTGTTAAATATGTTTAACACACCAAATAAATGTAATTTATGTGTGACTTATGAATTCCTCTTTGGATGGATGGATAGGTGGATGGATGAATAGATGGATGGATGGATGAATAGATGGATAGATGGATGAATGGATGGTTGGATTGATGGATGGATAAATAGATGGATGAATGGATGGATGGATGGATGGATGGATGGATGAATAGATGGATGGATGGATGGATGAATTGATAGATGGATGGATGAATGGATAGATGAATGGACAAATTGATGGATGGACAGATGGATGGTTAAATAGATGGATGGATGGGTGGATGGATGGACGGATGGACAAATTGATGGACGAATTGGTGGATAAATGGATGGATGATTGATGGATGGATGGATGGATAAATAAATGCCATTCCTAGAGCCATGGTGCTAGCCTCCGTTACTTTTACACCCGCTGACTCATCACATTACGACCGACCTACCCCAAAACCTGGTGAGAGGCGCCTTCAGGCTGATGTGGTCCACGCTGCAGGAGAAGATGTCGCTCTCCTGCGGAGTGAAGTCCAGGTAGGACGAGATGCGGAAGCTGAAGTCGCTGTTGGAGTAGTACTGAGTCTGGCTGACCAAACTGGGGTCCACCGGCCGCCCGTTCCTGGTCCACGCGATGTTGACTGTGGGCGGATGGAAGTCGTTCACGAAGCAGATGAGTGTGTTGGGGATCTCCAGCTCCATCTCCTGCTTGGGGTAGATTATGGAGGTGGGACTGGCTGCAGGGTTGATGTTTAGCAGAGGAAGATAAAGTTACACGACATGGCCAAAAACTAAAAACATTTTGACTGGCCACTTTAAAGTCATTGAAAATCTTAATTGGCACTTGAAGATTCCAACCTTGGCAATGAGTCAAATATCAAATGATAGGTTGTGGCTTTGATCATCCCAAAGCAAAAACAATGTTGGGATTTCTGTGACACGGCACACACAGTCTTAAAGGAACTAAAATCATAGATATAAAGGAATACATGCGCTTGCATTTCCAGATCATTTTGTGTCATTAAATCCCGAACAAGCGGAAGATTGTCATAGATACACACACACAGCAGTGTCATGAAACGCTAATTAATGGGAACTCCCCAGTGCCTAGCTACACAATAAACAATGGCAGGCGCTTTAACCTGCACTGACAATACAAGCATGATTACACACCCAGAGAGGTTAATTGCACCTCGCTGAGATTGTCCCTGCTGGTTCCCTGGTTCTTCTCTTAAGAACACACACCAGAGCACTCATCTCATTAACTTGTGTTCAACAACACAGCTTACTGTCGCTCCCATTACATCTGTTTCACTGGCTTTTGTTCTTGTGAGGATATAATCTAGTTTTTGGAAAGACGAACCCAGCAGCGTGACTCTCTTCTGGCGGTTGTTGTATTTTTGGTATTTAATCGCTTTTATTTGCAGCTTCAGAGGCTCAGACGGAGATCATCTGACCATTCCTCTGAAGGAACTAAAGGAAGTGGTGGAAATTGTACTCAAGTACTGGACTTATCATTTTTTATTATTCTTTTAGTATTTCTACTTTATGTTAAAGGACACTTTTTACATTTAGTTGATAGCTGGTATTTTGACTTTTGACAATATAATTAGATTTAGCATTTAATAATAAGTAGGATTTACAATGCAGGACTTTTATTTAAAATACAGTATTCTTACATTGTTGTATTGGTACTTGTACTTAACCGAATGATCCGAGTACTTCTTCTGCACTAAAGGTGACTATTACTTCGGCTCCAACATCTTTAAAAGTACTCCTACAATCAGTGCATCAACTCCCTCACCTATGACCTCTTCGGGGTAATCTTCTCCCTTTGCGGCTCGAGGGACGTTGTACAGGCAGGTACCCAGGGACACGTAGGCGTCTGGACCCAGTCCAGGATCAGGGACCCACTGCTCCGCAAACTCTGGCAGACGCTGAACGGCCTCATAGGTGGCGGGGTCAACGTAGAGGAGCTGATCGCCATCATATTCAATATCATACTGTTCATCACTCGTCACGTTCCTCTGACAGAAGGTCAGAAAGCGAAGCAGGTGTTTACCTGCAGTTTGTGAGGAAAGATTGAAAACATACGATATGATATATGATATATGATGGTGTCAAATTGTTTTTGTGAGCAAAGCTGGTGTCTATGGAGAATTAACACCAGACATCCTCCAAGCTGCTGCCAACATTTTGGTTGTTTCTGTCTCCATCAGCTGGCATGTGACCAACCCTGATGATTTCTATTGTGAAATATAGTTGTTATATGGAAGAAAATAGAGATTCTATAATGTAATGGCAGACAAAAAGGTGTTTCATAAACTGATTCTTACATGGCTCATCCAAATGAAATGGTACTTCTCGAATGACCGAAGCGTTCTCATGACATACGGCATCCTCAGTGTAGAACGAACTTACTTTCCTTTATATTTAAAAACCAAATGTCTTTTACATAAACTTACCGTGGAAGTATTGTGGAAGACAAATAAGCAGCAGCACCGGGATCAGATCCATCGCCATGTCGCATTTCAGTTCCTCCAAACAGCAAAGTGAGCAGGTTTCTCTGCTCGTTCCTTCCCAAACATTAAAGTCACACCGTCGGATTCACAGGCTGAGATGACTTCCTATCACATACCAATCAGTGCTTGTAACTCAGTCACAACAATGTCTCCACCTTGACAACACTGGAGGCATGTCCACGGGTTTATGACGTGAGGAACTGCTGCCACCTAGTGGAGGACAATCAGAGTCACACTCTGTGCACCTGTCTGGAGGAAATATAACAAGTTGGGCACATCTGTTTAACATGATGTATTCAAGTTTATCATGTGTTTTTAAAGCCCTGTAATTGTATATCACATCATACTTCAGTATACCGCTATAGAATACATATTTGTATAGCATGTTGTTACAAAGAACAAAATAAAATGAATTAATTTGTTTTCCCAACTTCTAGTGTCAACGGTTGTTGCAGTCTTTTATCAGGATTTTTTTTTTTTAAAGTTGTGTCTTAATTTGTCCGACCAACAGTTATAACAAATCTAAGATATTCAGATTAGAGATTAAATAAATAAAAGCAGATTATCTTCACATTTAGGGAAATATAAAGAGTCACCCTCCCGCTGATCCCAGACAGCCGGACAAAACTCAAACCGTTTGTACAGAAGAGAATATTTTAATAAACACACTTGTCAAATGAAAGTTATGCTTCAGAGAGACGCTCCTCAGGAAACAACTAGGACAGTGAACTGGAATGAGAAGTAACAGCATGTAAAAAAAGGAAAAGGAAGGAAAGACTGAACAGCAGAAATACAATAGTTTGTGCAACAGCAAATACAGCTGAAGTATATACAAGCATATATTCTTTCACTGAACATTCAACAATAGCTTCAACTATGCATGGGGGCTGTGAGGACTTGGTCCTCTCTTTATGGGGGACACTTGTGGCGTTATTCAGTCAACGCCATGTGCTCCAGTAAGTGCAGAGCAGATTTCTTTAAGAAACCGCCGCTGAGTTTCTAAGTGCTACAGATGCAACACGTCACATGTTCAGGAGATCAATGTGGAAGCTAAGAAACCCGCACAGTAGTCTGATACCACTCAGAAGCCCAGCAGTGTTCAGCTCTTATCAAATAAACGCACACGTCAGTTCCAGTCGGACGTAACGAAGAGAAATGTTGAGAACAATATCCAAGTTGAACAGCAAACAGCTGATTTTTTTTTTTTTTTTTTTTTAAATACTGAAGACAAAAATAGTGTCACATTTAGAACACCGGCTGCTCTTTTAAAGTCCGCGCAGCCATCAAAATCATTACAAACTGAATGATTATGTTACTTCGTTGCAGACTTTGTAATTACAGTACGTAAAGCCATTTCTATACTGTACTATAAACCAACTTTGTTTCCAAACGACAAGAGCTACATGCTGTAAAAACAGGCCGCGTGAAGCTCAGACTGAGATTCAACTGCAAGAACAACGTGTGTAAACATAAAGGCCAGATGATAGAAAAGCAAGGCTTTGTGACCACAAAGGTTGCTGGTTCAAACTCCAGTAACGTCCGAGGAAATGTTGGTGAAGAACACAGATAAATAAACACTCTTCCATTCTCTCACCACAGAGGACACAGCGTGAGGCCAGCCAAATCACATCTGGAGTCTTTCCACATCCGTTTTTTTTTTTTTTGTTTGTTTGTTTTAAATTACTCCGCTTCCCTCTTTGGGGGATCACCATAAAATTCTTCTTTATAAAAGAAACATAAATTTGTACAAGTATTTACAAAAGAGGAGGAGGGGGAAACCAAGGCATTTAGTGTTTGTTTTCTACGATTATCCACAGAGATGTCGTTTCTCGTCCCTCAGCTTCACATTCAAAACTTTTTACGAGTCCACTCGGAGTGTTTTTTCGCCACGGTGTCTAATATCTCAGCCCACAACTGTTTCAGGGTGTGTTGTGTCCGGGGCCAGCCCAAGTCCCTGAGTTATTAGTGTGTTCTCTCTCTCAGCCCGTGCCGAGGATCTCAACCAGAGTCTGAATCGCTGGTGTCTGAGGACGAGGAGGAGGAGGAGGAGGAAGATGAGTCGGAGCTGGAGCTGCTGCCGCTGAGGCGCGCTGGCTGGGCGTGAGTCTCCGCAGCGCTGGGCTTCTCCACTGAGGACACAACAATAAATAAGAGAATTTATGGCATTAAATTTATTTATTTATTTATGGCAGTGTTATTCTGCAGAAACCACTTTTTTTGCTATCCTTACTTCTAGCCATGATTGTAAAAATAAAATGTGAAAAACTTATCGTTGTCTTATAATAATAAGACAACGATAAGTAAATAAATGACATCTAAATAGCAACATTGAAGGTGCGTGTGGTGTGCACTCAGAATAAGGATGCTAGGCTCACCTTTAGGTTTCGCAGGTTTCTTGACAGAATTGAGTTGCCCACTGACATCTTGCAGCCTCTTCTCCAGCTCCCTCCTCTTCTCCAGAGTCAGCTCCTCTTTAGACTTCACAACGCCGCCTTTCTTTCCTCCTGCGGCTGAAAAGACGACAGCGTTCTTTAAAGACCTGAGGTCCACACGGTCGTGCGGTTGCTAGTTGGATTTAGGAAACCTTGCAGAACACCGGGTTGGCGTAGCTAATTTAGCCTCATGATGTGAGACAATCGAGCACTGTGCTGCCATACTCTACACACCAACTCAGCAAATACATAATCAACTTTCCACATCACTGTATCGGCCTTAAGGAGCTTATCCAGCAGTGTTTACTCAGGAGGAAAACGAGCCCTCCTCTCCCTTCTGTGTGTCACATTGTTCACATTGTTGCAGTCCACAGAAGAAGGGAAACGACAGGGAAGAGGAGGGACAGTCAACCAGAGAGAGAGAGAGACGCAAGCCGCAACACAAACAGCTGTTTTGCGCCTGTTTTTCAGCTGAGTTTTAGAGAATGGTTCATAAATTCAAAATATATCGAGCGCTCTAATAGTGCCACGTTCTTATCAGAGTGCTCTGATTAATGAATGCAGGCCTATTCTTTAATTATGAAACAGCAATGTTGTTATTTATGAACGATCCTTTACATCATGACCACAATTTGCACTCACTGCGAGAATTCGACTGCGAGATTGTCAGTAATAAATAAATAGATGTTGGCAGGTCTGAGCTCTGTGTAAACCAAACAAAGTCAGTCAGTAATGTCCGTCTTACAGCTGTACCACACAACATCCTTCTGAAGTCTACACTCAAGTGAATGTCTTCCCTTGATCGTCTCATTTACCTTGTTCGCCGTACGGCTTACGGGGCTTCTTCCTCAGACAGGTCATGACGTAGCGCTCCAGCTCCTTCAGTGTCGACGGCTTCAGCGTCTCAAAGTCGATCTCGATCTCCTCCGGGTTGGTGTCCCTCAGTGACGGCTCCCTGGACTGGATGATGTGGACCACGCGACCCAGCTTCTCCCCCGGCAGCTTGTTGATGTCGAGGCTCAGCTGGCGCTTCTCATCGTAGGACATGGGCACGATCTCCTCCTCTTCCTCAGAGTCGTAGTGCGGCAGCATGGAGGTGGGCGGAGGAGGAGGAGGGTAGAACGGCTTCTTCGTGGTCCTGCAGAATCAAGAGGAAGTGAGACAGTCAGGACAGAAGGCCATCATTGGCAGCTGCTTGACATATTCCTATTAGATAAACGATTATCTTTGTGTGTTATTTTACATTTACAAGCTTTAAAAACTCTTGATGTGAAGAGGAGGAACAGTTTGATGCTAATCTGCTGACTACTAACTTGCTATTCTTGTTACTCTTCTTCCCCTGGCTCTTCTTGGGCTGGGAGCCGCCTGCTCTGGCAGACTTTGTTTTCAGGATCTTGCCGGGCATCTTCCATTCCTCAGAGTCCGCTTTGCTTCTGACAGCTCGACTGCGCTTCTCCAGCTTCTTCTTTTTCTTCTTCTCCTTCTCCTTCTCCTTTTTGTCCTTCTTCTCTTTCTTCTTCTTGGCCTTGATGATGGGGCCTTGGGAGAGGGCAGCCAGCTGCTCGTGCATGGCTTTGAGCTGTTTGGGGAAAGAAAAATGAATTAATTGACGCTCGTGAAAAACCCTTTTTGGAGACCTGGATGAATAAAAAGTACCGGGGGACTTACCTGTGTGCACACCTGGTCCTGTAACTCAGCCAAGCGGTGCGCTCGCTCTTCCTCGCTGTCTGAGTTGGGGCTGCTTTCGCTCTCCTCGCTCTCACTGCTGGGCTCGCTCTCGGAGGTGGAGGAAGAGGAGGACGAGGAGGAGGAAGAGGAGGACGACGAGGACGTTGGGTGGCCACTCAGCGACATGGCTGTGTGATCCATACGTGGTTCGTCTGGCATCTTGGCAAAACGGAACTCGAACACATCCTGGGGACAGGCCACATCAGAGAGAAATTAACAGTCACGGGAAAGAGTTTCCTCACAGTCGGCTGCACTTTTGTTTCAGTCCGATTATCCCAACAGCAGGGTTGGACAGCTGGGCTCACCTGCAGCTTCCGGGCCATGCCCACGACATCGTGGTCCGGTGGGTTGTACTTGTAGCAGTTGGAGAACATGAGTCTGACATCGCTGGCAAACTGTTGCGCGTCCCTGTACTCACGACAGTCCATCTTCCTCTGATGAAGAGACAGGAGAGGACAACTTTAGAGCTTCAACCGCACCTTCAGGAGGTTTTATCAGCGTTTGTATTTCTTAATAATTTGCACTACACTGCATATTTTCAGCCCCAATGCCTCTGTGTTCATCATCACAGTGCGTTAGATTTAAAATAAGGACATTAAGAGATCTGAAACCACTTTACCGTGTAATCAGCAACACAATAGGAGCTATAACAATGGGCCATTAGTCTTTCCACAAGTTAAAGGCATATGAGGAGTCACCTTGATGTCGCTGAGGTCCATGGGACACTTAATGATGTCATGATAGTCGTGGAGTCCCAGTGCAGCTGCGTCCACAGGTGTGTAGAAAGGCCAGGCGTACGCAGCGTGCTTCTTCGACAAAATGTCCTTCAGCAGCCCGCTGCAGTACCTCAGCTGAGGGCTGAGCTTGCTCTTCTTAGAGGGCTGAGCCTGCACGGAGTCAGGCAAGTCCTTCTTGGGGGGTTTGATGGGACGCCCGCTGCCCACCCTGCGTCCACCGCCTGCCATCATCGGCTGGAGCAGGACGGGACCTCCGGGGCTCCTGACCAGGCCCATCCCAGGTGGGGTCTCCAGGCCCATGCCCCCCATGGAGGAGATGGTGTGCATGGAGGTGTCGTGGACCTGGCCCCCGTGGCCTCCTTTCCCCAAGCCCACCATGTGCGTTGGTCCCGACATGCCCACAGTCAAGCCCATGGTGGAGGGGGTGGTGGTGTCTGCCTTACGTTTTACACCTTTTTTCTACAAATAAAGGAGGTTGGAAGTCACAATATACTCAGTATTGTGGCTTTATTCCAATCCCTTTCATACTTGTAATTCAACACATTTTTTTCCTCCAACAAAAATGCTGAATACGCGAAAATATTTCGCTTTTTTTTTTTCACAATAGCCACTCAAATCTGTATTTCTTCTGCCTTTCAAGATGGCTAAATGTTTCCAGACATTTGTGTTTTTGTAGAGAATATTAATTGAATATAGTAAATCCTCACTTACTGGTCTTGTTTGACTTTTATTATACAAGTATAGACGACCAGACATTCTTTTGTTGCAGGGCTGTACCGAATGTTGTTGTTTTTACATTCAAAGCTTCTATTGAGGTTTATGAATATCTATCGTCATAATTGATGACGTCATCACCATTAAAAAAAAATCCTGAGACAAAATCCTCAATTTAAACAAAATGATTCAACAAAAAAAAATACTCTTTTTTTTTTTTAATCAACTTTATTTAAAGAATATAATCCATCAGTTTTGCCAACATAAAAACAACTAGAGGACTGAGCGCGGTGGCAGTCGCTGTGTGTTTGAGAGAGAAAGAGAGAGGTGAAGAGGAGAGGAGAGGCGGCCATGTTTTCCTAAGTTATCAATAAATAACTTGGAATGCTGCTTCGTCACCCGCCCGCCTGAACCTTTTCTAGTAAGCTCACCACTGGAATATAATTATAAAAATAATGTCATGCTGATGACAATAGTGCAGACTGATCTTTATCTGCAACTGAATGAATGGAAATGCAGAAAAAAAAAAGAAAAAGAAAAAAAAAGGCTGAGCAGCATTCGAATGCCAACGTTATGAATGAAGCTTCATTCTATTCAGTGCAGCACTAGATTGTTCCATCTACCTTGGTTGTGGGCTGTGTAGGAGGCAGGCCCATGATGGTGGCCGGTGGCAGGCTTTTGGTCACCACGGTCTGGGGAGAGTTGGCCAGCATGGACTCCCCCGTGTCCGAGGAAGACGGGGAGTAGGCCGACTGGGACACCGCCGGCACCTGCTGAGCCCTCGCTGGTGAGACATGAATATTCAACATTAGTGATAGAATTCAGCTACAGAATGACGGGTGACAACAAGTTCTGTCTAAAATCACTGGAGACGTGCACGGCTTTCTATGTGGCTTCCACCAGTAACGCTACTTTTACATGATACATCAAACGGAAGACAGTTAGTATAACTGCTGAGCTGTATGTGAGCGTGGAAGTCTTCTCACTTACAGTTGGACTTGCGACCTCTTCCCCGGCCGTTCTTGCTTCGAGGAGCTGGAGGAGGCAGCTCCACTTCGTCCTCGGGCATCTGGGCCACTTTTTGGAGAAAGATCTTCTCTAAGGGCTGAGCCATCAGCACGATGTCATCTGTCGGCTAGCAAAGGAAATAATAGAACAAAGAACATTAGCACACTGCAAAGATGCCATTACAGGTTTTACATAACAGAACAGTTCTTTTGACATTCATTTGATTTCATTTCAATATACTTTCCAACCACTGTTTTAGTTAAAACATCAATATTTATACAGAACATTTGCTCGACAAAACTTCACAAATACTCGCAACTTGTCCTCAGGTTTGTCATTTATTCTGATATATTACAAATGAAATGTAAAAACAGTGATATATGGATGAAGCTTATGGTGAAAACTATCTCCGGTGATGCTAAGATAGAATCAAAGTTTTGGGGATTCTCTGCATCTACCACTTAGACACCCATTGACCAAGACACCTGGATTTACATCTCCAGAGAAGTTGTCTGATTTGTAAAAAAATGATTTGGTAATGGATCTCCACTAAATCTGCAACGGCAGCATTTTAATTTTCCCTCTTGTGTTATTACGTAGGAAAACATCCCAGATGCAAAGTGTTGGATGACCCTTTTCTCACTGGTAATCAAGAAAAGGTTGAAAAATGTTCCCTCTCTCACATTGTTAAGAAAACCCCTGAGAGAACACCTGGGTCTGGACCTGGGTCTGGACCCGGGTCTGGACCTGGGTCTGGACCTGTCCCGAGCACCTTGAGCTTTAAATAACCCTGTATTATTCCTGCTGTGAGAGAGAGTGGTGCCATCTTAATAAGGCTGCAGCGAGAGGGAAAACAGGATGGATAAAGATCTGTTTTGTACCTTTTAACCTACCTTGTTGTAGATGTAGCAGTTGGTGAACATTGTGTTGAAGTCCTGTATGCACTCACTAGCACTGCGGTAGAAGCTGTTCTCCAGGCGCTTTTTGATGGTCCCCATGTCCATGGGTTGTTTGATGATTTTATGGTAATCCTGAAAAAAGGCAGAACAATAGACGGAGAAGTGAAACATGTGTAGATTTTTTCTAGAAATGAAAATTGTGAAGGAGGAGAATGCAAAAAACGCAAAAGCTGCAATAAAGAACGCTCCACGTGACATAACTGAATGAGAGGAGATTAAGAAAACAACTTGATGCTCGCAGTACAACTGTGTGAAAATGGCCACGGCCGGGTTTAAGTGCGATCCACATGTTTACATATAATATTATTGTAAGAGTAGCGTAGCTCCTTTTGGAGAACAGCTCAGTGTGTAGCGAGTGTGGTGGAGAGAGAGAGAGAGAGAGACAGAGACAGAGAGAGACATAGAGACCGAGAGAGAGACAGAGAGAGAGAGAGAGACATAGACAGAGAGACCGAGAGAGAGACAGAGACAGAGAGAGACAGAGAGACAGAGACATAGAGACCGAGAGAGAGACAGAGACAGAGAGAGACAGAGACATAGAGACCGAGAGAGAGACAGAGAGAGAGAGAGAGACATAGACAGAGAGACCGAGAGAGAGACAGAGACAGAGAGAGACAGAGACATAGAGACCGAGAGAGAGACAGAGACAGAGAGAGACAGAGAGACAGAGACATAGAGACCGAGAGAGAGACAGAGACAGAGAGAGACAGAGACATAGAGACCGAGAGAGAGACAGAGACAGAGAGAGACAGAGAGACATAGAGACCGAGAGAGAGACAGAGACAGAGAGACCGAGAGAGAGACAGAGACATAGAGACCGAGAGAGAGACAGAGACCGAGAGAGAGACAGAGACAGAGAAAGAGACAGAGGGACAGAGACAGAGAGAGAGACAGTGGCTGCACTCAGAGCAGATCGGAGCAGAGATTTAATTAAATTAAAAGTAAACTTGTAAAGCAGTAAATGTATCTTTCAGTTTGTCCATGAATCAACGCTGCAGCTCCTCAACACCTTGAAGGCTTCAAGGTAAAATTTATAACATTCTACTGTGATGAATGGCTTTTCAATTAAATAGATAAATAAAGATATATTAATAATATCAATTCATGCATCAATTAATCTCATTTCATCAGAGCACGTAGGCCTGGCTTACATGAAGCAGCAGTTAATTTGTTGACTGCATCCATTCTTGTGGTAGTCACCCTTTAGAATGATGTATTGCTTGTGTATAGTGAATAATACAGGAGATGAGGAATTACAGGCACCACAATGAGTTGCAGAAACATAAATCAAACTCGACAAAATAAAAGTGAAAGTGTTTCTGTCGTAACTCACCGGCAGGTTGAGCCTGTAGGCATCCACCGGCTCACGGAAAGGCCAGGAGAACTGATGCCTCCACAGGTACTTCATCAGGGTCCTCTGGAGGAACTGCAGCTGGTTGGTCATGCGGCCCGGCCGGCTGGGATCGTTCACCGCGGGCTGTGGTGGGACAGGAGGACCCTGAGGCATCGTCAGCGGCAGAGACGGGCTCTCAAAGTCCTCGTAGAGCAGGGAGGGCTTGCGAATGCGTTTGCCCGAACTACTGTGTTGGTCCATTCCGCCACTGGACAACCCGACCAGAAAGAGGATGGGGATGAGCCAGAGAGAGAGAGGATGGGGAGGAACCAGAGAGAGAGGATGGGGAGGGGCCAGAGAGAGAGAGGATGGGGAGGAACCAGAGAGAGAGGATGGGGAGGGGCCAGAGAGAGAGAGGATGGGGAGGAACCAGAGAGAGAGGATGGGGAGGAACCAGAGAGAGAGGATGGGGAGGAACCAGAGAGAGAGAGGATGGGGAGGAGCCAAAGAGAGAGAGGATGGGGAGGAACCAGAGAGAGAGGATGGGGAGGGGCCAGAGAGAGAGAGGATGGGGAGGAACCAGAGAGAGAGAGGATGGGGAGGAACCAGAGAGAGAGGGGATGGGGAGGAGCCAGAGAGATGAGGGGAGGGGGCAGAGAGAGAGAGGGTGGGGAGGAACCAGAGAGAGAGGATGGGGAGGAGCCAGAGAGAGATGAGGGGAGGAGCCAGAGACAGAGGATGGGGAGGAGACATAGAGAGGAGGGGAGGAGACATAGAGAGGATGGGAGGAGACAGAGAGAGGATGGGAGGAGACATAGAGAGACTAATTAAAACCGATAACAGTGATTGACATTTTTGTGATGGAAGAAAAAATGAGAGCGTAAAGGAAACGGCACTTTAAGTTAACTGTGCTGTTTGGCCTTTGCCATCGATTCACCAAACTTCAACCCGCTCCCATGAACGCATGCACTCATGGAAAATCTGCTAATGTCAAAAAGCGCAGACTGTATATGCTTCATTCACGCAACCCTCGACCTGTGAAACTCTGGCTCTGGCCTCCCAGTCAGCGAACCGTCCTCTAGGAAACTAGGACTCTATCAACGGGCTGCTACTTTTAGCACAGTCATGGGAACCACCATCGCATGGCTCCTCACCAGCTAAAAAAACCCCAAACATTCACTTATAATAAGGCTGGGTGATAAGAAGCAGGTTGTTTTTTTACTTTGGCTCATAAATATATCATGAATCATGGGTAAAATAATAAGATTCAACATCAACGCCATGCCTGAAATGAAATGGCTCTCGGTATTTTTTAAAGACAATTTTACAAAAGAGATGAGGTCGGAACTAGATGATACTCCAGATACTGTGATTGTAAACGGATACAAACAGAAGGGGCCTCGGGTCTTCTCTGCTTCCTACCAAGCTTTGGGGGGAATCCAACGCTCTACATAAAAGCTAAATCACTAAAGTCACTAGTATGTAGAGATTTCTGCTGGAAGAACTTAACTTGCTTTCTCATAAACACACAGAAAAGAAAGAAGGAAACTTGCTGCTCAAACAAAACCGTTGGATGCTGTGTGAAGACACGTAGGCTGATCAAAGGCATATTTTCTGAAAGTGTTCAAAGATAAGGATACACCGGGAAAATGTTAATGCAGTTGGTTAAATATTTTGGATGTGAATTCCAAAATACCTGCCCTGTGATGTACTTAGGGACCTTAAAAGGTACACGTTATCCACAAAATGACCATTAGTATATCAGTTACTCACCCGGTGTTACCTTGAATTCTTGAAGAAAACTTATGAACAAACAGTCTCAAGTTTGTAAACTTACTTACTTGCCATAGAGGCAAGTTTTATTCAAGGATTGAAGGTAACACTGGGTGAGTACTTGATATACAAATGGTCATTAGGGTGAGAAGTATTCCTTTAAAAGGTGAGAGAAGATATCTACTTGACTTAAGTTTTACTTGCAGCAATTAAATAATTAAAATTGTAACGTTGCAAAGCAAAGAGCCGATATACGTCTGACATTTTTGATGCTTTCAAACTATTTATTGGAAAGAAATGTCATGCATAAACATATAAACAAAACTATGGTGCAAATAAATAAACACTTAAATAATAAATAACTAATACATAAATACTTACATGTGCTCTAAAAAACGGGCCTAATAAGCATGAAATCTCTGTTCTGCTCTCTTCTGTATGAAACTTGTGAGCTCTGATTTCCAACTATTTACAAAGAGATGACTGTCAGCGATACTCCTGCCAATACTCTTGACTGAGGCACTGTGGTCTAAAGTTGGAGTTGGTCCTCTGGAAAGTACATCTGCCCAGTACACCTACAGTTACTATTAAGAACTAATGAAAAAAAAATGTATTTCAGAACATGAATTACTAACGTTAAGTCAAATTTTGAATGCTCTACAACACACTGGCATCTTCAGTTTTGGCTGTTTTTCAATACAACTATATATTGGCCCTGTTCGATATAGACCAGAGAAGTCTGGTGAGGCCACCATGTCACCATGAACCCTGTCATCCCTTCTTCACCTCCTTCTAAGCAACGCACAGGAACCAGAAGAAGGTAAATCTCACCCCGGAGATCAGGACACACACTTGCCCCACTGACACACTAACTGTGTTTGTGTGTATCAGTCAGAATCCTAGCAACACAAACAACGGCTGAATGCATTAGCATTGAGCCATTGTGTGGTGAATACACTTCAGTATCAACTTACAGACAAATATATTTGAAGACTTAAGCTTTTTGGAATACGTATCAAGTAATGTAACTGCAAATTAGCTGTGTGTATATATATATATATATATATATATATATATATCTTTTTCTCAGTTTTTTTTAATCTCTTTTTGTTGTGGGTGTTTCTGCTTAATATTTTTGGGTGCACCAAAGCAGCATGTCAGTTCACCACACACAAAAAGGTAATAACTCTTTAAAATCATTGTTTTACCACAAAACAAAAAAGGAGCCACAGAGCTCACCAACGTGGCTTAAACACGACAAAAAAAGTATAAACATGCTGATTAAAAAAACAAGCTCTGGCAAACATTTGACAGTGTTAAAAACTCAACAATGCATGTTTAAAACATAACACTGTTGGGAAAAAACAGAGTCATGAATGTATATTATGTTCAATGATATATAAAGTCATTAAATTGTTAAAATGCAGACTATGTCATGACATATAGCATAACAGTGATACTTGAGTCTTTATGGTGTTTCTTTATTACATAACATACTATTGTGTTATTAACACTAATGCAGCTTTGTTGTGTCAACCTGCACTGAATCAACGCTTCTTCTACACAACATGCATTCACATTAATACTCGTACAGCAGAAACTACGCAATATATTTACAATTGAATTAAAACAATTAAAGAAAAGTCAGGCTCCTTGAATTTAAAACCCTAACATCCGGTGATCGCGTGGTTCTGACGCCCCGCCCTCACTGTTTGTAAACACTGCTTCACAATGACAGACGCTACGACGGCGGAAAGCGATTATATATAAAAACAAGACATCTTTATTCAACGGTGCAGCTTTAGAATAAAAAGGCCAAACTGTTAGCCTGCTAGGTCGATCCCAGTCATTTCGCCACATGCATACAAACGTTTAATAATCACCGGTACAGTAGCTTTGAAGCTAAGCTAACAGCTAAGCGTCACCCGGGACTGCAACAATGACTGACTGATCAGTTCATTTTAGGGCTGCTTTATTTGCAATAGCACACGCTGTGTGTAATACGCATGCTGGGTAATATTTACTACCAGTTAATACCTTGTGAGATAGTCACGTGAACCTCGATATTAGCGTTGGCAGAGTGTCTGAGCGATGAATGAAACCAACAGATAGAAAGCCGGGCTGCAGCTGTCAAGCTAGCGGTTGTTGTCGTGAGGCTAACGGCAACCAACGTTAACTAACGTAAGCTAACGTTTTATGGTGATATTTTTACGTTACGCTTTTCCTCCGTTCATAGGGGGCATTGATCAAAATGACTGCGGGGCTTTTTACCTCTCGTGATGCAGGTTGACGGCCGCTTCCATCGGGCAGAAGAAGGCGGAGTGTTTATTACAAATCCAAATTTTTTTTTCCACGACTGTTAACGCTGCACTTCCACCGAAAGACCACTGTGCACAACTCCGCAATGAAATGGCGCCTTCCCGCTTCCGCTTGACGCTATATAAACCCACGACGTGGCAGTGACGCGTATTTCCGGTCACGTTAGGGGTGACTCTGCGCTCCTATTGGCTGCGACCACACGTCTGTCAAACTAGGCACACACGCCAGGCACCTCCCTGGTTCCGTACATGTTGTAGTCTGCCATGTTTGAAAACAATGGATTTATTCAGGTTTTAGATTTTGGCTTCGAAGTATTCATAATTACGGCTTTACTTTTGACAGACACACGTCATTCTGTCTGCAGGGAATGATGTCATGTGTTCTGTTATCTGCAGTGTCTGGGGTTGCTGGTGCAGGTCCTCTCTGCTACAGAAAAGCCTTCAGATTTACATTGGTGGTAAATCGTCGTTTGTATGGAGATTATGAAAATACTAACCGTTGTTTTGGCATGGAATATGTGGGCAATCATTTAGCTGGACATCCCTTTATGTGATATACCGATAGACATATATGAGCTTTATATTTCAGGCTTTTAAACTGAGATATTCTGTATTTAAAGCAACACTTCCCACAAGCTGCCACCAGGAACCCCCACAGCTGTTTGAGCCATGCACTTTAGAAGTAGCTGTCATGTTTTGACAGTAATGCAGAGATAAGCTATCAAGAAAGACCCTTTGACAATGTATATGTCCTCTGGTGCAGGTCACAGTATTTAAAGGAACACTCCAGGGACGTATTACTGTACCCCCATAAAGCTGGAATACTCACAAGATTCAGTTTTATTACAAATTTTGAGTTTCAAGCCCAAACTGAGATTACCCTCTCAAACTTTGGAGAACTCCCTTTAAGTGCAAACAGAATCAAACAAAGGGTACTATTGGGATTGTAAAAAAAAGAACAAAAAACAACAACTTTCGAATAAAAAAAAGAAAAATCAAATAAAGGCGGAAACAAATCAACAATCACCTGCAACAACTTGCAGTACATGAAAACAATATTTCTCCATAAATTGAAATTCACTCAGAGTAGATCTGAAAAGCATTATTTTGCTACAAAGAGGTTGTGAATAAGTAAAGAATGATCAATACATGGGAAAGTACAGCGAGAATAATACAAAGACAAATATGACAATAAAATATACAACCAGATCATTTAGAAACACTCATCTTAAATACTGCAAAAATAAAACACCTATATTCTATCTGACTGAACTCTTCTACATCTATATTTGCAAAGTGTATAAAGCAGTAGAGTGTGTGATCCTCTCTTCACATAGGAGCTGGTTTGGAAATAAGATGATAAATAGCATGGAATGATTCAAATGTTTCAACTGTCATATCATTTCTACCATGGAAGCTATCCCTTAAATACTGTCTCTCTAGTTGTGGACCATTGTGGGCACCCTTTAAGTCTGGACTTTTAACCAGCAACCTTCCTGTAACTCGCCTGCTTCTCGGGCCTTTAGGCCTACATTACATTACAGTCATTACAGTTATTTAGCAGACGCTTTTATCCAAGGCGACTTACAATTCAGACTCTATCACAGTCATGCAGTATAGGCTACGGGAGCAATTTTTGGGGTTAAGTGTCTTGGTCATGGACACATCGACATGCGACTAGCGGAGCTGGAATCTAACCGCCGATTCAAGGACGGCCCTGCTCCCCACTTAGCCACGGTCACCCAGTGTGTCACCCAGAGTGTATCAGTGTGTGTCATTCGTCTCCTCTTCTTTACGGTGAAAGCCACATTCTGCTTTTTTCACCAGATCAGCATAAAGACCGCCTTCCTGCATCAGCTTCTCATGGCTGCCCTCCTCCTTTATAATCCCGTCGCTGAGGACAACTATATGGTCGGCCTTCTCTACGACATTCATCTTGTTGGATAGCAGCAGCACGGAGTAGTTGTTGGTTTGGTTTAGCAATTCTTGGTGGACCTGTTGAGTACAGTTATGATTTGATGTCACATGTCGATTACAGGAGTAAATAATTAGCAAAATGTGAGAAACTCAGAAGAATAACCTACCCGATATTCATTCTCTGCGTCCAAGTCACTGGTGGCGTTGTCAAGGATCAGGATTTTAGGACGTCGGATCAAAGCTCTGGCAATGGCAATGCGCTGCTTCTGGCCTCCAGACACCTGGCCTCCCTTCTCCCCAGCATCTGTCCGACAGAAAGACATACTGTTGAGTTTATGGACATTTCTGGGGAACGGTGAGTTGTTTTTGTGAGTTTTTTTGCATTCAGAAAAATCACAAGGCCAATAATCAAATCCATCTGGCCGTTCACTACTGTCAGTAGGGTTTTGCAGGGGTCACTAAGTTCAAATTCAGATTATTTAGCATCTTTATATTACCGCATAGAATGCAATTTAATGTATGTTTTACAATCATACCAGCCAAAAGTATGACGGAAAACCAGGAGGGACAATATTTGCTTTTGAATCACATTTTTTCAATAATAGAAAATAGATGGAAGGATCAGCCAATTAAAAATGATAAATGCATTGAAGTCTTTAAGCTAGGAGACAGTGAGCTTCCTGCTGCTGTAGCTGGCAGTGACGATATCGAAGTATTTTGTAAATTATCGTAAAGACATTTCAATACTGTCTAACAATTCTTTGGAAACAAAATTCTATGGTTTTCAAGACCTGCAGATACCCTGGTAGCTAGACAAAGTTGAGTTTATATGAGACTTAAAAAACACAGTCCTCCCACTACTAAGTGCAAACATCTAAGTATGATAATCAAAACTAGAAAGGTGCACTCAGTAGAGGGCAGATCACCACAAGTGTATCAGACATGGTTTTCACTCGCATATCTAACACAACAGATACGTTTTAATCGATGCAGATTTATGCGCCAGCTCTGGTCAGGCGTGCGTCTCAGCTCCGTCTCACGAGCGTAACCACGACTTGAACCGTTTATTTAGGATTCGGGTCTATTTTTTTTTCCCAGAGAAGGTCCTCGATCATGCAGCTGTAACTGGCCACACGACATATTATGCTCTTTGGTGCAGCAGAATGCGAGACTAGCCGTGGACAGACACAGGGGGGCACTCTCTCACTCACAGACACGCGTGAGTGATCGCATTCTCCAGGCTGAGATAATGAAAAATACATTTTATTCCCCCAGGAAGTAACAATGTGAAGAACCCCACTTTAGGATTCCTTCTGATAGATGGGGTTTGTGGGTCGAACCTGTGTCGTAGCCACTTGACAGCTCCATGATGAAGTCGTGGGCACTCGCCAGCCTGGCAGCCGTGTGCATATCCTCATCAGAGGCATCCTCGCAGCCGTACTTGATGTTCTCCCGCACAGAGCGAGCAAACAGCACGCAATCCTGGCTCACCACAGCAATCTATAAACAAACAGGATGAAGAGGACACATCAGCGGCCGCGTGCGTCACTGTCACAGCTGACTCTGAGAACGCTTTACAATGAGGACAACAGCAGAACACACCCGGGCAATGAGTGCTAGTAAGTGTCAATGCAACATTAAAGAGCTTTCAATGAACTGTGATTCACCTTCCTTATATCATCTCTTTTTATGGTCTCAGCTGCAGAATTCTCTTATTCACATCTTGAATTTTAGTCAATTTTTGTGGTACAACAACTGAAAACCTTTCAGTAACTCCCAAATGAAATGTCCTAAAAGGCTAAAAAGCTCCTTGTAGTCTTTCATGTTTTTGTTTGTTTTGTAATATCGATTTAGGAAATGTAAGTTATAACGTGCTATTTTTCATGGGGACAAATTGATTTATCAGCGATTTAAACTTCTTTTATGTTCTTTAACATGATCAACTGAGATTTGATTGCTTTAGGACAACAGTTTAGCAGCTTATGAGGACCTTCTCTGCTACTTTGTTTGTTAGTCGTTCTGTCACCTAGTGGTCAAAAATCTCTTAATGCAGCTTTAAAGGAGCCCTGTGGCGTTTTCTTCTGAAATCCAAAATCAAAAACATTAAAGTTATGTTTACATTCAGTGCTTCTCGCCAAAATGCATAGCGTTGCCTGTGTGCAAAACACAAACAACATGTGAACCCACTCCTAGAAGCTTCCTACTATTGTGCTCACTGCAAGTCAAATTAGAATATTAAAAGATTCAAGTACAAAATAGAACACAACCCACCTTGTCATGTAGGTACTGGTCTTTGTAGCATTGCAGTGGTTTCCCATCCAGTAGGATCTCCCCTGCTTGGGGCTGGTAAAACCTCTCCAGCAGCTTGACACAGGTGGACTTCCCTGATCTGTTGAGCCCCACAAGGGCCGTGACTTGGCCTGGCTTTATCTCCAGAGACACGTCCTGGTAGAAGGCAGGAATAGGGTGAACAGGTAAAGTGTTGTGCATTTCAATCGCAAACACAATAAATGCACAGGAGATAAGAACACATACATACCTTGAGCACAATATTGCTTTCGTTTGTCGTGCCAGAATAGGAAAACGCAACGTTTTTAAATTGAATGCGTCCCTCAAGATTTTCGGGTGCCAAACAGCCATCTGGGGGTATTTGAGGTATGCGTTCCAAATATTCAAAGATCTTCTCAGAGGCACCAATTGCCTTCTTCACCGCCGGGTAATACTGCATGACAGCCTGGAGGAGAGGTGGTAGAATGAGGTCATTTTATTTCAATTTGACTAAATTACTTTTTGAACAAAACATCAGCCACTTGCAATCCGGCCTTAGAGGAAACAAGTGCACGGACATAATAATATATATTCAAGCTTATTCCCTTTATCTTGGCTTGTGGCTCACCTCAACAGCAGAGGCAAACTGCAGCTCATAGAGGACGAATGACACCAAGTCTCCACTGCTAACGTCCCCTCTGGTCACCAGGGTTCCTCCATAGTACAGAATACACACCTTCAGGGCCATGGTGGTCATCTGGGAGACAAAGGGTTACAAATGAAAAGAAATGCATTAAATAATATTCAATATTCGTTGTTTTTTCTCTAGGTTAACCCCCACTGGCTCACACTCACAGAATTACATGTGCTCAGAAATCATTGCAGACTTTATAATCCAGATCTGTATTGAACTCACGCTGTTCGCCCAGGTCGAGGCTGCATAAGCTAGTGATTCCTTTTTGTTCAGGGCGTAAGTGTCCTCCAGCCGCTGTCTGTACCTCTCTGTCTCTCCGTCCTCGTTGGCAAAACTCCTCACTGTCTTCATGCAGGAGAAGGTCTCTGTGGCCACCTGGTTGGCCTTAGCCAGCGACTCCTGAACCTTTGCAGCAATGGCCTGAAACACGGATGCAAATGGAAAAAAAACGGAATGAATTTGTGACAAACATGACGGATGGACACGGGCCATGATCATAGCTGCACTGGAAATATTTTGTCATGACGATGTCACATTGTGGAAGGTACAACAACTGTTTTTTAACAGTGTCCAGCGCCTGGGGGGATTTTTCCTTAAACTTGCATTAATTGATTTAATTGTCCATTTACAGAGCAACATTTGCTTCCATCCGTCTGGTGAGTGAAAGCTGTGTGAACCTCTTGAGGGAAATATCTGTCTGTCTTTAGCTGTTAAATGCTCCACCTTTAGGGAAGTTCCTCTTTACCTTGTGGAAGTCTCCGGTGAGCTCAGGTATGAACCAGATGATGGGCAGTCCCATGCAGGTGAGCAGGGTCATTTTCCAAGACTGGATCACCATGAAGTACAAGAGGAAGCCAAACCGAGCCGTGTACCACATCACAAGACTCAGTTTCTCACTCAGCGCCTCGCTCATATCGTTGGTATCAGTGGTAACACGGGACACCAGTTCCCCTGAGAAAAGAGGAGTGCATTATTAGCCATGTCAGAGAAGTTACAGTTGAGGTATATGTTGTTAAAATTCTGCATATTCTGGATTGTCACCAGCCCACGCAAATTCTGTCAAGTATAAACTACGACAGCAAAAAAGGGTGATTGTAGATTTATAAAATAACTGAAGAGGCAGTGGAAAGGTGTAATATTCTCTTTCTGAGAACTTTCCAAGATTCACAAAATTAATATATTAACAAGCGAATTTACAAGAAAAAGATCACAAATTTGTCGTAAATGTACAAGAAAAAAACTCGGAAAAATAGTGGAGTGCAAAACCTCGTTAATGATAAATAGAATAAATGTACTCCACTATTTCTCCAAATTTGTGACTCTATAATCTGGCAAATTTATGATTTTTCTTGCGTAAATCTGCTACTTTTTTTTGCTACTTGACTAGAATATTCAAGTTATTTTCTCAGAATATTGCCAAAAAAAAATAAGTTGGCTCTATAAGTGAAAGGATAAAAGCAGGTTTATGATTTATTCACAATGACCTAGTGTACTGTACACAGTGCTCTTTCCTAGATGCCTGTTGAGTCCGTCATATGCACTGTTTTCCCGTGATTTACCTGTCTTAGTGGCATCAAAGAAAGCAATCTCCTGCTTCAGCACAGCCTGGAAGACGGCTCCCTGCACCGAGGTGTGTACGAGGCTCATGGTGACGTTGTAAATGAGGTCGCCTACAAACTCAAGCACAGCACTGAAACCAGAGGGGGAGAAAGCAATCAGACCCTTTACTGAAGTAAAAGTAGTCATACCACAGTGTAGAAATACTCTGTTACAAGTCAAGTCTTGCATTCAAACAAAGTAAAAGTAATAGTTTAAGATATTTTTTACGACGGGGAACTAAACTGAAAGTAAAACTTATCTATACTGTTTCTGTTAATGGAGTCTGGTGGGTTTGAAGAGAGTTAAGATTAGATTTACTTTCAGTTCAGTTCCCGTCAGAAACGGCTGTCTGACTGCAACATGAAGCTTGTTTTAGGTGAGCTTTTCTTTTAGGTGACTGAAGCACGTTTTGCCGCTGTCCCTGTCCACAGCACGACATTGCTTTGCTCTCATGCCGGTGCTCCTGTCTGTTTCTCCAAACGACTGACATCTACAGTAGGTGATACACTTTTGTCAACTGATAACTACCTCGCACAACCCTTTAAAGCACGTATGTCTCAGGGGGAGACTTAAGTCTGAGACTGCTGAGACTTATGTCTCAGCAGGATTGAGAAAAAGAAAAGGTGTCCATGCATTCATCTTCAGTAGACTTGACTACTGTAACGGTCTCTGATCTTCTGCTACATGATGAACCGTCCAGACCTCTCAGGTTGTCTGAGACAGGCCTGCTTTCTGTCCCCAGAGTCAACAATAAACATGCAACAGTTTCTGTGCACAACATTTTTTTTAAATGACATTTATTTAAAAATATAAAATGCGTCTCTTCTGCACTTTGTCTCCATGTTTTTGATGTTGTAAAGTGCTTTGAATTTCCTTGTTGCTGATATGTGCTAAATAAATGAACTTGCCTCGCCTCACTTTTTTTACAAATGTTACATTACCTGGCAATAGTCATCAGCGTCATGAAGATGATGGCCTCTGTGAATGCATCCGGTGCGTCTTCATTTGTGATCCAGTCAGCCACACGGCCAGTGTAATAAGGGATAGCCATCTCACCTGAGGTCAGAAGATCACACTATCACAACATATATTTGGGGAGACACAACTGTCAAATCTAAAATATGAAGCGTGGTCTTTCCAAGCTTCAAAATGCTCAACTTTAACTTACAAGTCAACATCCGAAACGAATGTACAAATTGATTAAACTGACAAAGAGCCAGATGAACCTCAATGAGAAACACAGAAAGTAAATGTGTGAAGTCTTGGGAGGAGAAGTATCCGAGTATGTTTGAGCTGGACGGAAAATGACACCGCAGAGCATTTTCAACACCTCGATAAGTGACACATCAAGCTCACCAGACCTGGAGCTCAAAGCAACAGGAGCGGGCAGCTCAACGGCACAATGAGGTGGAGGCTGCTAGACCCGTTGACAGGCCGGTGAACACCGCCGTTTGAAAGGTTTACATTATCAAGCTGACGTTTAACTGCATAGAATCTCAATTACTCAGAATATAAGGTGACTAAAAATGGCAGCCATATTTTCAGTATCAGCAACCAAAAGTGTTGAGCCTTGAGTTGTGCTTGTAAAATGGCTCATCTCATAGCAGAGGTAAGTTTTGAATAAGCTGTACTCAATTCTAAACGGATTACTCTGAATCAACACCGTCTACTTGGTGAGTGAAGCTGCAAACAACACAGCAAGAACTGCAGGATGTAACTCCCAAAACCTGGCAGTTTCATAAGAACACTTAAGTAAAGTTCCCGCTCAGTCTCCCTTACCATAAGAAGAAACAATCACGAGAAACAGCACAGAAACAATGCGCCCGACATACGGCCGCATGTATCCCATCAGCCTCTTCAGAGACGCACTGGTGTCCACTTTGGGCTCCTCTTTGGGCCCCTCTTTGGGCCCCTCTTTGGGCTTCTCTTTGGGCCCCTCTTTGGGCTTCTCTTTGGGCTCCTCTTTGGGCCCCTCTTTGGGCCCCTCTTTGGGCCCCTCTTTGGGCTTCTCTTTGGGTCCCTCTTTGGGCCCCTCAGAGAGGGCCCTCGTCAGCAGAGACGAGATGTATCGACCCCCGGAGAGCAAAAGAGACGACACATATCGACTCCAGTAGAGCCACGCCACTACCGTCACAAGATAACCCTGTAACACCTGCAAGACAGATCACAGGTTCATTACACAAATCCAGAAGAATATGAAATGAAATGCTTCAAAATGATTCTGACAAATGTTCGGATAAAAAGGAAAGACAACATTTCTAAAATGGCGGCTTTCTGGATCTCCTCATACTGGTCTGGTTTTGGTTTCAGTCTTGTTCCTGTTCCAGGCTCAACAACTTTATTCCAAAAACAGTGTTATACTGTAAAGTATATTTGAATGCTGTAGCAGGTGGATTTTGAAAAGTACAATAATTCCCTCTGAAATGTAGTAGAAGTATAAATACACATGAACTGAAAAAACTCAGTAAGTACCTCAGAAATTGTACTTATTTATACTTCAACTATGTGCTGCTAAGTGCCCTTGAGCAAAGCACTTTTGCCAGTTCCACGTCATCAGTTTGGTGACACCCATGTTTGTTTTCCACTTCTTTTTTGGTACAGCACTTCTTAGCTTGTGATCTGGAAGTCCAGCATTTCAGACTTTTTTTTCTCCAGCACATAAACACACACAATGGTCCGGATGCCACAATGCATCATGGGCCCTGCTCTAGATCACTTACTATCACATACTTCATTTATTGTCATTGTACAACAGGGTTGTAGTCCCATTTGCTACAAAAGGAAAAACACACCAAAAAAAATATCAATGTGATCCATACTGCAACTAAATTAGATTCACCCACCCGCTCCCAGGAGTGCCACCCCCACAGTTCCTCCGCGGTGGGCATCCCCAGCGCCCAGAGAAGAGTGGTGTACACCGGGAAGTGGAAGCAAAGGACCCCTAAGCTCTGCAGCCCCTTGAAGCTGCTCATCCAGGGCAGTCCTCCTCCGGGGAAGGTGAGGGCGAGGAGGGCGAGGAGGCCACCCCTGGTCAACCCTCCTCCCCACAGGGTGAGGAAGGGATGGGGGAGGAGGAGAGGCGAGAGCTGGACCAAGCGGATGGCGTTCACCACACACACATCCAGGCACACGAAGAGCAGGGGGGAGAAGGAGCTCATCTTCTGCAAAACAGGAAAGATGGATATGAATTGTTGGCAGAAACATGTAGAACACAAAACTAACTATCAAAGATAAGCTAATAATTTGCACTTGCATGTCTTGCATGGGGAGAATTTACTTTCACTTGCAGCAGACGTTATTCCGCTTTACTTTCATTTTCATCTACACGTCTGATTTCCTTGAAACGGTTTTGACAGCAAGCCAAAGAAAACAACACCCACAGAAACACCAGCGACACTAAAAAATACAGTATTACCATTCAGCATTATTAGCGTTAAGTCTAAATGTGCAACAATGGGCAACACTGTGCTACAGTAAGTACAGTAGCTTAGCCGAGTTTAGCTTGTCGCTTAAATTCAACTTACGTTTCCTTTTCGACAAGCCCGGGTTGTATTCGTCGGTTTGTTATACGTTAAGTCTGACAACGTAAACCGACGACGTTATGTTTCCCCCAACAAACGTTAACGTTCGTAACCCGCTGCTCCTTCCGACGTCGACCGAGCTGATATGTCTGTCAAAGTGAAACCGAAAGTTACTGAAGTTATCGACTCTCCTTTTACAATGGAAAGCCCCTTTTACGTCTGCACACAATGGCGGACGAAGACAAACGAGGGACAACACACTTCGATTTAAGGAATAACGTTGATGTTTTCGACCCCTGCTTTCTTAAAACTCTAGTAAAAAGAGAAAGTGTGTCGCATGTCCCACGGTGGTGATATGATAGACCTGGTGGGAACATGTGCCATTTAAAAACAGTCCAACAGCGACACCATGTGACGAAATGATGGAACTGCAATCTTTATGTGTATATACCACATAATTATGTTCATGTAAATTAAATTACCTCCTTTATTTTATTGATGGGTTTAGGTATTACAGGTGAATTTGTAATGTTTTTTAAAAAGTCTTCTTTTTATGATTTTTAAGCTGCCTGCTGCAGAAAAAAAGTGTATTTTTATGGTTTAAAGATCTGAACTGAACAGTACAGAGAGTTGTTTTAATTGATTTTCCAATTTCTTTTGTTTTAACCAAGGTTTCATTTTGTATTTGTTTCAGCCCTCCAGTTTTGTTTCTGTCTGTTTATTATTATGTAAACATACAGTATCTATATGCATATTTCCATTTTGATATAATTGTAAATGAAAACAGGTTAATTAACCCCTAATGTAAGCTTATTGTTGTCCATAGTATGGCGTTTTTTATCTCTATTTGTTGCTGTTAGACTTGCCTCGTTTTCCTGGACATTTTTTTTGTTGAGTAAAGTTTTATAAAGTTATGTCTTTCTATCTATGTTAAATTAATATTGTTCAACATTTTTGGCCAAACCATCACTCATCAGGCCGGTCCAATTAGTACTACTCTATAGTAGTCTATAGAACAGTAAGGCATAAGTATAGGCCTATCTATATTTTTACTTTTGGATCTACAGCTGGAATTTAAATAAAAACTTAATGTGTTGTGACATTATACTGTGAGGGTACCCTGGGGCAAACATTTGCTGTTTGGACCCGATATGTATACATGCTGTATGCCTTTGTTATTAAAGACATTTGATATATAACAGTAGGAAAAGTACTGGTATAAATAATAAAATGAATAATGATTGGATTCCATATTGAGTTTCTATTTAGTGATTCACATTCCTTTACAAAGTTGCCTGTTTTTCTCAGTTGGTTGTTCTTGCCTTGTGTTAAGACAAAGAAACCCAACAGAAACGTTGAACTCCCAGATTGCTTCCTTCCTTCCCCTTTGTTATCTGTCCTTACTGTTTTAAGCAGCCTGTGTGAACCCCCCCTCCCCCCCCCCCCCCCATATATCACTTATAATTAGAACACGTTTCCTTTCATGTATTTTAATAACATAACGTACATTTTTGACCGATTAAATGGAAGGAAAGCCTGTTTATTTATACAGCCTGTGTTTAGTGTCCAGACAAATAGAAAGAGGCTCAATATTGTTTGTGGGGATGAATTAATATGTAGTATTTTACAGTTGTAGTTTATCGACATGAAGCTAAATTGAACTATCTTGTGTCAAATCTTAATCTTTATTTTAATTAGAATACCTAACTGTAGCTTATAGTCGCGCCACCTCAATGGATGCATCAGTATTACAGTCTAATGATATAAGATGTTATAATATGTCAGTCACATCGGGTATGCTTTCTGCTCAACAAGTACTTTTACTTTAAACACTTTGCATACATTCTGAGTTCTGTATTTTTTCATTAATGTATTAATACTTTTACTTAAGTAAAGGATCTGGATACTTCTTCTTCTGATGATATTAGTAAAACCCTGACAGCAGTCACTCAACATAATGAGTACATTTATTCAAGTAGCATTTTGAATATAGCACTTTTACTTCTAATTGAGTATTTCTATATTGATGTATTGATACATTTGTTCAGTAAAGGATCTTCCACCACGATGATAATGAAGAATGTACTGACAGCAGCTGTTCTGTATAATGGGTGATTTTACTTGTGGTACTTTTAGCACATTTGCACTTTATAAAATTCAGACAAAGACTTTTACTTGTACACAAAAGTTACATATCTGTAGTACATGCTATATCCGAATACTTGCTCTAACACTGCAAAACAAACAACACATTATTAATATTATTATTATTGTTGTTCTTACGATCACAATTGTTGTTGTTGTTGTTGTTGTTGTTGTGTGACAGTATTTATTTTCTTTATTCTATTTAGAACACGAACTTCCTATTTCTGCCTTGAAGGCCAGTGCGCATGCTCAGACATGGCAGCTGCCAGTGCGGGGAAGCTCCGCAGTTCCGCCAGTTAAAGACATTTAGCAAAATAAAAGGTGAGCTAACCGGAGCGAACCGAGCTGACAGATGTTCGCGTCTCGCTGTCGGAGCCGTGGCGGAGTGAACAGCCGGCCGCGGGGGAACTTGTGATCTGCTCTGGATGGAACCGACGGGTCTACGAGACGTCTTCAGATGTATAACACTGTGTGAGCAGAGACGAAACGATGCGTCCTTTTTAAAGGGTTGTTTGTCGAAGTTTAGCATGCAAGAAGAGTTAGACTTAGCTTACGGTGCACATTAAATTAAATAGTAATAATGATAAGACTAAATATCGCTATAAACACCGTTACAGTCGTTTCTACTTACCCTGCTCTGTGACTGTCAGGCCTGCAACGCCTCCTTCTACCTCAGCTACTGAAACATCTGGATTGAGACACATGGCTTTGTTGTCTATCTTTATGCATGAGCGGTGTTTTTAGATCGACTGGACAAACAGGCTTTAAAAATAAGTTTAAAAAAGCATGTCATTGTTTTTTTGCTTGATGCAAAGACTAACAACCTGGTTCTTGTGTTCTAGCCATTGCAGCCATGGAGGATGTTGGTCTCCATCCCAAACCCACCAACGACCCCCCTGTTCACAGACCCACAGTCACTGAGACTTTCGGGCGGCACCACATCCCTCCAGGTGTGTATGAGTGTCTCTGTAAAGAAACACAGCGGTTATTAACGCGTCTTAACAAGAAAGCGTGTGTGTGTGTGTGTGTGTGTGTGTGCTGTTTCATCCAGAACATCTGCACGTCACTGATGCCAGCAGGAAATCTGACATGCACAAAGATGGACCGTCCAAAAAAAGGTCCCTCTCGGTAATGATAGAGCCACAGATGGTTCCCCAGTTCCCTCTGCTGATCCAGGGTCCTCTGGGTGCTGACACCAGTAAGTAACAGCTGTTGCTGCTGTAACTGTAAACTGTTACCAGGCGTGTTTGAATTTTGTGAACGCTAGCTTACATCCTGTAAAAGCATAATATTATTTTTTTAGCTTTTTTACACATTACTACCACAAATCCACTTACAGAAGTGTGAATTCCACCTAGACTGACCCCTGCCATTAACCTGTTCATGTTTTCATGATGCATACCGGTAACATGATTTTGGCATTTCCAACTAAGCATAAGTATTTTAATATTGAAGAACTTTTTTTGTGTTTGTTTTTTTCAGTGCTCCTTAATACAGCTGCCAAAAATGGAAACACTAGTATGGATAAGGCCGGGAATGGAAGGAAAAAGCCCAAAGTCAAAGTGGGAGATCCATCAAAGTGGAAGCAAAACAAGCAGAAACAGCTGAGGATGGAGGGTAAAGCCTACGTGAGCAAACGAAAGAAAGACGGCGAGGTTGTGACAAAACATCCGAGAGCAATCGGACTGAGGTGCACCTCCAACGCATGCAAGAAGGCCTCGAACCGCCTTTGTAACGAGATGGACGAGGAGGCCCGGGAGAAAGTGTTTGACGATTTCTGGCAGCGCATGAACTGGGCTCAGAGAAAACTGTACGTAGCAGAACAAGTGGACCGCGACCCCGTGGAAAGATCTCGGGCGGTGGGATCGCAGTCGAGGAGGTCAGTTTCCCTCCGTTATCACTTGATGGTGGACGGCAAAAGGAAACAAGTGTGTAAAAACATGTTCCTGTCCACTCTGGGGATAGGAGAGTGGTCCGTGCTCAACTGGACGCAGCAAGGAGCAACAACAACAACAACAATGACAGACTCAAATGAACACAAGTTAGAAAAGAGGCGGGCTGTCCCTCAGAGTGCACAACAGAACCCTGCTTCTTCTACTGTTTATAAAAGTGCAGATCTTAACCCGGGTGAGTGTCAGCTACTTACTAAAGAAAGCTGTGAGGCTGCAACTTCCGCACTACGTGATAATCAGTTGTGTATCAAGGAAAGGAAAAAAATGCCAAACATTTGCTGGTTGCAGCTCCTGAAATGTGTGGATTTGATGCTTTTTTTCTGGTATACGTCATTGTAAATTGATTGCTTTGGAGGTATAACTGCTAGTTGGAAAAAACAAACTGTGTAACTGTCTGTTACACATTTAAAAAAATATTTTAGAAAATATTAATAGTCATTTAACTGGAAAACTAATCAATGGATCATTTGAGAATGAAAATAATTGTTAGCTGCAGCCCTGCATAGTGCATTTATGTAATAACGTTTGTAAGTACCATTATTTTCCATGTTTTTTTGCCGTTACACTAAAGTCTATCACAGTAATACCTCATACGTGTTCATGTCATTTCCCCTGTTTTTGCAGAGCGAGTGAACGCCACTGACAAAGACAAAGACAGGCCTCCAGAACCAGAGGGGTCGGCCAGGAAGAAATCCAGAGTTGCCAAGCCGCTCACGTGGAAGCAAAATCGCCAGAAGCAACTCAGGATGGAAGGGAAACCGTACGTCAGCAAATGTAAGAAAGACGGCTCGACCACGACTAAAGGTCAGAGGACAATGGGGTCGAGATGCACGTCCAGCTCTTGCAGAAGGGCATCCAACCGCTTCTGTGCCGACTTCAGCGACGAAACGAGGAACGAGCTGTTCACAGGGTTCTGGCAGCGCATGAACTGGGCTCAGAGGAAGATCTACGTGTCCGGATTAGTCGACTGCGACCCGGTGGAAAGAACCCGAGCGCCGTGGACTCAGTCGAGAAGGTTGGTCTCGATGCGGTATCATTTGATAGCCGACGGTAACAGGAAACAGGTTTGCAAAAAGATGTTCCTCTCCACTTTGGGGATTGGCGAGTGGTCAGTGCTCAACTGGGCACAGAATGCATCTCAGCAGGACGATTCAGAGGAATCCACCAAGAAGCAAACGCAGAGGAAGTCCCGTAAAGCCTCCGAGCATGTAGTCCTGAATGAGTTCCTCGAGAGTTTGCCCAAAGTTCCCTCATACTGCTGCGGCACGTCCGTCTCCAAGCTGTATCTGGAGCCGGTCTTCTCGAACATGTCCGAGGTGTACAGGCACTACCACAACCACTGCTCGGAGAGGAAGACGACGGCGCTCTCTCGGCAGGTTTTCTGCGCTGTATTTAAAAAGATGGACTTGGGACTGTGTGACCCAAAGAGGGATCAAGGGTGCTCCTTCGGTGCGACCGGGAATTTGTTTAATGAGCTTTGGGAGGAGTACTGCTTGGAAAGAGGAGCTCCGGGGCCTCAACCAGAGAAAGCGGGTAACCAGTAGAGAGGGATCAAAGGAGTTCATTGCTCCTTGTTGGTTACGTCATTACGTTCAACATACGTTGTGGAGAGTTGAATTCCAAAAAGACTTAATGATCTTGACTTTCATTCAATCTTGTTAAGCACAGACAGCGGTTGCTTCTTCCAGGCTCACACTGTCTGAAGCAGTTCAGTCTTCATGCAGCTGAGCAGCTGTTTCCCTGAAGAGGAATTATTTAAACACTACAATTATCTTTGTTTTTTTACAGTGGAGAAAGCTTTTGTTGTTCCTTGAGATGTCAGTTCTCATGAGATTCTTTTGTCAAGCATCATTGTTAGTTCAACGCTAAAACAAAAATGTTTCATAATGTGCGTAAAAATCTGTCGATCTACTGTTTGTTATTTCAATTTCAAGTGTCATGTGAAGGGTCAAAGTCAAAACGCCTTAAAGGACTTGAAACACTGCAAACTGATTAAGTTATTGGTTTTTATTTATTTCACTCTGTGATTGACAAAGAGCCATTTGGGCCCGAAGTGCTTTATTTTCTTTTGTGGATCGACTATGAACAACAGAAGCGGTTTACAGAGTCATTTTAGATGCAGAGAACTCACGGACAGGTTTTTGTTTTTTTTTGACTCTGGACAAAACAGAGTCTTTGTAAAGGTCAAATTCAAACCACGCCGTTCCCCCCACACCCTGTAGCTTTTTACACATTCAAATAACGGCTCCTCTAACAGCTCACATGCCCCATACTGTGTGTTTTCAACTTGAGACACAGTACGGGCTACAAATACGCACACACACTCACACACACACACGCTCATACAGTCATCACCCTCCTATTCTTCTCCACACAGTGGCAGGAAGTTGTCCAGATATCCGCAGGGCCTCTGCAAAAAAAAAAAAGAGCGAGTGAACAAAGTGGGCTGGCGTGGTGGTGGCGGTGTTGGAAGGTGTTGGTGCAAGTGGTGGTGGTGGTGGCGGCGAGCGGTGATGGGATCGTGCAGCTTTACTCAGAGTTCATGGTGAGCAGCGGGACTACAGCGACACCACAGAGCTACAGATTAAGTGTGAACCACTGTGTCGCAGCGGCAGCTCCCGGAGATCAGAGGCAGGTTTACAGAACAGCTGGACTGGACTGCTGGTTCCTCTGAGCAGAGGAGAGAGAGGTGAACAACCTGAAGATGTTGGCTCTGAGGCTGTTTGTTCTGCTGGGACTGAGCTGGACGTGTCAAGGTGAGGCTGCCGGCCCGATTCTCCACAGATTGATCTTCCTTTCGTACAAACGCGAAACACTTCACCTGTTCAACGTGTAGGGAAAGTGCATCCTGTGGCTGTAGACTAATTATTGTAGCTGGACCTAATTATTAAGGTTTTTAAGGAGTGATGTGTAGCCTCAGACCATGTGGTTTACAATACAATATTATGGGTCATTGTAGATATGAATTTAACCTTTTGTAATAATCTGTTACGGACAAAGGGAAAAGCATTTTTTTATTATTATTATTATATTCAAATTCGTATCCCTCCTGCACCAGGAAAGCTCTCTTTGCTGATCAAGCTAAACAAAAGTGTTAAACACCTAACATGTCTAATTTCAGCTCTATTGTTCATGCATTTTTTTATTTATTTTTTTTGCTGCTATGAATTCATGTTCCCGCACACACCTGCCAAGCCCATTGTCCAACTCCATCACATTCCTCGTTGCCACAGTGGCGACCTTCAACCTTTATCGAGTCCCGGCCCACTCCATTTCCTGTTGCTATTCGCCTCTCCTGGAAACTTCCTGTTTATGTCGGGCCCATTTCCTGTTTCCCTTTAACGGCCCGTATCAGGACCCACCTTTCATGGCTTGACCTGCATTGTTATGAATAGTTAGCTGATGCTCTGAGACAATGAGTGGTTTGAATGTGTGGGTGAGTCGGCAAGACCTAATGAAATAATACACTCAATGTGTTTGCCAACTGTGCACATACATGTGAATATGGAAGGGATGTTTGCCGTTAAACAGATCACAATTTATGTGCAACCTTGTGACCCTTTTTTCGTCCTTATGTGCGCTTTTCCCCACAGCTGCGTCTGGTGATCCGTGGGGTCAGTGTCCAGTCAAAAGAAAGTGTAAGGACAAGTTTGGAGACGGGTCATGTGACAGAGATTGTACGGAGCCCGAGTGTCTCAGAGACGGCTTCGACTGCCTGAAGGACAGGGGCCACTGCAAGTAAAACACTTTTGTGTTCATTCTCATCGTCATCGACACATAAAAAAGCTTTCTTAGCTTCATAGTGAATGTTGTGAATTAAATCATTTCATGTTTCCATTGGCTTACTCAAAACCACTTATGGTTGCCCTTTTGAGTTGTTGTATGCTGGTTTAGGTCTTGTTTCCATCGATTATATTTTTCACAGATTTTTACGTATTTGTATTCATATTTGCAACTTTTTAAACAAATCACAAATCAATTTAGGTTTCGGGATGTTTTTTATGCCAGACAGACTCAGCCTCATGCTTATTATCATCACTTATTATTGTCATTAACCAGCACACATGTGCAAAGGAGAATCAAATAGTGAAATTCATAAACTTTTTCTTTGGTATCAAGGTGCAGGCAACATAAATATCTATAAGAGGAGTTGTCTCAGTAATTGTACTCTGTGCATTGACAATACAACATTTCCAGAGTCAAGAATGAAACTTAATTCATTACTTTGAAAATAGTACATTTACAGTCAAATACCACATCTTATGGTCTTGGTTGAAAGCTCTGGTGAGAAAAAAAAGATGGTAAATTGACCTTAAGGGGATTTTTGCCAAATCTCTTATTCTGTCTCTTTACATCTCTTCATTCCTCTCCATCATGACTCTCAGTCCGGGCCACATCCAGTACTGCCGCGACCACTACGCCAACTCCCACTGCGAGCAGGGATGCGACAGCGCCGCCTGTGGATGGGACGGCAGCGACTGCTTCACACACCAGAGCCCCCTGTGGGCCAAAGGCACCCTGGTCCTTCACGCCAGCCTCCCACAACAACGTGGAGCCTTCTTCAACAGCTCCCTGCTCTGGGCGCTCAGCGTCCTCCTCCAGTCGCCACTCAGACTGAGAGGGTCCGCTCCTCTCTCCACTGACAGGAACTTGTTTGACTTCGACGCCCAGCAGCTCACCAACCTGCTGGCTCAGGCGTCTGCGGCTGACTCGAATGGGTAGGTGCTGAGTGAACTGTGAAAAATAGTGAGTATCGTTGGAAACAACATACTTTTGAACCATGGGAAACTCCAAGTTCAGTAAGACCGTCTGAACAGGGAGACTGGTATAAATACTGATATAAATATCAATAACCATGTGTGTTAATCTCAGAATTGCATTTTGTTGATTTTCTTTGCTTTGTTTGGTAAGAAGGTGACATTTTTTTATGTCAAAAAATTGCCGTAATAGGTCTTTTTATGATATTGTTTTAATGATTTTAGATTTTATTCAGCCGACGTGTTCAGACAGAACCACTTGTAATGAAATGACGTAAGTGCTCTTTCCTACTGTTTCCCTTTCTCTCACTCTTTCCTAGATGCCTCCTTTTCCTCCAAGTGGACAACAGGCCGTGCTCCCGTCTGCTCTCTACCTGTTTCCCCTATGCCACCGAGGCGGCCAGTTTCCTGCGTGCCGTGATGTTGCTGAAGCCTGGCTTGTTCCCCACCCTCCCGGAGCTGAAGGCCGTCGTCAGTATTAGGGGTGTCCGAGAGGAAATAGGAAGCAGAGAGGAGGAAACGGTGAAAGAGGAAGTCAAAGGTATAGGCTCACAGGTCCTGTCTCCCACACACACACACACACACACACACATCCAGCTTTGACTGTCATCCAAACAAAACACTATAAAACACCTTTCTGTTTCCAGTGTGTTGATGTTTGAGTTGTTTAAACATATACAATATGTCAGAGGCAGAGATGAATAAGAATGTATTTGTTGTATTTTTTGGACAGTTTAGGATCGGTGTGATTAACATGATAAGTGATAAGTATCTTGACATCACTTTTTCCTTAACAAAATCCATTTTCCGCTCTTCCTCTCACAGAGCCGACCCCTGCATGGCTATGGGCCGTGACTGCCGTAGCGATTGGCCTGCTGCTGGTGCTCGCCCTGGTGGCGTTCCTGGTGGTGAGGAGGGTGAAGCAGCAGCGGGCGCTGAGGGAAGGCGGTAACAGGGTGAGACACCGGTCCACGGTCACAGACAATGACCCCAAATCCAAGGCGGCCTTGGCGCCGCACGCAGCCAACCAAGAGCAGAGGGTCAGATCCAGCAGAGACAAAGAGAAGATCAGCTTGAGGAAAAAGAAGAAAGGGAAGGAGGCAGAGAAAAAGAGAAGGAGGGAACCGCTGGGGGAGGACGCCATTCGGATGCGGTGAGACACAAGCTGCTTTGAAAGGCGTGAGAGAGGATGTTTTGTCTGCTGGAGGGATGATGTCATGCAGACAAATATCAAACAATAGAGACGTGTGTAGTTTTCGAAAAGGCTGAATGGCACTTTTTCCTGCTAATCAGTTGGATATTACCTTTATCCTGTATTTTCTTCCTCACATACAGTATATATTGTGTATAGTTATGTTGTACTCAAAACAATTGAACGATAGTTACTGAACAGAAGCAGCAAAGTACTCATTAACTTTTGCTCCCAACGATTTGAACCTGCAACAGTTTATCATGAAGTCAATGCCAACCATTTCCTGGTTCCCACATCTCAAACTTAGATATTTGATGCTTATTCATATTTTATATAATTGCAAACAATTAGCTTTGGGTTTGTGACTGGTGCCATGATGTTTGTTTTTACTGTTGAGCAACATTTTTATTCTGAAGATTTAATGTTTAATTGATTAATCTAAAAACATAATAAACAGATCAGTCGAGTCAGGAACCTTTGTTGCATGTCATGAATCCCTCTTTTTCCAGTTCTTTCCTGTCCCTCTTTACTGTCATTCTATCAAATATAGTTTAGAAAAGCTTGTGAGTGACCACAGCTCACTTAGGTCTGTGAAACAATACTTATCTTTAATCCCTGTCATGTTTCAGGATCCTGTTCCTCAAAGACTACCAACCCATGCATGTTTTAGGAAGGACATACTTCTTGTGTTTGGGTGTGTTGCAGAGCTCTCGGGTGACTCTTGATTACGATGGAAACCACAGCAGTTAACCTAATGCGTTGATCAAAACTGTACTTTTGGTTTCCAGACCCCTCAAAAGGGACCAGGATATAGGAAGCGACACAGACTTTACCCAGAGTTCAATGGAAGACATCAACGCGAGATGCTCCAGGCGACAAGAGGACGCCGCCATCTGTGACCACAGGAGCCAGGAGCAGAAACACTACCGGGCTGGAGCCTCACAGCCCCGCAGACCTGTACAACGTAAGGTTCAACATGCATTCATTCATCTACTCACTCACTCATTCTTAGCTTTTTTTTTACCGTGTGCATTATACCACACTATACTTACATTCAAAAATACTTGTTTCTGATTGGCTGTCTGGCATCTGGGTTCAACCCCCGGCTCCTGATGTAAGTATGATGATTGTAGTAAAGTTTAAGTTACAGACTGGGAGACGGCTCAAACATTTCTTAACAACAGATTAATCAGTGTTCACGGTTTAAACCGCAGGTAATGTTATAAATAATCACAAATACTCTAACAAACTTTAAACAACAACGTTTTAAACTTGCTTTGATGAACGAAATAATGCACTCTGAGGTGTCCTGATGTAGAAAATAATAGACTCGGCTGAGGAAACACCACTCCTACTTCACCTCCACCTCCTCCATTCTTCTCATACGTTGTGTTTTACTTGTTGCATTATGGCTTTTAGGTCATTTAGTGGTTCCATTGGTCTGAAATGTGCTGTGCGAATAACACTTCTTGATTTTATTGTTATTTGTCTGCTTAGCTAAAATCTTTTTTTATTTTTTTATTTTGTCGGACAAACCATTTGAAGATGCTCTTGACATATCGTCACCACAAACAATACACGTACAATACTGAAATACAGCCTTTATTAACTGTCGAACAGGACTCATCATTACATACCGTACTGAGTATTTCTGTGAGTATTACAATTCTTACACTTGTTTTTTATTCTCCCTCAGCTCCACCTAGAGGATGGGAGAGAAACGCCATTCCTCCTCCTCTGCTCAGTCCTCCCCAGCAGGTCTGTCCGTAGTTTTTGTTTGAAATGTTTTGTTCTTTTTAATTCATCCATGTTGAGGGGAGCCGGTGTTATTTAGGACTTTAACCCATTGGGGTTGTATTTTTTATTCTCCTTCTTTGTGTTTTTTGTAGACCACACTGTTCATGGCTTAAACTGTTTAATATTTGGGTTTGAAATATTTATTATTTGTATGTCTGTTTTATATATTCTTCACGGCTCTGTTGTGTTGGCAGTCGGCAGAGTGGTGTGGCCCGGATGGCTCCGTGGTTCTGATCCGAGCGGTGCGTAGCGGGCTGGACAGAGTGGTCTTGGAGCTGCTGCGAGCAGGAGTGCCGGTCAACAACACTGATCATACTGGTAATGCATCCGTGTCACAGTTACTATTATTAGTTTGATACCTCTGTCTGACTCAGCCCATAAACCTCAGTCAAATAGAATTTACATTTAAAGCTTGGTGCCTTTTCTGAACCTCATTGAAGTAAGGGCAATATGAATGTAGCTCATTTTATTTAAATGTCTGTCTAAAAAAGTGACATGGAAGCTAATAAGATTAAGTATTTTTGTAATAAGACTTACAGAGTGCCTCCACAGCCATAACCAACGTTTTAACAATTCATCCTGAAGGAAACATGAATATCTGCACCAAGTTTCATCTCAATCCAGCTAATAGTCTTTGAGGCATTTCACTAAAACCTGCTTGTGGCACAAGGTATCACCAACGTTAGTACGCTTTAACTTCTGGCAACCATGAGTATACATTTTTTAAAAATTTCTTATTCAAGATTTGGACAGTCTGGACCAAAGACGGAACGAGCAACCAGCCACGCCGCTAGCTTGGCTAATAACGCACCTGTCTTAAACGTACCTGTCCACGTGCAATGACTGGTTTGAAGCTCACCTTGGAGGAAAGCCACACATAGAGCTCTTGAGCCCGGCCATTATTTTCTGACACCTGTACACTGAGGGGCTGAGTAACTGGTGTAACTTACCCCGTCTCTCTCACATCCTCTTTTTGTGTCCCTCCTCTCCCGTCCTGTGCTCATGTCTCCATGGCTTCCATCTCTTCCTCTTCCTCCTCTTCCTCCTCCAGCTCCCCTGCTGCCCTCCTCTGACTCAGATCAAAGTTAATGTGCTCTAGTGCTCAAACTCGGGTCGATGCACGTGTTAACTTTGATGCTCATCTTTCTCCTCGCTTTCGCTGTCTCTCTGTCTACCTCTGTTTACACCTCTTGGTTTTTTTTTCTGTCTTGTCTCTCCTTCTCACTTCAGCTGAAACAATTTCTACATCCCTCCATTCTCCCTCTCTTCACCATCTTGGGCTCGACTCTGTTGTGTAATGGTTGTTCATTGGCTGACTTACTCCCTCCCTTCTTCCCCCTTGCCTCCCCTCCACTCACGCTGTCTCTCTCAGGGAGATCAGCCCTGCACTGGGCATGCTCAGTAAACCATCTCACCCTAACACGGACCCTCATTCGCTACGGGTCGGCCGTGGACCTGCAAGACAACAAGGTGAGTTCTGACTGTTTCTTTATCACTATAAGAACCCTGACTTGCATGTTTAAAGCTGCGCATTGCCTGTTTTATTTATATCCTCCAGACGTCACAGACATATGTTGTTTTTATGTTTATTTCTCTTGTAGGGCGAGACGGCGCTCTTCCTCTCCGCCCTCCATGGTTGCTATGATACGACCAGACTTCTCCTCCTTCACGGCGCCAACATTGAGCTGCACGATCGGAGAGGACGTCGTCCGACCGACGTGGCCAGGGAGGGCATTCACCACCAGATCCTGGAACTCCTGTTGGCTCACCAAATTCAGAGGGGGCCCGTTCCAGTCGACACGGCCAATGACATGCTGTGGGAGGAGCGCGCTCTGATGTACTCGCCGTGGGTCGGATCTCAGGGAATGCCCGGAAGAAGTGCCTCCTTCTCTGGGATCATAGCGCATCGAGATATGACGCCACCTCCACAAAAGTAAGGTTTCAGCAAGATGATGCGCGCACAGACAACCGTGTCTCTGTATCTGCCTTCTGATTATGTGCCACCAGATGAGTGAGTGAGAAATGTAGCCTATGTTACTGTGTGGCAGTCTAACATTGTGATGACTTTCTTGTCTTGTCAGTGATTGGTCGATGAGCCGAGTGCAGTACCCCTCCCCTCAGAACTGGCGACCGCAGCTCAACCAATCAGCTACAGCGCTGGTCCCACCGAGAGTCATGGGCCGCTCCCCTCGGCCAATCAGCACCTTGCAGGAGGTGACCTCGGAAGACGAGGATCGTGATAGGCATCAGGAAGTCCCCAGAGCTGCAACGCCTCACTTCCTGTCGCCCCAGCCTGCCCCTCGGCAGCGTTCCTTTTCCTGCACCCAGCATGCATTGCAGCGCCGCTCCAGTGCCCACCAGCCAGAGCCCAATTATGTTATTGTGACAGACAGAACAGCCAATGAGCCCATAGAAAGAGTGGTTGTTTCACCTCCCACAGATGCTGCCGCCCAATCGGATCGCCGGCCAGTTGTGATTGGCGACAATCCCAGTAGAGCAGAGCAAGCAGCGGAGAGTTCAACAAATTCAGAGCAGAAATACAGAGGTGAGAGGTCAAACATCAAATCTGACTCCACACAAACAGCCTTGTAGAGAAACCAGTAACACAACTTCAGCTGCCTTTCCATTCATCCCAAAAGAAGAGCATCGAAGAACGTGAGATAATGACTTTCAATGAAGCTATATTGAGATCTTAATTATTATTCAATACGCATCTGATGGGTGTGGCCTGATAGAGTTCAAACACAGCAGCCCCTCCCCAGTTTTCACTCAGCCTGACCTAAATTATTATTGTTATATTTTTTACTAAGGGGGTTTAATGTCCTTTGTAAATTTTCTGTCAAATAGTTAATAAAGCAACATGTCTGAGATGCCATGTGATGAAGGCCACAGTCACGCTGAAGCTGCCACATCTTGTGAATCTTGTTGCCAGATATTGTAATATATTCACATTGTCTTGACATCTAATGGGTTGTATTCTGAGTATTCCGGAAACATTCAAAGAGAAATGATTAAAAAGGAAACATGTGCATGGTTGCACAAAAATGTCAGAATCCTGCTGATTCATGCAATAAAGTGACGTTTCATGCTAACTATATGGATTTTTAATGTTCTTTCCAAATCCGCTTGCATCGTAGTCAGCATAAGTGTTTGCTCAGTTTGACTGATATTATGAATCAGTGGACTTTTCTCATTTTACTTGCAAAACCAATGTTCAATGATCAAACATGAAGTGGAATATCAGGATCATTTTCAAAATACAAGCGATGAATACTACCAAAAAAGTCATGACGAATAAAATTGTGTCATCTTTTTTATTAGGATGACATTATGACATTATGAACAGAGTACAGATGATCAGCCCCGTCGGTGAGATTCCCAATCGTAGTAATCAGGTAGGATGGTAGAAAAGCTCCCCTGATATACCGTGCTCTGGAAGTCTCCAAAGTTTAGAGTCCCTTTGGTTTGGTGACTGACCGTCCTCAACCAGAGATCTGTAAACAACAGGCTTGTGGCAGCGGTGGAGTCCCATGCCAGCAGCCACTTTCCAGAGAAAACGTCCCACTACGCATCGCCCGTTTGTATCTGCTTCCAGAGGAGCAGCTGGTGACTTTAGAGGGATGTCAGATGTCTTATTATTGTGGTCCTCCATTATTTCTGGGTTTTGTATGTATAAATATGATCAGTTCTTATATTTAGACAGCTGGCACCTCACAGCTTGCTTCATACCATTCTACAATGCGTCACATTCCAACTGGTCACATTCTGCTTCCTTGGTTAAACTTGGATACATTTGAGATTCGGGCCATTAAAACAAAATGGCTGACCTTTTCCTGCGATACTGGTGGTTTTATTGTGGACAAAGTAGCCAAATACACTTTAGAAAAATGTAAGCAATGTTTCAAAATGCACCCAACGTTGAGTGCTATAATAATACATTGTATAACATATATTAGAAATTATGGAAATAGTCCTGGGTATGTTTTTTCAATCACCAAATTAAACTTTGAAATACAGATATTCCAGAGGGCCTGTTTTTCTGGTTTTATACAGATGTCCAACAAAAGTAAGCCTGACATTTTTTATATGTTTTGAAACGTTATGTATTGCCACTAACATTTTAATTAAAGTTTTTTTTGTTCGAACACTTTATGACATAAGATTGTTTCTAAACAAAGAACAAGAGGCAAACAGGACGGAGAAAAACTTCTGTTGAGCTGTAATTCACACGAATTGATGGGGTTAAATTATGCAAAGCTGGCTCGTGCCTGAATCACACCTGCACGTGCCTGTGTAGATCAAAGGGTTGCCAGGATTAGCACCTTTGAATCAAACGCTCTCCCCCAACAACCCACAGTTTCTGGCAAAAAGAGCTTTTCAAAATCGAAATTAGACTCATCGCAGGAATGACATCAATCTTTTTATTGACACTGAACCCCAAGTTGTTCCCCAGACGCGTTACTGCTGCCCACTGCTCCCAATGGTTATGATGGGTGACATGCAGAGGTCAAATTTCATATTAAACCTGTATATATATGTTTAAATATAGCCTGGCTTCAATCAAGGCTGGGTCAAATTTCTTCAGATAAAGAGACGCCAAAAGTTCAAACTCTTTCCCATGGGAAAGGAGGAAATGGTGCTGCATTTACAGCTTTATTGCTTGTTAAAACGGATACATCACTGGAGAGGGGGGCACAGAGAGGAGATACTTCCATCGTTCCCACGCGCATTTGCCGACGATTGAAATGCAAATTAGCTACAGATCGAGAGACTTGCTCGGTTAAAACTGATGCAATTAAATGATCGGGGCAGTGTCTATTAAGAACCGTTTGACGTACGCCAAGAATACATTATTTACGCAGCAAATAGCGACTTTGGCCATAACAACAATAAAATATCTATTTACACGGGCAAAACATTTTTTTCTTTTATTTAAATTAGTAAGATCTGACATTACGCACAGGAGTGGCAACTTTTACGCACGGCTTCCCCTCAAGTTAAAATGATTTATGTAGTTACTTTAGAAATAGGTGTAGAATAATAAAATGCTAACGATGTATGAATATAATTATGTAATGTTTGTTAGTTTTTCCAAGTAAAGCAGTGAGGATTAAAGCTCGTTCCACTGTGTGAAACGTCACCGCATGGTGCCTCTCATCCTCACGTGTGCCTCAACACAAGTCCACACTTATGCATATGCTCCTTCAAGACACGTGCCAGCAAACAATCAATGAACGCATAGACTTTTAGTGATTTTTTTCCTTTTGTTTATTTGCAAATGACAAATAGAATAAATTAAAAGGTGCAAAAATACTTCACAATATGTGTCACAATGAACACGAGTCGGCCCGTAAGGGCCGGAGCAGCACTTGGTGTGGTCACAATAGATTTACAATATCAACAAATGGATCAGACTTTACAGAAAGCAGGAGGCCCGAGTTCAATAGATTGCACGGGAAATGTCCTTGTAAACGCATGCTCTTATTTTGTGCATATAACTCAGCATATTAGAGTCATTAAAAGTTCATTTTCTGAAGTCACTGCGTGGTGATCAGGGCCACGGCCTCCACATTGACTGGCTGACCTGTTGGCTCTGGGACGGGCTCTGTTTGCTCATTTGACTCGCCACTTCGTGCGGCTGTTGGGGAGTTGATGTGGCAGAGCTATGCGATTCCCCACGGGTCTGAACACAACGTGGTACGGTGGTGAGGGCAGGCGTGCACAGTCTGAGCCCGGATCTCTGTATCAGCAACCGAAGAATGGACCTGGAGGACTTCCTGAGAAGAAGCGAGCCGGAGGAGGAACGAGCTTCGGTTCTTCTTTGGGCACATGCAGAATCAGAGTCTGAACGGGCTCCTTTGGTTCTCGTTTGGACACCTGCAGGGTCGGTGTCTGAGCGGGAAAAGCGAGCGGCAAGAGACGCATCCAGTGCTGCTCCGAGCCACAGGCCTTTCCCCTCAGGTCCCAGGAACTGAGCAGCTCTCTGCAGGCAGGTGGAGAAGCCGTCTTGGAAAGAGTGTTTCTGACCTCCACCACCACCCCCGCCTTCAGCCCTCATCTTGTTTCTTTCAGCAGTGTCCTGCAGGAAGAGGACTGTGTGCTCGAGTATCTCAGCTTTCTCCACTCTGCGCCGAGACGCTTCCTGGGACAGAAACGAGGAGTTAATAAACAGTTTCACAGCCTGCTCTAAAAGGCTGCTAGTTGTCGATGTTGAACAAGTAGACCACTCGAGTTTTGTGGTCTTTACCTGTTGCTGTAGCAAAAGAGTCTTCAGGCTCTCCAGGCTGCGGTTCATTCGCTCCCTTCGACGTCTCTCCACCTGAGGTTTGAGACTCTGCGAGACAGAAGCGAGAGTAGAATGAATGAATGAAATGAGACCAAGATGTGGAATTGTTTCAGTCTTTACAACAGTTCTGCTTTTGTCCCGGTCTACGGAGCAATGTGCATCAGACAATACAGATACCAGAGCCTGTGTTGGGCTACGAAATAATCAGAAATATTAGGTGAAGGCATGAATGATACAAGTACCTTTCTGTCGGCCTTTGCGTCCTCTGAATCCTGAAGCAATTTCATGATTGTATTCCAAGAAGCTGATAGCTGCAGCTCTGCCGGCGTTTCAGTCAAAGCTGAATGTGACATCAGAAACGTTTGTGACAGCTTTTATGCCATAGGTGGGCGTGGCGTTAGGCTCCACCCACAACCTCTGATCACAGATTTTATTGTACTCCAGGTTTTTCTACTCCATGATTAACGACTTAGTTTAGGTTTTACCAAAGTGGTTTATGTCTTTAAAATGTTCAGCATTACAAGTGAACGGCTGCTTTGTTGTGACTCTTTTTTTCCTGACAGTCTGCTCCAGTTTAAAAGTTAATGTTGGATATTTTAGTGGAAAAGAGAAGGCTTTTATTAAGCACCCTAAAAGAAAGTTAGACGTGAAATATGTATGTATTTATTCATTCAATCGTACATTGATGTATACATTCCCCTTTTAAACATTTTCTTAATTGTCTGCTTTTAACACTTTTTGACAAAGATCAATGCGGACTGAACACGCGTCTCGACCCTTCCCTAATCTGCGGGCACGTGCAGCTGCCCCGCTGAGCGTCAGCGGCACGCGCATGTGAAAGGTGTTACCCGCTCGTGTGTCTAGTTTTACATATGTGAGGGGAAGCAATAAACATCCGCCAAAACAGCGTGAAGCTCAGACAAATGACCGTGGGCGACTTCTCTCACCATTATTATGGACGGCCAAACGAGACACGTCCGCAGGCCGACACCGTCAGAAGAAAAGGAGTGTGGAGACGAGAAAACCTTTTGAATAAGCGCCCTTTCACTCACTCACTGATGAATGAGGTTCTCATAAATATAAACATCTGCAACAAGGGTGACTGCGGCTTGCGTAAAATCCACTCTTTTATGCGCATGTCCTTACACTGTTGTCTCTCTGTTTGCGAATAAAACCACAAAACGAAGTCAAAAACTACAGCTTAAAGTTACATATATCTTATTTAATTCAAACCATGTTTGTTAATGTACAATCAATCTGCAAAATATGCAGAAAATAGCACCTATGTCGTTAAAATGACCTTTACGCGCGGTTCTGCAAATGCAAATAATGAGATTAAAACCAAAAGGCACGTCTCACGATGTCTTTTGGACACGCAACGCGTGGGAACCCGAAAGTCACCTCTCCCTCGAACACTCTTTGTTATGATGTATCGATTCTAACACGTAATAAAGTGTAAATGCTGCTCCCTGGCCAATTTTGCCGTGAGAAAGAGTTGAAGGAGCGACTCCCACATTTTCACATCAGGACAGTCTCTGACATTCAGTAAACAAAACTGGATCAAGTCGTTGTGTTAACTGTTTTCGGATCATCTACAACTCTCTTTTACTATTTAAGTGTCTAATAATTCCGTAGTTCTCAAGGACAACCGAGATGCGCGTAAAGTATATCCTTTTACGCGCGACTCTTCCAATTGACGTGATTAGTTACAGTACTAAAACAAAAATGGGAGAAAAATGTTCATAAATGCTCACTCCCAACTCGTCTAACACCACCAACGGTTGGTCGTTCACTGTTACGATTGTTCTGAGTGTCCCACGTCCGTGTGTGGGAACCTTCGAGCCACCTCTCCTCCAAGCACATTTGTCAACGAAGTATCGGTTTTAACAGGTAATAAAGTGAGACTGAAGCCTGTTGCTCCACGTTCCTGATGGGAAAGAGCTGGGGGTCGCTCTCCCACTGTCACACTTCAACACTTGTCTGCATTTGCCATTTCGACTTAAGGCCGTTTGTTTATATATATTTATTGCCTTTTGGCTTGGAGAACATGTCCACTTGCCTCATTCTCCTCACAGCATCATAACAGTTTATCTCCATGCACATTGTGTAAGCAGTTTGTTTTGCAGTGATGGAAGAAGTACTCAAATACATCGAGTAAAAGTCAGCAGAAAATACTTGAATCATCAAAGTAAAAGCAGGTTCGGTAGTAGGCCTACAGTGTCCCCTGTGACTGATGTTTATGATATTAGATTTTTAAATTGACGGAGCAACATGAAAGCAGCATTTTACTGTTGTAGCTGCTTGAGGTGGAGCTAGTTTAAGTTTAGTCCAGTGGTTTCCAACCTAGGGGTCAGGAACTTCTTGGGGTCACCAGATAAACATGAGGGGTCAGGAGATGATTAATTGTAAAGCAAAGAACAAAAAATAACTCTGCAACACAAATATGTAATATTTTGAATTCTCTCCACACTTTTTTTGAATGGGAAAATGGATAATAATAAATGATCATTTTACTTTTTGGGGCCTGAAACAGTTATTCAAATGTAGCCATCTGAAAAGTTAAGAGAGGAAATCATTGTTTTGTGATAAAAGGCCCCAAGCTTTTTAAATAAGGAACACAAGCCAAATGGATGGGAACCACTGGTTTCATCTAAAAAATGTGTTGTGCTTTATAACCTTATAAAACAATCTTTCCCTCTGAAATGTAGTGAAGTATACGCCTAACATACAATGGATACGAGTGATTTAGGTGCTTCATAATTTTACTCTTACATTTCTTGAGTGAATACCAAACTACAACAACTAGACTATAAAATATAGACTTAGAATAATAAATACCTTTGACATTATTAGGGCTCGTTTAGCTTATGGTTACATTTTGCTGTTTGATTTTAGAGTTTATTTATCACTCATCGGTTAAGAACTATACTGTCTTGAATAACTTTTAATTTTAATTTATTTTTTAGATGCAGGAACAAATGTCTCTTTGTTATTTTACCCTAAACGCTGATTCACTAAAGCCATTTGAGGCCCACACGTGCAGCAGCTCCGGCAGCACGCGACCACATCACACCTGATTCAAACACGTGCCAGCTGAAAAGCACCTCAACAGACTGAATTCTTTACAAGCACAACTGCAAGTTCTTTTTAAAACACGTTTGTACATTAGAACAACTCTTACTGGTCAGTCCCGCGGAGACATATAGAAAAATAATCTTTCAGCTGAGTTTAATGTATACCAGGTTGTATATTGCTTATTTATCAGCCATATTTTGGCACGTGCCTACGCCTTTGTTGGGAAAGACGTGATACAAATGTCACAGAAAATGTAGAAATGTCTTTTTATTAACTTAGATGAATAAAAACCGCAGTATGTGTTCACGAGACACATCAACACGCTGAGGCTGATAGAGACTTAACACCGAGTCAGCGCACTGAAACAGTTGTGACTAACGAATATGTAAAAGATGTCAAACAACGGGGACAACCTCGGCGCGTGATTTGCGTCTGAGTGACCAGTGTGTGTAAAGTGAGTGCGTGGGAACCTGAAAGCTCGCAGTCCTCCACACACTTCTTTTATTGACGCACTAATACTAACAGATAATAAAAGTGCAAATGGGGGCGTCACTCTCTTGTTCCCACGAGAAAGAGACAGAAAAGCGTCTCCCATGTTGTCTCACATCAGTGTCGTAACGTCAGACTATAGGAATTGCGGTTGTCTGCCAATACAGTAAATATCAATAAATAAATATCACATTTTTAAGGCAATATTTTACTGAACGAGCCTATAGAACTTCATCTAGTTTGGATTTGTTTACATTTAAGTAAGTTTTAGTTTACAGGCCAAAATATAATTGAATATGATTTCTGGGCTACTCGTCACCAAACTCGTGGCACATAATTCTGTGTATTGATAACTAACTGGACAGTCACAGATGTGTTTTTTTTTAACAAAACGTGTTATGTCGGTGTCAAACAATCCTGATCAACAATCATGCAGCTTTAACCAGACAAAAGTCCTGTTAGTGTGACTGAACTTCAAAGGGCTGCAGGTCACGATGTGTGAAGACACGTTTGGTGTGAATTTACACCAGACACGCGTAGAAAACAAATGGCCTGTGAGCAGCTGGGGGTCGACGCAGGAGACAGAATGAATACTAATTAATATGAAAACGCACGTGGGCATGAGATAGAAGGGTTTTTCAGATTATTCAACCTCATCCCGTCAGGTAACCGGTGTGGTAAAGACAAGGGATTTGGATAAAGTGAAGAAGACAAAGCAGTGAAATGTTGTGCTGTAGAATTCTGAAGAGGTTTAACAGGCCCTCTGCAGTTACATAGCCAATGTATCATCATTTTTTCTATGAAATTACATATAAGAAATCATATAACAAGGTATTTTTTCAGAAACAGAACAAGTTTGGTCAGACTTCTTAAAGAACATAACGTGTATGGCACACTGTGTCAGGGCTGTAAACTGAAGCTAAATCTGGATTGTTATATGATGTAATTTGCTTCTTTTTGAAAACAAATGTGGTAAACTTTGCACAGACTGCTCCAGGCTATATTATCTTTTATTATCTTTTTTTTAATGTATTGGTTTAATCCCAAAAGGCATTCAAAGTAAGTGTGTGAGCAGGGCTATCTTTGATGTCTTTGAAGTGAAAGCTGCTACTGAACTCTTTCGCCTCATGGCCAGACTTCACACCTGGAGGATGTAGCTCTGCAGGAGGCCGCGCTTCACACCGCCCACTGCAGCTAAAAAGAGCTGTCAACGTCAGCGCAAATAAAAGAAGGCCTGCAGCTTGCAATGAAAAGAAATAAATAATTGAATACGATGCTTTTTTCCATTTTAAGAAAGGTCTTTATTTTATTATAATAAAAAAAAAAAAAAAAGAGAATAATTCTCACCATAGGGAGACATCCAGAATAAATTAGTGTGCAAAATAGACAAGATATATATTTAAGGGGAATAGATGTTATTCACAGAGCAGCAGGTGTCATTGATGCCAGCAGACATCGTGGCACACAGGTGAATGTGAGGGGCTGCGTGGGGCTCACCCAGCCTCCAACCCTGAGGTCCCACACCTGGAAATGTGATGGATGGACACTTAATCATCCACTTCAGTATCTTCGAATCGTGACAGCAGATGAATAGAGCAGTACATGAAGGAGGACAGAGACGCTTCAGTTGCAGGATACTCACCTCTTCACTTGCTCTTAAGCACAGCAGCAGTCCCAGCTGGACACCGTGATCCAGCTCACGTGTGTCCCCGGTTTGGGAGAGTCCCTGTGCCGTTAGCAGAATAGATGGCTGCCCCACTGTCTGCGCTCGTTCAAAGGCATTAAACAAGAGTAGTGAGTCCAGCCCATCACACATACAAATACAATTACAAAATACATTATTTACAGGCTTTGAGGTTGTGGTTGAACACCAACACCGTTATGAGTTATCAAAAGTCCAGAGGCCATTTTTTGCAAGGATGCAATGCACATATTCATTCAGGAAGAGTACAGTTGGCCCCAGTGAATGTTAAACAGTTGTTAGAGTCATCAAATGTTCAGTTTCAGAGGTCACGGCCTGCTGATCAGGGCCAGGGCCTCCACAAAGTCTGGCTGACCGGGCTGCTCTGGGCCGGGCTCTGTTTGCTCGCTCGTCTCATCTCAAGCAGATTTTGTATCTGAGCCTGTTGGGGAATCGTGGGAAACCCCTGCTGGACTGGAAGCCGGTACGGATGAGTGACGCTGAAGTCAGTTGTGCGCGGTCTGTGCTTGGACTTTTGCCTCAGCACCCGAAGAATGGACTTCGTGTGCGGCAGAGAGCTGGAGGACGAGCGGGCTCCTTCGGTTCTTCTTTGAACACCTGCAGGGTCGGAGTGGGAAAAGCGAGCGGCAAGAGACGCATCTAGTGTTGCTTCGAGCCACAGGCCTTTCCCCTCAGGTCCCAGGAACTGAGCAGCTGTCTGCAGGCAGGTGGAGAGGCCGTCTTGGAAAGAGTGTTTCTGACCTCCACCCTCATCACCACCACCATCAGAAGAAGAAGAAGACGAAGAAGAAGCAGCAGAAGAAGCTCTCGTCTCGTCTCTTTTGGCAGTTTTTTGCAGGAAGAGGACTGTGTGCTCGAGTACCTCAGCTTTCTCCACTCTGTGCTGAGTCCCACCCTGCATGGAAACATCAGTATGAGTTAATGGAGTCTGCTGGCAGTAAGAGGCCTGGATGGTACATAATGGTATAATAATTTCACCATTCTAAACATTCTTTATCTTAACATATGCAAATGTTTAAATGTCTCTGGATAACATTATATCATGTTTAGGGATTGAGAAGAGTACAGTATGTGTTATAACATGTTTCAGAGCCATACAATGAGTTTAAATACATGTTTGTAAAACTGAAAGCAAAATTAAATGTTATTTCTTTTCCCTATAAAAGGTTTTTTTTTTACCAGTTGTTGTGGCTCTTGAAGCAACATTGTCCTCAGACACTCCAGACTGTGGTTCATCCTCTCCCTTCGACGTTTCTCCACCTGAGATTTCATGAACTAGAAAGAAAGGGATTAAAATGTTGTGGGTATGATGCAAAAGTACAGCAGTGGAAAATTAAATCAAATTTACTTTGATTGAAAAATGTTCTTCCAAGCTTTAAGGATTTTGTCTGGGACACTTTCAGCCATCTTAATATCCAAGCCATCAAAATAGCAGTTGTTATCTATACTCTATACAAACACAAGTTAGAACATGCATTGAGAATTATTTTTACCTTTCTTTCGTTTGTTGCATCCTCTGGTTGCTGTAACAGTTTCATTGTAGACAGAGGTCCAGTCGGTCTGTCTTTACCCGGTTCCTTCACAGTGAGCAACTGGTGATAAGGCAATGTGGCTGGTGTCCCGGGCTGCTTCTTTTACCTCCTCCAAGTCGGTCCATCAGACTCCTCCTCCTACCACCACATTTTACAATCGCACCCACCCACAGCAGCCGACCACCCCCTCCCCTCAGCTCCTCCATGTCACCGTTTTATTTTATTTTCGGTTCTTTGAATTAAATTAAATTTACTTATTTTACAAATCCCTGATCTGAGGAATCTATTTCACCTTGATGCAAAAAAAAAAAAAAATCAACGTGTGCTTAAAACACAAGAGACAAAGTATGAAACTTTGCATATTACGCGCAACGTCGTGCGTAAAAAGCCATGCGTGAAATGAAAAGAAAATATTAAATTTGAGAGTTTACGTTTAAAATATTGAAAACACAAGTCACAATTAGTTTTCTTTCGAATGCATACATGGAGCCAACACTAACCTCGCCGTACTGTTACTTTGAGCATAGCTTTTTGCATTAGAAAACAATACACAAAGGTGGAAAATAGCGAACATCAGTTATTGGGTCGATTACTTGAGTTACTTGGATGCAGTAATGTCTGTTCAGCTGCGCCCCTGAGAGTGCGTAAAAAGCATTTGTGTACCATATGAGGTGAATAAGTCGGCACTTAAATCCATCTCTTCAGCTTGTTTATTAATGCACCACAACCGGCGACATCTTCTGTCCATGTTGACATATCTGGTGCCAACTTGAGCAATTATAGACTACCTATTATTTTGCCAAAAATAATGTATTGTTCTGCTCGCTAACATCCCTTTTGAGAGGTTATTTTCCGTCTTTCTTTCTGAACTCCGCGCTCACTTGCGGCATGTGCTGACACCTTGCCGTTCACACTTCACGCCTTTGCATTTGTTAGTCGGTCCGCAGGGTGAAGGTGCAACAGGTTAACCTCTTTGCATTGACACCTCCGTGTCACTCACAATAGACCACGCGTGCCTTTTGGGCATCTGTCTCGTGCTGGCGCCCCGTTTAGCAGCGCAGCAGTTGTTCGACATTTGCTCGTGGAAACCCTTTGATGTCGCCAGGCGACCGTGGGAAAGCCGAGAGACGGTGGCGACGCACACGTGGCAGCTTTTTGAACAAGTGGTCTGAGCCATCGGGGGCCCTCAGGGGTCCTTTGAGGAGGTCGATTAATTAACAGCCTCGATTGCATTATAGCTGGAGCACATGAATCCTGCAGCTACTCCACACGATAACACACATCTACTCTTGAAAAAAAAAGTGGTATTATTATACGTTTCCAGTTCCACGCATAAGGAAACAATCAGTTTGAATTTTAAGTTACTGCCATGTGTAATATAGGCTTGCTATGACTTTGTGTATATTTAGTATATTGTGTGCATTTGATTTGTCGGTTTATCTTATTTAAGGCGCTGGCCAGGGACAACAAATTCTCCTTTTTGGCTATCTTGGGCTCACACACGGTTCTTTATGTGCATCACTATCTTGTTAAATAAACAAATTAAATAAAAAGTGATTTAAGGAATATTCACCATGTCAGCACCATATTAACTACATGTTCAAATGAAAGGTGAAACTACATTTTGACACAGAACCGCTCCATCCAACAGGGTGAGAAGATCAGACAATCATACAGTCTACCAGATGACATGTTGTGCTTTAGTGGTGCAAATTCTCCAACACATTTAAAGTCAATAATATAACTAAAACCGTAAAGTCTTTTGGGCAGTTTCCCCACTTTATAGTTCAACTTTGCACCAATACAAATACAATCACATGCTGTCCAGTTTTCATCATTTACCTCTTCAATATAAAAGGTACTTACAGAGAAAACAGTTCACAACGAGAGCTGTGGCTTATCCAGCATCAGAAATCAAATTCCAGTCACCTCCATTGTACTGAGGGGGGGGGGGGGGGGGGGGGGGGGGGGGACAGGCAAACACTCCAAAACTATTGGGAGGTAAAGTTGTGTAACTATGGTGAACCAACACTTCAATACTGCTCGTTTATACGCTTCAAGCCTTTTGACCGGTTACACAAATCTGGAGCGATCACCATCTAGTTGTGAATACAGAGAGTCTTTATTGTAAAAGAGGTAGAGAGAATACAGGTGTTTCACTGTACAGAAAAAAGACAGCACTGTTGATATGCTCATTCAAACCACTGATATGGACTCACACACACACACACACCTCATCCATTTTACAGGGACACATCAGCCCGGTAGAAAAACAAAACAAAAAAACTAACAAAACAGAGAAACAAACGCACAAAATCTTTGGATTTTTCTCTATTTCCCTCTCATTCACTGAATGCATTCTCTCTTTCTGAGCTGTTAAAATGAAAATAGTTGTAGCATTAATAATAAAACAGCAATAATATTAATAATAATAATGATATAGTGTGCTAAAAACAATAATAATGCTGTGCCCGTCCTCCCCCTCCCAACCACACACACATCAGTAACATGTCAAAATTAGTGGAAAACAAACCCTCCTGATAATAAAACCACACCTGCACACACACACACACACACACACACACACACACACACACACACACACACACACACACACACACACACACACACACACACACACACACACACACACACACACACACACACACACACACACACACACACACACACACACACACACACACTAGCATCCGTGCATTCAGCTAAACATACTAATGACCCACGCTGAGCGGTGAGAAAAGACAAAAAAACACAACTTACATTTAAAATAGTCAAACCAAACAAACAACGTACAAAAACAACTGCAGCCAAGTGGGAAGTGTGATATCATTCTTCTGGTCTTTTCCGTCGTCAATCTTTCCGTCGCTGTCGTTCTGTGCCAGTGGGCGGGGCCTTCAGTCAGATTTTTCCGAGTGGTCGCTGTGGGGCGAGGCGCCGGGCGAGTTTCGACCCTGCCAGTTCCCGTTAGACTGAGAAATCGAAAGATAAACAAGTTGTGACTTGTGTCAACTGCACATGAGTCACATTACTGCCAACTATTCTACGCAATCTCAAGATGTTTTGGATTGATCTCACATTCACCATCACAGTTCATGTGTGAAAATAAGTTCCAAAAGTCTAAAAACTCATTTGAGATAGGCAATCCACCACTTTAAACCTCACGACTGGTGTTGCTTTGTCAAAGTTATGTTACATATCAAGTGCTTATTGGAAATGTTGACATGACAGGACCTGAGAGCTGGGTAAGGAATTACATAATTTTGAAAAATGCAAAAATAAGTGGGCAACGGGTTAAGAGAGGAAACCACGTCTACTTCTCCATGACGAAAGCCTCGACGACAAACAGGACAGCGGCAGCAGCTCGGAAAATAGCGACGTGGCACTGAATTTGAGTCACCGGCCATCCTTATCATGTAAATATGTGTGTCACTACTTCATGAGTGGTTTAAAGTACCTGCACTCCAACTTGGTAAGCAGACTGCTCGCCGTTCACAGGCGGAACCCCGAGGAACAGGTCAGCTGACCCGGACAGAGAGAAGGACCCAGATCCTTAAGAAAGACAAAAACAAGAGCAACCTGAGTCAGTTTCAGTTATTTTGTAGCAGCACTATGAACATGCTATTAAGGGTATAATGGAATTTTATATTGTGTATTATATTGCCTTCAAATGTGAAGAGTCAGGATGTCTTTCAATAGGGAACAAAGACCAACAATGTGCAAAAACAAAAAAAGGAATTGAAATGCTCTGCATTATATCAAGCCTCAGTTTGTGACCGGTGTCTCAGCATCTTACTGTCTCAGCTGTCACATTACGAGTCATACACTAGCTCGCCAGCTAATCAAAGTCAGTAGCAAACTGAGCTATAGCAGGAAAAGTGAGGTTTGTAGCTTGTAAGTTACTAAAGAACAATGCTGTAAAAACCAGTGCAAACTTAATTGTGCAGCAGTTCAAAGACAAACACCAAAAACTGGCATTACAAGTTGTCTTTGTTGCTTCCTCAATGCCCGACAGCTTCAGGCATTGTCCATTTTTCCTCAGCCTCGGGTTATGCATTGTGTCCAGCTCAGCCATATGATTGACAAGTTCCCGGGACGTGGACTAAAATGAGTGAGAAGAAGGGCGGAACTGCCTCGAGGCGAGCAGGTTGCACACTGTGGCTGTGCTCGTCTTTTGGTACCTGTGGAGTTGGGAGTGTGCGGGGAATCGCCGCCCGGTCTGACCACCAAGGCCGTCTTCATGGCATAAAGGTTGGCCTCCTCTTGGAACTTGCCAATGTTTTTCTTGTAGCGGATTCTTTTGTTGCCAAACCAGTTGCACACCTGGCAGCGAAAAAGACAATACCAGGCTCAGTGAACACGCTAGAGAATGATTGATCAACCCTGAACATTAAATCCAACACATACACAGCAAAAGCAGTGTCTTTAAGCTTGAGAGCAGAAAAACTTTATTTGTTCACCGACTTTAAATCTCAATGAAACACAGCTTTAGGAACATTGAATGTTCTTCTTAGATGTTGTCAGAACAAAACAAAAAAACCTCAATCTTCCCAAAGCTGCTGGTTGCTAAAAGTACAGTGAGTGGTTTACCTGAGAGACGGTGATTCCACACAGTTTGGCGAGATCCTCTTTGGCTTCTTCACTGGGGTAAGGGTTGGACAGGTGGGAGTAGAAATACTCATTCAGGCCCTCTGTGGCCTGCTTACTGAAGTTGCGCCTTTTGCGCCTGATGAGACACAAACAGGTGATAAGTATTGGAAAAAAGCAACTGTGATAAAAAATAGTTAGTTTTAAGATGCGGTCAAAGGTCCCATTCCTGTGCATTCGCACATACAGCTTTAAATGGCTACTGTTGGTTAAATATGCTAATCAACAGTTAATATATTCTACCTTTAAATGTGAATAAAAAGGTACAAATTGACATGATAATATATTGGAAAAAGGGGCATTAGTATTTCAACAAAAACGTTTGTCACGTTCGATTTTTTTGCACTCATTTACTATTTAAAACCATAATAATTGTTGAGAATCCAAGCTGACTACAGCTACTGTCCTCCAAAAAGGGGAAAGGTGCAACCTGTTCAATGCCACAGTGCAAGCCTACTCAAAAGATTTCCAGTTCTATTCCTTTCAACAAAAACAACAACCGCACACACTACCTGGCATCGAGGAAGCGGGACCTGAGGATCATGACTGCCTCACAAGTGCTCTGCTTCAGCTGGGTCTGGATCGTGCTGAACTTGCGGTGGATGATGCCCACCATGCGCTCAATCTCCCGCGGAGTCACGGGCCGCGTGCGCGACTGCTCCCTCAGCAGGTTCATCACATGGGTGGTGAACTCCGTGCATGCCTAGGTGGGGGTGGGGGTGGGGGGGGGCACATGAAATGACGAATAGTGAAGGACAGAAATGTGCAAAGCAATGAAGCTGTGTGTATCATTTCATGTTAGTTTGATGTTATTTAGAAACGCCTGTTCTGAATCTTTTCTTTTTTTTTGTTTTAGTAGAGAAGAAAATGAAATGTCACGAGAAAACATTCAGAAAACTGGCAGCTTAGTATTGCTATTCTTGTCAGTAAGCATGTAGCATGCATAAGCATCATTACTAAAGGTGTGGTATATCCATAAAGCAGCTGAACTCTATACAACTTTCCTGTAAAAGGGTTGCTTTGTCTTACATGCTCAACAGGCCACTTAAACAATTTAAAGAATAATTTAAAAGTAAGAAAACAATATGGTGAACAGGGTTTTGAATAATAGCACACAATCAGGCTTTGGTGTAGGTTGGAAAGCGTGTTACCCTGATGTTCTTAAAAAGCCTCTTGTCATACAGAGGTATGGAGCCTATACCTGGTGTGTTTTGATTAGCAAGATAAAGACAGTAGTGTATTTCCCAGTGAAGAAAAGTTATGTGACTGCACCCTAGACCCAACATGCCATTGGATTATGCTTCTGGCGAGCAGCTTTAGTACAAGCAAGCATGTACGGACAGTGTCAGCGCTCGTCTCCTGTTGCGACACGGTACCTGCTCATACTTCTCCAGCTCAGTGTGGTAGATACCGCGAATCTGGCTCAACTTGCTTTTGTAGTCGGAGTGTTCGAGCGAGCTGTCGGGTGACAGCCCCCCCGAGCTGGTGGCAGCAGACACCGCAGCGGCAGCCCCACCACCCTTCTCGGGCCCCGCCACACCCTCCGCTAACAGCATGTTATCCAATCGCACCAGCTGAGGATCCTGGGACTCGTCCTCCTGGGCGTTCCTCATTGACAGGCCTGTCGATGAGACAAATGTCAATTGGCTTTTGTGGGTGAAGAACCAACAGCAGACTGTATGAATGTGTGTTAATGTTGCTTTAAAGTACAGTCGTATCATACTTCTCGCATTCACATCAACTGAAGCCTATGCAACTGCTGAATTCATGCACGCATTACTTGTTTTGGTGCAACTCGTAGGTCAGAGTTGACTCATAAGTACACAGGGTCAGCCAATAGAAACACCAATGCACTGTGTTCGGAAGTGTGGTAGTCATTACTTAGTAATAATGTGCCATCACCTCATTATGTGCATCACTCTCACATCCTGTTTACAGTAATCTATCTACTCAATAGTTATCTATTACCCACATCAGATCATCCTGTGGAGGGGCTGAGTGCAATGCAATTTCGCTGGACTGAAAGCAACCTCTACGGTGTCTTTGCAGGATTTTTAAATAGTATTTCTTTAAAAAAAAAAAAAAAAACTGCTTGCTTTTACAACAAAAGATAAAATCAAATAATTCTTTTAATCATACATGAACATATCTAGCAGCATTACTCACCACCCTCTATTTTTCTGTAACATAAACTGTTGCCAGTACTGTACTCTCATCAAGCAACCTGTAACATGTATTGTATTGCCCTGCAGGCATTGTCTCTTTGACCAGCTGCTGTCGTTTGTCTCTATTTTTACACCATATAGTGTTTAACATAAAGACGTCCATGTCCCTGCACATTTGGTTCTGACATTGCAACATATAGAGTTACTGACAACCGGAGTCATATTCCTGGTATGCAGTGTGTATGATTGTATTGGTTTCTGATGACACACTGTCAACACATTCTAATAACGCGGCAACAAACCCCACTGCACATCAAAAACGCAGCAAAGGCGGGTTCACATTTTGAATGCACGATGGTTGACACCGACAACATCAAATTGATCTTAAAGCAACGTTACCGGTTTTTTCCTTGATCTCGCACAGGACGCTGAATAACGCAGGTTTCATTCGGTGACAGTTGAGGGCATGTTTCCTGTGCAGAAAGAAAAAGAGCGTGACTTGTAGCTAAAATTAGCACAACAGGCTAACTGTGAGCATGCGGTGGAGTGTCGATATTCAAATTGACCAAAACAAAAACAGAAATTAAGTGAGTGGCCAACCAACAGCTACGTTTACCTTTCCCATGGCTAATTTAGCTAGCTTCTGACAAGCTAAGTGCCAAGAGGGTAACCGTTCCCTGGTAATATGTCTGTAAATGACAGTCAGTAGATTCAGTCGCATTTTAATTCGGTTCCCAAATAATTGGGTGTTAACATGTGTAGGAAGCTACATAGTTAACGTTTGCATTAGCGCTCAATGCCTGCTAGCTGCTCATTGTAGCCTTAGCTAGTTAGCCATGGTTGACGCAAGCTAACTGTGGCTAACGATAACGTAGGTTTGAGACCACCGCTGCCAAAATATATAACGTTAGGTGTTAGTAAATGACAACAGAGAAGCAATCAGCGTAGGCTAACATAACGACATATTAGTCTGAACAGGTTAGAGCAAAAGCACTTCGTTTTCGTTAGCAACCCGTTGCTAATTGGTTAGCAACTAGCTAAATAATCTAAACAAAAGATTGAGGTTCACGAAACTTTTTGTCAATGCGAGTCTTAGTCGACAAAGCGGAAACACACAACGTTGCAGCGTCGATAGGCAAATTAAAAAAAAAATCAAAGCTAATACTAACTTTGCTTGTGCCTCGTCCAAACTTTGGTCGGTGATGGTCATTATCTGCTGCAGTATGTCACCAATATCTCTGCGGTTTTCATGTCCGTTTTCTGTGCCCTCGAGGCCCGAGTCCCCCCCGTCGGACCGATGCTGGGAAGGTTGATGAACCGAGTTAAGCGCATGCATCCCGGGGTGGCCGCTCACGCCGAGTCCCCGGCCGTTGGAGGGCCCGTTGCCCGTCAGAGGCTGCTGCTGCTGCTGCAACATCTTCAGCGACGCACAGTGGCGACGACTGCTGCCCAAACTGTGCTCACAGACAGTCAACACACGGGCATCGGAGCACAGAGCAGGGATCCCCTAGCGATCGACAGGAAAAGGTACAAGCCATGTCAACAACACGCTGCACAGCCGACAGTGAAGTAGCACTGCTGGGTTAAATGTAACCACAACAGAACATCTGCACTCAACGCATTCTCACAAAGTAGAACTGTGAGTGTGTGTCATGGAACAATATGAATAAGATCAAACTAATTAAAATGGTGATTATGTGCTCTATTGTCATCCTAGTTACACGCATCAACAGCGACATAATAATTTGTTTTTTAATAATGTCTCTGGTATAACGTGACAGCTTCTCTCACTTGTCTGACTCTTAACTTCTCGTTTTAGCTGCAAGTCAACAGGAAGTGTGCCAAAACCACATCAGTGTCGGAAGAGTACTGTGCGCCTGTTTCAACACGTTGCAGTCGGGTCTGTAATGAACAAATGAGCAGCAGTTAAAGCAGTAGCTGCTTTTAACAAAACAAAGTTTATCTCAAAAGACGAAAACCTTTTCTTTGGACCATGCGCAGACTAACCAAAGTGCACCATGAGGGTTCCTTCTGCTTTTTTAACAGTCATATGTCACAATAGCATGGCTTGTCAGATGCGGGCCGCATAAATAAGGGTGGGCTGTGGTAAGAGGAACAGGAAGAGAAGAGAGGAGTGAGAGAAGGTAGCAAGGCAGACAGAAAGGGCGAGAGCTTCTCACGTCAACACCTGAAACTCTTCATTGCTGCTTTTCTTCTTCTTCTTCTTCTTTATAAAGAGATTATCAAGACAAGTGACAAGCCAAAAATGCTGTGCTCCGTCTGTGGTGACTTCGAGGGATGATGCTTTGAAGAGACAAAGTTTAGGAAATAAAGGTAAGAACGAATTTACTTTTTTCTTCTGTATAGTATACAAGGCAACCTGTGTGGCAAAACAACACGAATCACGGTGAAACTTTAGGCAGAATATACAACAGAAATCAATCAGCGACAAGAGGTTGTCATCTCCGAACATGCTGTCACACACCTTTGTTGTCACGCAGTAAGTCAAAGAGGAATATATGATTTACTTTTGGATTTCCTGGCTGAAACATGTTCGAGCCTGCCAAACTGGTTTCTCATACATTTCTTTGCAAGAGAGAAAAACCCCCCACAGCTGCTCTTTAGCAGTTTTCATGTCTATTCCGAGTAACTTCAGGGTTGAGAAATGTAATGTTTTGAGTATTAACAATGGGGTGCTGCCAAGTCTTTGACCTAAACCCTGTTTCTGTGTGGCTTCTTGTCAGAGGCTGACAGGGGGATTACCAGACCCGCACAGAGATCAAAGTTGAAATGGCTGAGGAGGGGCTGCTGGAGCGTCTCGTCATCACCGAGGAGGGAGACATGGCAGAGAGCGTCGCCGAACGGGGGCCAGCGAGCAGTTCACTTGTCGCCGTGCAGAGCTGCGGCGCAGAGACGGCTCTGAAAAAGGAAGCGGAACACACAGGAGAGGACAAGAGCGGAGACGATGTGGCGAGAAAAGAAATGTGTTTTGAAGAGCAGGAAGGAGCGGAGAAGCAACGAACCAACGCAGAGCACGACCAGACGGGGGAGGTTGTTGTGACTGAAGAGAAGGACGGACAGAACAGAGGTGGTGGTGAGAGTGGAGGGCAGACACATGAGATGATGAGGATTAATAGGAAACCTGAGAAAGCCGGTGACACAGAGGATGAAAAGGCGACACAAAAAGACCCTCAAGTGGACATTAAGAGGTTAAATTCCTCTGAGCAACAACCTGAAGGGACAGAAAACCAAGAAGAGGATCCAAAAAAGGTTTGTGGACTGTTGTTATTTAGCTTTAGCTTTGGCATATGCCCTGAGATTACTGCTTGCACATGTAATCTACGAGAGAAACTATCTCGTGGTGGAAAAACAACAGGTAGGTTTTAGAGCATGTGGGAGTACGTAGGAGTCAGGTGAATTCTTCTGCTGTGCCAACAAACATTCCGTACCACTCACTGACAAAACCTTTCCTCCCTCACTCACTCACTCTTTTTTCTTTTTCTTCTTCTTTTTTTCTACCACCTCCCCGCGTTTTTTCTCAGGCTCACCGGTTAACTCCTGACTTCCCGGACGCCCTGTACGAGCTGCTCTGCACCCTTACGGAGGGGAGACGGCTCAATGACCAGCGCTGCTCCTTCCGGCTGGAGGGTGGGATGAGGAGGAGGAGGTGCTACTCTGAGCCCAACGCCTCCAAGCCGGCCAACAGAGGTGGGGGACTATTTGAGAAGCTCTACTTTGTTGTCCGTGTGAAAGTGATGAAACTGCTGCAGCTGTTGCATTTGTTTCCATGTAATGATGCTGACTCATGTTGATCAAGCTGAGACTGCATGAAAGCTCCCGCACTCGGTGACTCAAGAGTGTTTTAGAACGGCATGTTTCCACTTCTCTCCGCGACCACAGACCACTTAAGGTCACCTTCCATCTGACCATCAAAGCTCTTTTGTCTCAATTCTCCACAGTCGTGTTTTCCTCCATGACTTCACTGCAGAAAGAGGAGTTTTTCGAGCTGGTGGCCACCGCTCAGGCTCGCCGCCTGGATGACCAGAGGGCGCAGCTCGAAAAGTCTCGTCCGCCGAAACCAAAATCCAGAGGTTTCAGAGGCAGCATCAAGCAGCTCTCTTTCGTGAAAAGGCCCGCGCCTGCACCAGTACCCGTCCCCGTGCCCAAAGAAGATCTGTACAATATGATTCTCACGACACAAGTAAGCAATCACAACTAGTCTGATTAAAGGTTTTACCATGACACTAGGACTTGTTGTTTGCATGAAATGCATCATGTCAGGCATTCATTTCCTCACTTACCTTCCACCTGCAGGCCCAGGGCAGACTGGAGGATCAGCGCAGCAGGGCTCCTGGTCCCATGGACGATGAGGACTTCTTCTCCCTGCTCCTGAGGGTCCAGGGTGGACGCATGGACGAGCAGAGGACTGAGCTACCGGGCATGCTGCAAACCTGATATGGAAAACAAGCAAAAAACCACGTGGGGCTACAGTGGGAGCAGTATTGTAGCGTTTTTAGCCTATTTTCTGTTAAAACAAGTTGTTTTTTTGTCATTGACCCCGATGATGCTTTGTTTCAGGGGATTTGTATCCCTCTTGATAGCGTTGGTCAGTGCAAAAAACAGTAATGTTTGAGCAACAGAGCTTTTAATGCAACTTAAGAGATCTTAACGATGAGATTGTTAAGTTTACGGCCAGTTAGTCTTTTCTTTCCTAGTAAATAGGATCAGCAGATATGCTTTCTTATGTCGCAAAATGTATTTTATTGAGTGTATGTGACGAGTGCTTGAATGATTTTGTGCATGTTCCCGTTAATGTGGAGGAGGCAGTCTACTGATCTCTATTGTTTCTCCTTGTTTGTACAGCAGACATTAAACACACCAGGGATGGTGTTCAGGAGATAATAGCTCCAAGGCCACACAGTGCTTGACTGTAAATGGATGATTCTCCTCCAGAAAATAAACAAAATGTTTATCTGAGCCGTTTGCATTCTATCCATTTATTCAATTTTTCTCCGATGTTGTGAGGAGAGAAACCGATTTAACACGCTCTAATGATCCCCTCATTATGATTATTTTTACCTATCAAACACACAAGCCTGTAATCGCAAACATTTTAGCAGAGACACTAACGAGGATGTGTAAAACCTATTCTTTTGTTTGTGTTTATCAGTAATCGTCATTCCCTTGCTCACAAGTCACATTCCCACAAACTTGGGATGGTGTCTAATCTTTAAAACATGAATCAAAACATTCATATAGATAGACACAAGGTGGTATTGTTCCATTCATGCAGCAAAGATAAAGGCGTTCCTTTTTCCACAGAATGAATGGACTTCCTCAGTTTTGTCATTTTTATTGAAGGTTACATCGTTCCAAAGGCAAAGAGGAGATTTACACATTTAATGTGTTTTTATGGAGTATTACTATTTATTAGAGGACTCAATCAAAGACAGTTTGACTCATAAATATAGTATTAACTGTGAAGTTCACCGTCAGTAACACCGCTTTACAGTATTTGCTGCTATCAGAACAGTTACTCAGCTTGTTTTTTAAAGTCCTGATGTACTTAAATGCAGTGGTGTACAGTAACGAAGTAGAAATACTTCGTTACTGTACTTAAGTCGTTTTATTTGGATATCTGTACTTTACTTTACTATTTATATTTCTGTTTACTTTTACTTTTACTTCACTACATTTTGCAAAGAAAACTGATACTTTGACTCCGATACATTTCCCCTGAAACCTTCGTTACTCGCTACAAAATCAAATCTATCTTTAGAAACAAAATGAGTCATGAGACCAACGTCGGGGACTGTGGTGGAACACAGACTGCAAGCAAGCAGGTTTGGTGAATCAGTGGTCCTAGCTTGCAGGTTAAATCATTGGTTAATGCGCAATTGTAAACAAGTGCTCTCAAAGCCGCGGTGTTTAGATTCCCAGTGATGCCCAGGATGCTATATGCTATAGCTAGCGAGCGACTACATGAGTAGAATTCCACTCTGCGACGACTGATTTCGTGATGGAAGCAGAAATGGAAGCACCTGCTACTCCCGCAACAAACTACGGTGGTGACGAAGACCAACACCCGTGGATCGCTAGCGAGTTAGTGAGCTGAGGAAGTGTTGACAGTTGTGCAGCACTAGTTGGCTAACGTTAGCTAGCCACCACACCATAGGATTGACAGGAGCCGCGAGAGCGCAGCATTAGTGTTAGCATTAGGGTTAGCATTAGTGTTAGCATTAGGGTTAGCATTAGGGTTAGCATTAGGGAAATCCTTCCCAGCTGTGCGCAAGCTGTGTGTGAAGCTGAACACACCTCTACCTGCCTCAGCGGCCTGTGAAAGGCTGTTTAGCGTCGCAGGACTAGTCTTCAGCCCAAGAAGAGCGAGACTGAATTCTCGCAATTTTGAAAACCAACTTCTTTTGAAGATGAACAGGACATTTTTCAGTTTCAAGTAATGACTGGGTTGCTGCTTTAGTATTGATCATGTTTTGATATTTGAGTCATTTCGCCCAATTGCAGATTCAGTTTGAGCAAAACCTTTGTGTTCAAATCAGGCCCATCGGAGTTTACAAGGTGTCCTTTCTCAAAACACTGACCTGATGCATCAAGTGGATATTTTTTACAATATTATGCATTTGCCCTCTACATCCTCTAGTCGGAATGAGCATACTTATAAACGCACTGTTACAACTCCTTCATAGTGTCATATTGCTTTTCGGAGAATTATGATGATAAGTTCATAGTAGATGCAAAAGTATACTTATGTACAATATATTATGTTGAACATTGTTGCTCCTGGATGAATCACAGCCAACCCAATTATTTTCAACACAGCTCCATGTCCTTGGTCCTGGTGGCCACAGCATTAAAAGAATAAACTTCATAATTCTGACGCTTTGCTTTTTTATTAACAGCGTTTACTTGTACTTTTACTTTCAATACATTTAATATCAGAAAATTACTTTTGATACTTAAGTACAATAAATATCAGATACTTTAAGACTTTTACTCAAGTAGTATTCTAATAGGTGACTTTTACTTTTACTGGAGTAGTTTTCCAGTAAGGTATCTTTACTTTTACTCAAGTATGGCTTTTGGGTACTTTATACACCACTGCTTAAATGCTGCATGCATGTGATGATCCAGCTCCTCCGATGTGTGTTTCGTCCTCTCAGCTCAGAGGAAAAGTTTTTGAGGAAGTCCTGGTCGGTCTGCATCAGTAAAGTTAGAGGTGACGAGAGGAAGCTGTGTCACTTCCTCAAACAGAGCACAATTATGTGATATGTGATAGCGATGTTTTGATCAACACTGCAGGTTGAGCTCCACGTTAAAAGGAGAAAGCTAATTGTAAGTGATTAGAAGCACACAAAAATTGTCTCTAAAGGTAATGTATTTTTGTTTAATCATAAGTAAATAGGGGAGATCGATTAACATATCAGCTAACTAAAAGGTTAGACTTCACATGAAAGTTAAAGGTCATGATGTATTTCCCGTTCTTGGTGACAGTCATTGTTCTCTCACGTAACCAGCTGTTTTCTCGGCCTAAGCTCCAAATGATCAAATGGTAGATAAACATGTCAAACGAAGAAGAGGAACAGAGGAGGAGGAGAAGAAGAAAAGCATCGAACGAGAAATAAACCACACTAAAACAGGAAGAAACAACAACTATCCAGATTCTAGTTCCACTTTTAAGGTGGTAAGAGTTCAACACCTCCGCCTACCAAGGTTGGGTCAATATACTGCATCATTTTTATGGTATTGACCAAGTCAACATGTGTTTGCCATTATTAACTTAATTTAAGATGGCTGACTGAGAGTTCCTTCTAGTGTGGTGGTTTCAGGAGTGTTTAGGTCTGTGAAACCTTCACACTCTAACTTATCTGCAGAGGTTTGCTGTCTCTCCAAGCTGGATCCTTTCAGAGACTTTTCCACCCAAGACCCAAGACCCAAGTGTTTTCTACCGAAAGGTAGAAAACACTGAACATGTCTCATTTAAGGGGGGATGAAAATGGTTAAATTTATAAAATATTTTAAAGTATTAGATATTGATACAGTATAGCTATCCTGCCCCTATAGATCATATCATATCAATTTATATTTCATAACTTTAATATTATATATGTTGCATTTATAAGAAGGCTACTTCTTGGTAAATGAAAACATTATTTATCTTTTAATATCACTTAGTCAGGGCTTCAATTTTTTTTTTAAATTTGTCTATTTTTGTATTTATTTTAATTTTAATTTAGCTGTGCCCGCTTTACATTTATGTACCTATTTTCCAGATACTCGTCCACATAATAATAGTGCTGTCTATTCCTTAACCTTTAACTTAATTTGTCCAGCTTTGTTGTCCTTGTTCCTAGCTGTTATCTCAATGTGTGTATAAGTACACTGAGTGCATTGAAAGATACCATGTTATGTGTTTACATACTTGGCCATTAATATATTTGTATTCATATTTGTCTGTGTAGCCCCGCCCACCGAGTAACGCCATTGGTCAGTTGACTGAAACCAAGGACTCTTAAAGAAGGATAAGACGCGAGCGAAGAGTTTACGGAGCATTTAAGTTTAACCTTCTTATATAACGTCTTAGAGTTCAACCATATTGTTTTGTCCGTCGATGTTTCGTACATTTTAAAACGTTCGTAGTAAAAACGCCTTCGTTTGTGAGTGTTGTTGAAGAAGCCATCGGTTGCGTGACGTCACTTCCTCATCCTACTATTGTGGTCCCAGAAATGAGTTAAACAAGGATGTCGATGAAGATGAAACTTGCACAGAAACTACAACACGTCTTCAAGCAGAGATCAGGTTTATAATCTGTTGAGGACATGAATGAGGAAACACGCATTCAGCCAGAGGTGTGTATTAAATGGTTAAATGAAGCTTTACATGTGACTTTACCTTCCTTTAGTGTTATAAGCAGTTGGCAATAAGCTCAACGTGTAGTTTTACTTTTACGTGTAACTTTAGGCTATAACGTGTACTGTGATTTAGCTATACTTTAAAGTTCAGTTTGAGCTTTCGTTCACTACATTTGCATCGGTTTTAACTGTGTTAACTAATAACCTTCCTGACTGAACCTGTGTTGAAATGTAGAAGTGCGTTTACTCAAGTAACGTACTGTATTCAAGTACGTGTTTGAGGTATTTGTACTTTGAGTATTTCCATTGTATGCAACTTCAAACGAAGGGGAAATATTGTACTTTTTACCCCACTACATTTATATATCTTTAGTTACTTTACATTATGAATACAAAATACAAACAAACAGATAAATCCAGATGTATTATTTGAGATTAAGCCTCCCAGTGGTGTATACAATAGTAATAGATTACTCTGCTTTTACCAGCTGCAACATTAAAGTGGTGATTGCATATGACTGCATCAATGATTATAATCCAAATATAAGATATAGATTTATTATTCTAAAATGAGTCCTTGTGTACGATAAGTACTTTTACTTTACTTGGTACTTTAAGTAGCCTACATTTAGCTGCTGTTACTTTTGTAACCTCTCTTTGAGACAATTGTGAATTGTTTAATCACTAAAGCAATTTTATGCATAAATGGCAGGTATATATATATACATGTATGTATATGTAATGATTAATATAAGTCTGTCTCTTCTTCTCAGATGCTTCTGTTCCTGTCCCTGCTGATCTTCTGTGTGCCACTAGGGGGCGATACCTCACCAATCACCTGCTACAACGACCAAGGAGATGCTGTTGATTGGTAATTCATTGACAGTAGTCCTGGACAAAGCCATCTTTTATAAATACACTTCATGCTTTGTTTATTTTTAGCCCTGTTAGGTGACTTAAGAAAGCCTTGTAGGAAGTTGAAACAATACTTTGCAAACCAGTGTCGTGTGAAGCTCATTTACAGCTTTCCAAATGTCTTCCTCAGATGCACTCACTGCCTCATTCTCTGTGTTAGGTTCTACGTGTACAAGCTGCCTAAAGAACATGAAAAATCTCCCCATCAGGGTGAGATGTATTTACTGCTGGAAAGGGGGAGTGAAGGATGGACTAAAGGGAAGGAGACAGTGAACGACACCACGGGGGCTCTGGGCAGAACAGTCGGACAACTGTACTCACAAGGACAGGTGTGTTCCCACCAGGTGTCTTCTTCATCTGTAACAAAAGTGGAACAAATACTGAAACTAAACGTAGTGAGCTCAGGAAATCACCCAGGTGGAAGTCAGCGTCCTTCTACATGTGATACAGAGTTATTATAATTTTCATTTCCTTATTATTCACGTTTCAAATACATGCATGATTCATGCGAAATGGCCATATCAAAGTCATAATTTTCTTTTTATGACAGACCGGACTTCACTTTTTATTTGACAGGTCCCTAAATTGCAAATGATATCCTTAAAAAATACAGATTATCTATCTGAATCCTCATTAGCTTTTGCCATAGTGGTTGTAAATCTTCCTGCTGCATTAATATTACATTTATTTGCCCTTTTCTTTAATGTCCACACTATCTTCCAGACATCAGCTGATTTTATTTGGTTTTGCCTGCTTCTGCTGTTTCACTACAGACTTCTCATTTTATAAAAAGACTTATTAAATGCAGCGGTAAGCCTTTTTAAAAAAAACGTCTGCTATGACAACTTGACATATTTTATCAGATTAAGAAATGGGAACTGAAAGTTACTTGTTGACTGTCTCTGAACAGCTGTGGGTACGATAATATAGTTGTTTCAGCAGCAGGTTCACACAAAACATTTATGATTGTACACATCAACTTAACTGTGTTTTTCAATTAAAGTGTGTGTGTGTGTGTGTGTGTGTTTCTTGTGTTCGGTATGTGCCCAAGAACACTGTTTTTAATTTCAGTGAACCTCTCTCCTCTTCACAGGACACAGAGGTAGCGTACATCCTTTACAATGACCAGAGGCCAGCTGAGGACGTTGGTAATGGATGGGTTGGCAACAGCAAGGGCGGGCACACAAAAGGTGAACACAACAGCAGTCCAGCTCCAATTCCTGCATAGCCCAGATAGGCTTCCAGAGATTTGGCTTTGTACTCAAAATCAGCAGATATGTGCAAGTTTGTATAAATTGTGTAAAATCAAAAATGGCAAAGTCTATTGCAACACTGTATGAAACTAAATATTTCATAAATCAAGCTTCATTATACACCTTGTATTCCATATATCCACACATGGAAATACATATAAAACAAATGTTAATCCTATTTACGTAAAAGAGACCCAGAAGAGTCGCCAAAAATACCAAAACAAAGCTACTGAAATTCAGAGACTTGGTTGATTTTAAAACAGCACAAATCACGTTTAAGGCCAAACTAATTACGAACTGAAAGTATCCAAAAGTAAATGATATTTTTTATCATAGCATGTATAAAATGACAACGTGACAGGGATGAGCTGGTACTGATGAAGAATTGTCACCTGAATATGGAGCTCCTCTGTTTAGAGATCAACAAGATAAATGAGCACAGTTGATTTAGTTTTGACTCTAGCCATCTGGAGGGGAAACCTTGATGCTTGTTGCTGACAATCTTCATATCTCTGTTTCCTCAGGTGTTGTCCTGCTGGATAAAAATCAGGGCTTCTGGTTGGTCCACAGCACGCCTCACTTCCCTCCTGTACGTCAGGCAGGACAGTATTACTACCCCAGCAGCGGTGTGATCAACGGGCAAAACTTTATCTGCGTTACGTACCCGCTCGACCGCTTCCAGACCATCGGTAAGACTGGAGTCCTGCAGTGAGGCTGTACAGCACAGAGCTGTTATAAAAATACACGGATGACAATGTAATGGCGCTTCTTCAGGGAAGACAAAGTCTATTAAACCTATAATGACACGTATTACATGTATAAGAGTTTCCCTGATGTTACTCTGCCTTAAAGAGCTGCTTAGTGAAAACAGGTTTCAGCACGTTTCAGGTGAGTCTTACTTTCCCATTAAGGTGTAAATGCTGTTTCTAAGGCTGAAACCATCAATAATTGTCATCCTGTCTCATCTTGAAAGGGATTTCTTCGGTCGTTATTGTCTCGTCCCCCCAGTACTTCATAATCCTGTCAGGTTTTGACACGACTACAACAAGATCATGCAGATCCCAGATAATCAGCATAAATAGGTGTCATCACCATGTCACCGGGCTGACTGACTCAGAAGTTCGCCCAGTTGCTATGGCAGTGCCTGGGGTAATGTTATTCGATTGAGGCGTGTTACCATAGAGATACTGGCCTTCACACTGCAGCATGCGTTCGCTCCATCAGAGGCTCTCCCGTGAGTCTCTGGGATGCTCAGAGTGAGGCGTGTGTCCGGGCTAACGAGGACACCCAGCAATGTCAAGCACAGGAAGGTGTCGTGTTTCATTTTAGGGCACCTTGAAAGTGCACATTAATGAGAGGAAACTGAGATTGGACACTTTTTTAACGAGTTCATAAATAACCTCGGTTATTCAATTTGTGGAGACTAGTATTTTGTCAGAAATATATGCTTGTTTATGTTTAAATTAACTCAACTATTGATGTTTCATGCATGGAGTTATTGCTGAAACAGAAAGCCGATTAATGGATCAGTCATTTGATATAAACTTAAACTATTTTAATGTTTGATTAAAAGTCATTTACGAGGCAACAAGAGTCTTAAGACACGCTTCTGTGAGGCTTAAGTTTGGCTTAACGCTGCGTCAGCACGCTGACATGCTCACAGTGACGATGCTAACGTGCTGACGTTTAGCAGTTAGAATATTTACCATGTTCGCCATCTTAGCTTAGCGTGTTAGCATGCTAACATTGGCTAATTAATGTTAATGTAATCAAGACGAAGTACGACTGAGGCTGATGGGATTGTCATCAGTTTTGCAGATGTTTGGTATCAAACCAAAGTATTGAATCCATTGAAAATGTGACCTCATGATGGTGCGAGATGAAAAGTCGATGGATCACCGACATTATTACAGATAATCCTAAAGGGGACAATAGTTGGAAAGATATTTCACTACAAAACTAAAATGTCAAACCATGGTGTCGCTAGATGAAAAGTAATTTTTAAAGTTTTAAGACGTCACCTTGGACTACGAGATGTTGTGATGGTCATTTTTCACCATTTACTGACATGTTGTAGACTAAGTGGTGAATCAGTTAAGCAGAAAGGAATGGAGTGGTTAATCAATAATGAAAGTAATTGTCAGTTGCAGTCCCAATGGAGCTCCTTGAGAGACAGTAAGCTGAAGTGCATAATGTGTTTGTGTTAGAATCAGAGTTAAGTGTATGGTGTTGTATGTGTAGCAGTTGTGTACTATTTTATAGTTTGTTTGATACAGGCCAATAAAGGAACAATTTACATATTGTATACGTACATAAAGAAAAATAACATGCAACAAAATAACGCCAATGATACATACATACATGGATTTTTCTCATTACAGTAAAGAGTAAAATGCTTTCACTGTATCTATAGTTATATTATCCTTATCTGTTGCAGTGCAAGTTATTGATACGCCTCCGCACCAATGTCAGCAAGACAGCGCTGCTCATTTACTATACTGAACCCATACAGTGATCCTGGGGCGCCGGGAGCAGCGTTTGCCTTAAATCGAATTAGTTTTTGTCCAACAGGAGAGCAGCTTCAGATCAATCAGCCTAATGTGTACGACTGCGACGTCCCCGAGTCCTTGGCGTCCCTGGTGCCCGCACTGGCTGCTGTCTGTGGGAAAAAACACCCGTCTGGTCACATCTTTCCACGTATGAAACCTGTATCCAACCGCAGCGTGACTCTGACCTCAAAGGAAGGCACCAAGTTCATCAGCTTTGCCAAAGGGTCTTCTTTTGACCAAGGTACGATTTTGGAGCAATAAAAAAGTATTTTCTTGTTGCAGCCTCACCTTAAGTTTCTTTGCAGGTATAAATAGGCCAAATTGTAATAATTATTCACCCTCTGTACTTTACTAGAATGCAGACAATTTACAGACAGAGATAATAAAAACATGTTCCCATCCATCTCCCCTCTCTGCCTCACCAGACCTGTACCACTCCTGGGTGGCCCCCAGCCTCCGGTCAGACCTCCTGGTCCAGTTCTGGATTCGCTCCACGGGCATCCTCCCCTCCGACTGCTCGCTGGGCTGGAAGGTCCTGGACATCACGCTCATCAACCCGGGGCAGACGTTCACCTTCAAGGCCAGCCAGGACCACTCCAAGTGGGCCGTCAGCCCCAAGGAGGCCGGGGCCGGGGGAGGCTGGGTGTGCGTGGGAGACATAAACCGGAACAAGGCGGAGGAGACGCGAGGCGGTGGCACGGTGTGTCTGCAGGACCCGGTGGTGTGGAAGGCTTATCGCACGGCGGCGCTGGAGTGTGAGGCTTGTGCAGGAGGGACGATCCAGTGTTGACACCCTGCCTGGAGCCCCATAGGTAAAGGAGAGGGCCGTCATGGGTTCTTAAGGCTCAGATTATATCCGGCATGTGGGGCTTTTAAGCTAAACGTTTGCACTAGTTTGGTACAGTGGGATTTTCTTTTAATGTCTGGGGCAATCAATTTGAAATCAAGCATGTTTAGCATTTTAAATGAATGATCTTGGTGATAGTCCTGAGATGCTACAATCATTTTCTTTAAGGTTCCCTGTGGAGGTTTTGACCACTTTTAATGCTATGGTTTTCATGTGTGGCTTTATCTGCACTCTGTGCATGAGGAAACGTGCACATGGGTGAATGCAATACACATTCCAGCCAATATATTAAGATAGGTTGCTTTAAAGCCCCTAAAAACACTTTTAGCACTTCTCTGCAACATTAAACACTTCTGACTAAAGGTTGAAAACAATCATCTATAGGTATTATTTATTACAAGTTTAGCTTTAAAAAAAAACTCAACTAATCAGGACTGTGTTCCTAAATCTTGATTGGTGCATGGACGTATGTGACATCACATTATTCAAACCAAGCCCCACCCATTTCAAACCAGTGCAAAGAGCGCAAAGAAAAGAAATACAGAGAGTTAATATAACTGGAAGTGACCCAAGTTTGGCAGAACATAGTGTGTTCACGTGGGACCCCATCACTCACAGTAAGAGGCTGATTGAGGAAATATGTTTCCGGGGCCTTTAAGGCACAAAAAGCATTTTACTTGTTCATTTTGCTTGTTCAGAACGATTATGGGCTGCTATCAAGGGCTGCTGCACCCTCCTCTTCAAACTTAATGCATACAGAACAACGCTGGAGGAGGACAATTAGTCAAATCTGACAGAAAGCAGAGGGCTTTCTGGGAAATATGGCGTTCGTTTAGGAAAAAAAACAAAAACCTGAAAGGGCCACTTTAAATGAAAGCATTTGTTAAGTGTCTTTAAAACCGCTGGGTATTCTTTTAACTGAAACTAAAGAGTCAATGTTGCAAACTGTGTATGTCGGTGCTGACTCACTAGCATGATCGTTGTCTGTTTAAAGGTGCAATGTATACTCGGGTGTGAGGAATGCTTTAATACTTTGTGTTTCATGAACGCTTGTGTTATTAACTGGGTTGTATGAGTGTTTGTGAATCTCTAATGTGCTCCTCTGACATACATATCCTTAACTCGGTTTTTTTTTGTTATGTGTCCTAGATTTTATAGTTGTGTCACATTCCTTGATTAAGCTTGAAGATAAAGATGCTGGCTATCTTGAATCTGAATAAAAAGACTAAAACACAGGCATATTTTTTGTCGATGATGTATAAATTTGTCTCGCTTCATCCATGAGAAAAATAGAAATGTGTGTATCTGACATGTACAGACGGCTTTAATTATATTTACGGGATAATATGCCTGTATTGAAGGTGGAAAACGTTACAGCACATCAGTCAAAAGCAATGAAATTCATATAAAAGTAAATTTATTACCACAAAAATAGGACATCCTGTATGTAGTGCATAAATAGCTTTGATGTGACACTACGCAGCCCAGGAGGTGACTGCGTGTCCATGTATACTGAATACATTCTAATGCAAACACGAGGGAAGATGTGCATTCTGTTTGAGAAAGGCACTAAAACAATTCGGTAGCACAACGCTAGCACACGTCATCTATTATTACCCAGAATCCTCTCCCTGGTCCCTCCAATGCTCGTGCCTCAGCCAGCGAGGAGGCCTCACCAGCACTGAGCAGATACAACCAGAGGTCACACGACTTTTATCAAAGTCCAGATTTAAAAAAAACAAAAAACAGAAAGAGGTTGTGTGTTTCAAACCTACACATGTTCATTCACACCATGAAATTGTTAGTATGTAAACAGTGAAGATGTATGGTGCTGAGCTGTGTAATCTGCATGATTTAAGTTCAGCTCGTTCTCTGTTCAGACCTGGAAAACCTGACACCTAATAATGGTGGTGTATTGTTTTGATTATTTTCCATACCTCATGTTTTAGCTACTGCTGATAAACTGAAGCAAAGCCAGGAGCTTTGAAAGTGCTGCAAAGGGGTTCATTTAAAGCTGCAATAAACAACTTTTGGCCACTAGGGGTCAGAAGAACTCCAAACGAGCTGAAGAGGAAGTGTTGATCTGGAGTTGTGTTTCTGTCCGTCTGACAAAAATAAGTGCGTTATCGCTCTCTTTTTGGGGCTAATTTGGTCTTTAACAAATAAAATCTTTAGCAGATAGATGTTCCAATTGTTTCCACTAGCTAGTCGCTAACTTTGTGTGTCTGCTGGTTGCTGTTGTTCATGTAGCACACACACTGGATTATCTGAGCTTTTTTGGCAAAAAAAGCAGCTGCTACTGGAAACAGGGTTGATAACAGCTATGAGAATGAACCATGAAGAAAGTTTCCAATGCTATAAAAGACCAAAAAAACCTCCATTGAGCTTCAGAGATATTTTTTTTTTTTAGGTTAGTCAATACAAGCAGCCCCTTTCACAATATGAATAGTAATTTAATGAATTGTTATTACTAAAAGATTGATTAATGCAGCTTAAAGTGTTGAAATGAGTATCTGCATGAGTCAAAGCTGAAATAATTACTCTCACTGTCTGTGGACACATGCTGGCCTCTTTAAAGTGAAAATCTTGCAGGTACTTGATGCACTTTTTTTCTTTTGTGAATTAGACAATTCGGACATGTGGACCCAGAGCTCCTCGACAGTGTAAACACAATGTTGACATCATACAGACGTACAAAATATATAAATATATACAAAACATATACATGTCTCATTTGACAAGCTTGCACTGTGACTTTGGGCCTTCCAGAACCAGGACCTGACTCTGTATATTTACATTTCATTATGCTTCTTCCCCATAAAAACACGCTTTTCCTTAATCCTTCAACGGCATCTCAGGTGATCGCAGAAGTTCTGACCAATCAAATGTGTTTTTTAACATTTAGAAATGTCACTCACGACACACAACAGCAGGGGATTTCCTGGTGGCTGTAGGCAATTAAAAAAAGACCTTATTCATTAAGTAAGAATGAAAGGAAATAAATCAAGTGCTACCTGACTGGGACTCGAGAGCCAGCACCAAAAGCACACAGTTAAAGGCTTCTATTGCTCTTCCTCTGGGTGTAACTTAGTAATGCATACTGTTTGGAAAAGAGGAAAACTGACACTGTTCTTCAGCAGCAGACGGCTCTGGTGCACGCAGCAGAGCAGCTGGAGGTATGAAATGTTGGAGTTGTCGATTAAGACTTGGTCCTGGCGTTGGTGTTTTGGTAGAACAAGCTTTGTAGGAGCAACGGCGGAGAAAGGCATGTGTGGAAGGCCACATTCACTGAAGAGAGAAAATCCGTCACTGTGGACAAAGTTGGGTTGAGGAAAAAAAACGGACGTCAAAATAGTGTCCTGACCAGTCTCCTCCCCTTGGCCTTGATTCGAGGAAAGGTGGCGCTCGTCTCCGTGTTGATCGGATGTGAGCCCAGAGGAGTGTTCCCGCCTTTCCTCCTCAACAGGAAGTCAACGCTAGATGACGACATGGCGTAGAAGACGTTTCCTGTAGCAGGGATGACCAGTTCTGCGACACGAGTAGAAGAGAGACAAATACAAACCCTGAAATTAACCACAACTTAAGATAAGTGCAAAACATTTTAAAATCTCAACATGATCTCAGTTTTGTCTCCATTTGGATGACAGAAATACGCCACCTAATGATGAAACTGCTACAGAAATACCATGCACATATCCAATAGGTGTTGTATTTGTTCTGCACTGGAAACACGTCTTTACCTTTTCCTTCAGCCAGAAGTTGGATCAGCTCATATTTGGGCGTCTGTTTGGGGTCCTGACTGTGCTTTTCTAAGGCAGAGCTGATCACAGTGGGGGTCTTGTCATTGCTCGTAACCTGAGGGGAGAGAGAAGGATAACAATGACAAGAGGACAGCGTGATTCGCGCTAATGATATCCTCGGCCCGTTGTATCCTGAGGATCTGATTCTGATAAGTATTACGGGATCCTTGCAGACAAGACGTAAGTGCAGCATGTTGTAGAAAATTCGGGACACGCGCATTTTTCTACAATCCCACTGTGCTGCTGCTGCTGCTGTTAATTAGACTCAAACGGTTTGATGTTGGTACCAGTATGCTTCGGTACATGTTTCCATCCTGCAGGTCCATCCGTATCCTGATGATTCGCATGTCGGGCCCCGACCCTTGGATGTTATTGGGGGGGTTGTTGCCGCAGGAGACTGATCGACGGTGCGATTTTGTGGGAGTGGATGGCGTCAGCGTGGCAGGGGTGGATTCAGTGGTTGAAGAAGACGTGTCGACATCCAGACAGGACACAGACGGAGATCTCATGTGCTGCAATTCCAAAATGAAAGCAACGGTGCTGATGATAATCAAGAGAGGATTGTTTCTCAATCAAGTTCAGTACAATGCTGTTGAGTTAAACCAAATGGAAAACAGAGTCGCTCCGGCATACAATGTCTGTGAAACAAGCTAAATGAAAATGCAAAGTTTGTCTAAAAAAACTGTTTTACCTTTGTGAGTTTTGAGAGCAGACTATTGACAGGGGAGGGGAAGTCAAAGAGGCTGTCACTGTCACCAGTCAGGCTGGTCCGAGAGCTACTCAGGCTGCGGACACAATAGAAATGTAAAAGCACATTCATATTAGGGTTGAAACTTATAATTGCATTTATTTTTATATGCTTTTTTTTTGCTCTTATAATCATCTAATAATCATTTAGTCAACAAATTGACAGATAATTGTCAAAAGGCAACTCGATAGCATCTTTCTTTCCGTATTTATGTGTCCCCGTCCACATTTCCCTTGTAACACGGGGATCTCTTTTAACTTTTCAAGCCTCAAGCCCAATAAGAGGTAAGCTCCAGACTTTAAAAAACAACAAAGAAAAGCTCCATTAGCGAGGGATGTTACTGCTTTCACAGTCTGAGCAGTTAGCTCCTTAAACTGAACTTCATGTGTAAAGTCTGCGGACAACACACCACAACCTGGACCAAACTAAATCCTAGTCTATACATTGTGTGAATGTGGTATCATGGTCATTTTACTGTACTATGTGTGTGTGTGTAGGGGCGTTCAGTATAGCTTACTCTCGGCACTGTGTGATAATGACTGTTGGAGTAAGGCCACGGGGGCTCGGCTCACCAGGCGCTTCAATTTCATTGGACAGTCTGTAACTGAAATAGGCATCATTGAATATTTTGAAATCAGTCTTTGTCCCACGTACACAAATTAATGCATTGAAGACATTTGTTTAACCGGAACCAAACGTAGAGATATTTACCTTTCCTCCTCTGTTAGCGTCGGTACACTCTGATACCACTGTATGAAGGCTAGGTCGGCGGTGAAAACACAGTTTTTGCAGGAAGACTGCAGGAGACGGATTTGAGCTAAAACCTCAAATTCCTGTTAACAAAGAGGCATATCATCACAATGTTTCATAATAACAAAAAACAAAAAGAGTAAAGAAACAAAATGTTGGCTGATCTACTATGTTTGCTTCTCATTTTGCACCTCACGGCTGCCTCCACCTAATCATTCTCCTCCCCTCAGATCTAATGTTACCTCTGCTCGCTCTAATACGCTCTTATCTCAAAAATGATCCCACGTATCTTTTTGTTGCTCGTCTTCGGCTCTCGAACAGGATCGTTCACAGAACTTTTGCCAGGGTGCTACAATTCCTACTCATCATGCACACCTCAGTCATAATTGCTTGTTGTGTCATGCGCCTCAGGAACAGAAGCTTAATCCAGAGCATCAGCGAAATGCAAATCTCTAAACTTTTGACCTTTTATCTCGCACACCGACACGCGATGCATCACTCACCCTTCTCCTTTTGTCAAAGTTGATGTAGCCGTTCTGCAAAGGCAGTGACAGGATGTGCTGTGTCAGTGTGATAATTGTAAAAATACTGAGCAACTTCAAGGGGTCGTGACCAACTTTCCCCTTGAGAGAGATGAGGGGGACTTACATCCAGCTTGTCTTTGACCGCCGTGTCCAGCATGGTGAGGTCTGTGAGGAAAATGCCCAGGTAGGGCACGGTGCCCTGCGCGTTGGACTGTGTAAGAAAAAAAGGAAAGAAAGAAAAGTGTTTTATCAATTCCCCAGTGGTTTCTACTCGCGTCGTAAAGAGCCCACACAGAGTGGGATTGCAGAGCAGCCGCCTGCAGCTATTTTCAAACGATGGCTGAGGATTCAGCACATCACACACACACACACACACACACACACGCGGAGAGCCCTCTGTTCCGCTTCGCTGCTGCACGCCGGTCGATAGCCCTTACAACCCTCCATCAAACCGCTGAAACACCCCCCGCTTAGCGAAAGTGACATCAGTATCAATGTTTGAATGCAGCCGTTTTGTAGAAAAACTGTGTTTTCTACTACTTTTAGTTTGAAATACAGTATTAAGCTCTCAGCAAAACCATCAGGATTTTATATTTATCACAACGGAGTGTTTTTAACTTAAACATTGTTTCATTTCATCCTATATTGAATATCTATGACAGAACATACAGTATATACATACAATAAAATAAGATTTAAGCCCTAAAATTACACCTGAATGCATTTTTCACAAGAAATTCTACAAAATTGTGTCCCCTAACTTGTACAATATCCCTTTTGCAGGTTCTTACATCATTCCTAAATGTTCCAAGGTCTCCCATTAAGGCCTGTGGGGGAGTACAGCCCTTCAGGCTAAAACGATTGGTATGCACACATGACATGGGCTGTAAAATTAGTGAAAATTGGTCTTTTTCATGCGCTTGAAGATCTGAGGTTTTGCCTCAGCAACAAATGTTGAGGTCGTTATTAAGTTACTCCTCTGTGACTGGAACGATCTGAAATGTCTTGGCGGGGATTTGAAGCTCCAGTGAGAATAATTTACAAATGTTTAACTTCATGTGAACTCTTGAGTGTTTTAAGAGACGTATTCGCACAATTTCAGCCGCTGACAAGCGAGTGCTGACCTGTGCAACAACAGTCTCTGGTTTTCAGCAGGTTGTAGAGGGAGTTCATGTTCTCTATCCTAAATGTTAAAGCCAGTGATCGTCCACAAACAAGCCTGCCTCACATATAGCTAGACCTCCATCACTCCCTTATTTCACATCGAATCAAGTCTTTAACTCCACTCTACTTACCCTGTTAAGAAGTTTGTTGTTGTCAAGGTTGGCGAACTTTGACGTGCCCTCCTGCAACACAAAAGCAAGGATGTTGTGAGGTTTTAAAGGAGACATATGCTGATTTTCAGGTTCGTACTTGTATTTTGGGTTTCTAGAAAAAAAATGTTGAGATGCCATATTGTTCAAAAAACCTTATTATTTCTCAATACACCTGTATTCACACTCTGTTTTAGCGTCTGTCCTTTATGACCCCTTCCTCAAAAAAGCCCACGATGAATGTAAATTCTGTTTTTGTCAGATTTTTTAAATCTCTGATCTGGTTTCCACCATATCCAGCCATAAAATCTGCCTCTTAAGCTGCTAAATCCTCCACTATGTTCTCCAGCTAGGTGCTGACTTTGTCTGTATGTTGCTGGCCAAGTAGAGTACATTTATCAGAGCTTTTTCTCTGAAAACTGCTGCCTGCTGTTGCCGAAATGGCGCTGATGACAGTTTGGTTATAGGGCCTTATTCATATATTTCTATTTATGTCATTATTTCTACTTGTATATAGAAGATTCCCCCATGAATACACGACATAAAGCATTTATCTTTTGTTGCATAAAAATACAAATTCAGGTTGAAAACACGTGTGAATTATGAAAAACTACAAATGACCATAAATGTACCATTAAACTAGATAAAACCAGGACAACTGATATTAACATGACCACACTTTCATGACATTAATATTGTAAATGCAAAGATGACACTGCTCTAGACATAGCCTGTTATAATCATGCTACAAAATAAACTTTACCACATTGTAAAATGCTTCAACGACAGTGTTGTGAATAATTCCTTTCCTCAAACTTTTAGTAAGTCTTTCATTGGATCATTCATCTTACACTCTGTCTGCTAGTCGTAGTCATTTTTAGACATGCTCTGAGATGAAGGGAAGCAAGTAACTGTGCTGGGAAAAAAAAAAATCAAAGGGCAACAGAAGGCGATGGTGTTTTTCTGTCATCAAAACTCAGAGTGAAGCTTTCAAAATCAAAGCAAATGTTTGATTGAATTCCTTTGGGGGTATCATGGATAAAATCGCAGCTAATGCAAAAGGTATTGATGCCTGCATTGCACCGTAACAGCGAATCAAAACACGGCTAATCTTGTCAACTTCTGTAATTCTGTGACACAGTGCAAACTAAATATATTGCACGTCTTCAGATGGGTGTATCAAACTGAAGTGCAAGTGTTGACAGAATAAGGGCAGTTATACTCAACCAGATTAGACTGGTTTCTGGTCTTTTAAAGCGGTCATAAATCTTGAGCGCTCAATGTTGTTTTCGGCTGAGACGGCTCGACTTTAGCCTGTGCAGATAGGAATTTAATAAATGTGGTCCAGCAGTGGCGCTCGACAGACACATTAATAAATGCCTCATACTGCTGTTCACATTATAGGATGCTCGTCAGCAGGATGTGAGATAGAAGTGCCGAGGAGTCACGTTGGCTTTTCAGAGCTGCCGTTTGAGACTAGACAGATGTCAGTGTGTGCTCGCAGTTTGCTTGTATGCTGTTTTTAGCCATGCTAGTTACGTTGCTCTAGGGATAGCAGGACAGTGAAGGAACTTTGCCTCTCTATGTCAGTCAGTTGATCGGTTATATCAGAAATATCTTCACAGAAATTGGATGGATTCAGATGACATTCTGTACAGAGATTCATGGTTCCCAGATGGTGTATCCCATTGATTTCGGTGATGCCTAGCATCGTCATCGGGTCAATATTTGAATTTGTCCAGTATGGTTTATGACCAAATACCTGCAAAAATAATGATGTTCCCGTCAACCTCAGCTGAAACATTAGCACACTAAACTAAGACGTGGTTAGCTTGCCGATGTTAGCATTTAGCTCAGCGCTTATAAGTAAAGCCTCACAGACCTTCTTTTTCCCACATGGATTAGTTCATACAATAATAAGATCAAGTCCCAAACTGTGATGATGTTGAGTTAAGACTCATAGCGTAGCAATTAAAGCCCAAATCCGACACCTGCATACAGCAAACAGTCAATAAAACCAGTGTCTTTCTTTCTGTATGCAACACTAATGCTTCAGGAGTTTACATATTGTACACACAGGTGTACACTCAAAGTGTTTGTTGTAATGGGGTGAAAGTATCTTTGAAGATATTTTTAGCGAGGCAATTAAAAACATAAAAAAGAATCCTCTAACAAGTCCAAGACATCAGAAAAGAGCTGTTGAAATCTGAATACAGATCAAAGCTGCACTCCAACACTTTAGTCCTGTGAGTGAGAGTTAAAAGTGACAGCACACAAGAAACAGCTTCTCCAGCCTCCAACTTAGTTTTGTCCAACACACAAGCGGTTAAATGACAAGATGACGTTCAGGCTCATTCAAAATAACTGGTTCAACGCTGCGTCATGTAGGAGCCAGCCTCTGCGTGCCATAAATAAAGGATCACATTTCTCACTGAACCTGCTCCATTCACACTGTATAATGCAGATTATGTCAGCGTGATTTCCTGTTTTTAACTTTTGAAAATGTACAGTGTATTACATTTCCATTGCAGCTCTGTATTTTGTCTTGACATAAACTTACCTCCTTAAGGAGTTCTCTGCTTTGTGAGTAGTTGTCCTTGTCTGAGAATATTTCTGACAGATCCTCGTATCTCCTCACTGCCTCCCTGTCAAGTGACCAAAGCAGTGTATTCAATTAAATCAGCATTCATGTTTCAACATTACTAAGATAAGGAAATCCAATGAAGACATTTTGTACGAGCTGCGAGGTCAAAATCCTGTACTGCATGCATTGCATACTAAAGTCTGAGAGACAATCACTGATAGAAAAGCAGAAAATGTTTAATGACATTAACAGAATGATGCTGATTCATTCAGCCACCATATTAATGTGAGGTGCCACTGTTGCCATTCCTCGGTCAACAGCACAGGTCAATTAAAGTCCTCAATAACTTACAGTAACACTATAATGCCTACTATGTTGTTCTTCCCGTTTTTTTGTACAAACACAACTATTTCACACCTCAATTATGATACTAATATGCACAATTGGTGTACAACTTTTGTTGTTTATTATCATGTTGTCCTGACTTTTTTATTTTTAGGTATTCTTTTTTATAGAAGGCAATCTGACAGGCCAGCAAACTATGAATCACATTGCTGAGTGAAAACCGTTCTCTGTGTGTGTGGCAATAAATTTTGTCTTTAAAACTGCGAGTTGTTCGTCTGCAGACCTGTCAGTGTCCTGCCACGTCTTCCTCAGCCGGTGGATGGGATTACTCTGCAGGGCAGACACGATGGCATACAGCGAGGAGAAGTTTTTCCTGGCACGGCACTCCTGTTGAAAGCACACACGGATGACTACAGTCATTTGCATGCACACACACACACACACACACATACACACACACATACACACACACACACACACACACACACTCACACTGTAACCGAGAACACCTGTGGGTGTGGGTCTGGCTGGTATTGAGTTACAGTGTCGGCTTGAGGTTGCTGAATAATGCATGCTGCTAAAGAGGTTTGTCCCAAAAGAAACCTGGGGTGGGCTTAGGACGGCACTTTGGCAGCAAACCAGTGATACCTCGCTTTGCCAAAGAGGATGTTGGAGTGTGTGTGTGAGTGTGTGTGAACGTGATGACAAATGCAGCTTCAGGAATACTGGAGAGAAGCTGCATTTTATTCACAGATAAAGAGGCTCTGAAAGGAATAAAACCGCTCATATGACCATAACAACCAAGGACAGGATATGTTTATGTGTGTGTGTGTGCGTATGTGTGTGTGTGTGTGTGAGCAGGTGCTGTGAGCTCTTCAATATTTCAAAGGAGACAGATTGTTGTGCACAGTAACCAGAACGCTGTTACAGTTAATCCACAGTTCTCTTGTATAAGACCGACATTTTTAAGCAGTTTAAAAGCTTTACTGTTTGCCTTGAGGTCATGCATCACATTTCTCGACTCAGCACATTTCTTGTCCTGTTCATGCAGAGTACATTTCCTATTCCATTTCCTAAAGGTGTGATGGAACTCTGGTTCTACTTCTAGTATAAAAATATGCTGATTTTTTTAATAATCTCACTTATTTACTGCCAGAAGTGATCGACCACCAAATGCACTCAAATAGTGAGAGAGCACTATTTACAGATTTGCTGCTGCTGTCCAGAAATAAACCATGATTCAAGACGTCATTGCTGTGTTTTGCTCTCAGCTATTGATTAAAGTGAAATTACCAGAACAGTCACAGCAGAAAGCAAGCTGACCGTGAATTTGTGATGGTATGTGCAAAGTCAGAGCTGAGAATAGGATTATGTTTAGGGGATTAAAGGGGGTTTATTGTAAGAAAATGCACAGTTGGGGATTTTTGAAGACTTGAAACCCCAACTGACATACTGTTAACATTTTCATTTCAGGATGAGCAACATTTTTGTTTCCCATTTCTAGCCTTTAAAAATGGCATCAAATCCTGCATTTTTTTTTTAGAGCTGTGTCCTTTGATTTATGCATACTGACCTCTGCCACGCTGATCCATTTCTCCAGCAGTCGGGCTCTCTGCTGGCTGCGCAGATTGGTGGGGCAAAGGCAGGACGCTAACACTGCATTGGCCAGCTTGTTGAACTGACGTATGGTGGCCCGGACCGACCAACAAACGCCCTCCCTCCCTTTCTTGTCCCTCTGAGACCACAGTGAGCCGAGGCAGTGGTACGGGACGAGACGGACAAACAGCTCCTGATAAGTGACAGCATACAGATTTCATAAATAATAAACTATTCAAATCATGTGACCTGTACTGAAGTGTCTTCCCGCTTGAATTTCATGCCGATAGAATTTGAGTTTCTGAGGGTGGCCCCTTTCTGTTTGTGTTTGCAGCGAGCGTCACGGCCTCTAACTGTCTGCTGGGTGTCACCTTGGCTAATTCGAGACACTGAACTTGGCCTCTCGGCCGTGTTTGTTTGTGGTGTTGGTGCCTTTTGAAAAATGCATCACACAATACGGGACATAATATGGCCTGCTGAGCAGTTCATTGGAGGCCAGACATCCTGCTGGCCAATGTGCGAGCGTTGGATGATGGTCTGCATTTCACTGAAGTTGTACCTTGTGTGATTGAATTTGTAAAATTCTTGTTTTATTCCATTTATGTAATGTTACAGCACCAATTAGCAGGTGTCGGTGTCTGTGCTCACTGTACCTGAATCGTTAGCTTAGCTCGTTGTGCTAAGAGACACTCTAAGGAGTCATCTGTTCATTTTTCAAGCGCTAGCTTGAGATGCTAACTTAGCATACCTGAATCAATCCACAAAGTCAACACTGACATCAAAGCTGAGTTACAGCTGACAATCACATGCACACAAACTCAAAAGGAGAATAGTTTACCCTGAATCCTAAATTCAATTTCAGCATCATTGGTCAATATTTAGCTTCATGCCACCATCGAAAACATGTCAGGGAGAACTCACTGTCTCTATTTTGGTGAGCTGCTCAGCGATGATCGCTGCAGGGAATCCAAGGATGCTGGTGGGTTCAAACTTGGAGGCGTCCGGAGGAGGGCCGGTGAAACCGGTCTTATCTGCAAAGGGTGAACGTGTTCACTAAAACTGGAAATGCAGAATATAAGAAACATATCTTTTAAATCCGTGAGTTGTGGGAATCTGTTTCTCTCAGAGTTGCTGCTGCTCTGATCCTTGGCTGTGTCCAGTGTGGTAATGAAGTTGTTTTGTTCCAGAGAATCATGGCTTTCTCAAGATAACAGTTTAGTTATCTCAGGAAAACCCGAGGCAACTGGATAAATATCTCATTTTAATGAGAAAATGACCTTGTTATGTTGAGATATGGAGATATTTCACTCGTGACCTCGAGATTACAGGATGAGAGAAAACTAGATAAAGAGTCGATGTGGATCTGAAGCTGTACTGAGACACAGCAGTACTTTGAGCTAAATGCCAATGCTAGCATGGCAACAAGCTAACAGCGTAATGTTTACCATGTCCACCATTTTTCCTATTAGCACTAAACACAAAGTACAGCAAGTATTGCATCAACAGTCGCCTTTGGCTTTCATAGCAGAGCAGCTGTCGTGTCCAGAGTATTTTTAGTAACCAACGTTCTACACACTCCTGGCTTCAGAAGGACACTAGGACACTGGTCTGTAAAGTAATAGTATAATAATATAATTAAAGTTTGATTACGTTTGTATAATCAAGGAAGCCACAACCAGCCCATGTTATATTGTCTTTGTCCTTTGCAGCCTCATTGTGATTTATACTGAGACAACAAGTGTATTTCTTCATGAAAACCTCATCTAGCGAGGCCTCAACTGGTGACATTTAAAGCCCAGTGAATTTACAGACCTTTATGGGCGTCGGGGAGCAGGGCTTTCTCGCTGAGCTCCTCGGCTATCCGGAGGAGGTGAGCGCGGAGGTCGGCTGCGGACGAGGAGTCCTGGGGGAGCAGGGGAACCAGGCGCAGCAGGCGTGAGGGCTCCTCCAAACTCTTAAAGTCTTCAGGATACTCAGAGAGCCATGTGCTGAACACCATACACACCGCTCTGCAGGAATGTGGAGAGAGATGTTGAAGGAAGAAATAATTCATTATCTCCATGGCTTTAGAGGGATGTGACTCTGACCTTTATGGGTCACATCATCAGAAACATGATAATCTGTTGTTTTTTTACCCCCGACCTCCAGAAAGTTCAGAGCACAAAGAGAACAAAAAGGTTCCCTGTGTCGGAAAACCAGGTCATCAGGAATAGGAAAGAAACCCTTTCAAATCAATCCCAAAGTTTGCTGGAAGCAAAAGAAGGGAGGTGCATCTGTTTCTGGTTTAAACCCGGGGGAGGTGCAGGTTGCCAGAAGCAGATGAACAAGCTGTTGCAGATTGGAATTGATTGAATGTATTGATATTTTCCAACACACCTAGAAAATTTGCCAGGAAATCACGTTCTCAGGGGGTTTAGACAAGAAAAGCAGCTTAGAGATGAGTCTATAGTATAGTGGAAGCAGAGGATCAACGTGTTGCCCTCCTCACAGTCTACGTTCTGAACAGGACTAAGGGCCTTTGTCCACATGGCGTCTTCTTTCTGAGCGCTCCGCCTTTTTTCTAAAAATCTCTGAACTTTTCAGAAAAGCGCTGGTAAAGGTGTTTGATGTCAATTCAAACCAGATTTAAAAAGGTATGATTTATATTGTGTTTCATTCTCATTATTATTTACTCAAGATCTTCCTTGTTGCCAGTGTTTTGGTACATTTTGTACTACCTTGTCCTTTGCAAGTGCCTTCATCATTTCGAGTGTTGATTATAAAAAGAAATGTTACTTTTCACTGTAGTAAATGTAGGAGAAGCTTGTTCAGGCCGTGTCTGTCTATCCTGAGCATTATGTGTCAGACAGACACTATCATAACAAAGAGCGAACAGCCCAGATTGAGCTGTGACAAGCTCATTCATACAAGGTATTGTTGTCAATAAATTGTTGTCATAGAAACATTTTTTTCAAAGGCGCTCAGAGCTCTTTTTTACCATGAATAGTTGTTTGCTGCTATACTACTGCTCTGAATTTTGAATTTAGCACCTTGTAGGTTAATACAGTTAATAGGCCGGTTGAGATGGTTTGCATTTCCTGTTTCTATCTTTTATTCTAGTGTCTTCTGCTGATGTTCACTTGTTTTATATTAAAGTGAAAGCAGACAACTATTGGTGGTATTATTGTTGGAGCCACTGATCGCTTTCGGTTATCGTCAGAGCTTAGCATTCTACCAACAACAGAGGACACACAGCATTTTGTTTTCCACGGTTACTTCGGTCGTTCCACCATCCACTATTTCCGCTTGTGGGGATAGTAACTGCAAATAACTTCCATTGATAATTTGGTAGCTGGAGATAGCTACCGATAGCGGCCATAAATCGAGCCTTCATTTCCCGGGAGATGGTTCCCAGTGGCAGACAGAATTGCATAGTTAAAGCGAGGCTTACAGGGAACCAATCTAAACACCAATGGTGTCATTATTCTACAGCCATTACATTGTTCAATCAACATTGACTTCATAGTGAGTTAAAGCAGAAAACTTGTCTATTGCCACTTTAACGTGTCATATAAAAAAAAAGAGAGTAAAAGACAAACTAGTCACCATAGTTTGAAACGAGAAAAGGAACTCTGCCTGGTAATAATAATAATACTCCAAAAACAAAAGCAAGAAGTGAAACTTTCTTTAGAAGATGTATTTATGGCACACGCAGCTTCACACTTATATTCAAGCACACACACACACACACACACACACACACACACACACACACACACACACACACACACGACCACAAAGCGTTTCACAGTAAAAGTTGCACAGAAGATGTTGGGTAGCATTTTCAAAAACTCACCTGTTGAAAGATTGTCTCATTTGGCTCCTCTCGTTGTCCCCAGGCGGATTCTCCAATCTGTTCACAAAAAATAAAGTTAGCGGAGCAGAAAAAAACAAACGAACATAAATATCATTCAGCTTCAAATATGTGCATCTGCCGAGTCATAAATAATGCTTTTTGTGATAAATGTATCCGGGGCTTGTTTTTCTGCCCTGATGTTTGCAGGTAAACTGAGCTCGTTGCCGGGAGTCAAAACTCTCTTTTGTGTTGCTTCGTTTGGAAAAAAACTTGAATAAAAAAGCCTTCACAAGCAAGTTTTTTGCTGAATTATGTTGCGGTTATTTTAAATAAGCACCCAGGTGCTTCCTCCATTGTGGAAGCGTCTCTAAATGAAGTTACGCAATTAATCTGAAGACTGCTGTTTGTATGAGACTCAGCTTGAAGACAAATTACAAAGCTGAACTAAAATCTGTTTATCTTGTGAAAATGTAAAGTAGGTGTAAAGTGACCAGTTTTGCCGACTGTTATGTAAACCATTTATCTGCACTTTATTTTTTTATTTATTGGTTTATTTGATAATGGACAGTGCACATTAATAAAAACATTTCTGTAAATGCGCCAGAGTTAGCCAAAAGGCTATTTTTCATCTGTAGTCCTTTAGTAGTTAGTACGACGCTGTGAGGCTCTTCAGGTGGCAACGTCAGTCAGTCGGTCCACCGCTTTGTTCCAGACTGAAATACCTCAACAACTATTGGATGGATTGCCATGAAATGTTGTACAGACATGCACAGAGCCCACAGGATGACTCAAATGGATTTTCATCCAGTGCAGTCAGCCTGTCAATGTTTTTCATTTATCTAGTGAAATATCTCTACCAGATGGATTTACGACTCCGAGACTTCGTGTAGATCCCCCTTTTTAAAAAATCAAAAACAACAAACTTCATCGTCCTGGATCAGAGATTTAAAAATACTCTCCAACCTGTCAGTGAGGATGTCCAGCACTCTGCCCGTGGAGGTGAAGGATCGATAGGTGTAGAGGAAGATGGTGATGAAGGAGGAGTCTCCCAGAGAAAAGGAGTGGAGGAGGTGGAGCACCAGCTTCTCCTCCGTCCCTGCTTTCACACACTGGGAGCGAGAAACCGTCGACTGGAGCGAGACAGGAAGGAAAAGAAAGGAAGTTCATGTTACTGCAAATAGGAGGCCCTTTTTTTTTTTTACTGTGCGTCCAGTCAGTCACACATGACTTACCATCGGACTACTGGGGGCACCATGCTGCTGTTTGATCACCACTGTGTAGATCACTCCATCATCCTGTTCCTCCACCACAGTGGACTGAGTAAAGCAGAGGAAAACAGATTAACGGCTGCAAAAGTGTTGCAAAGAATGCATGACAATCAAAATAAAATCTGCCATTTAACCGTGTCCTTTTATTGAATGAAACAGACTCACACCAATAAACGGTCTCATTAAAAAGATAGAGATAGTGTCTGTTCTACTAGGGACCCCATGTCCATGGAAAAGAAAAATACATAAAATCAAGCTGTTCATTTCTCACGCTACATGGAGCTCTAACGATCCCGTTTTAGCCTCGGGGGAAGTCCCTGACACAGTTACCCTATTCTATACTTGAACGGGCTCACAGGCACATTATCCCATTCATGTTACAATGTGTGCAGCACACTCTGGCCTTACCAGTTCTAGAGGACAGTACCAGGTGGTCTTCATTGGTGAGGGCTCTGCCTGTAGATGGAGAACCAAACCAAACTTGAAACTTATTTGTCTTATTAGAAAAGAGCGTTGCACCAAATGAGGGAATCAACAGCAAAGCAACACATCGTATACACTCTCTCTCGCTTCTTTCATTTGATGAACCACACAAAACAATGATGCAGAAAGAACGAAAATACGTTATTTTACAAGAAAAAGTGAAAAACTTTTAAACAAGACATCAATAAATTGATGTAGTGGAGATAATTTTGTTTTTTAATCAATCAATCAGTCTCACTTTTCCACATCCACACAAACATTTAAACATTCTATAATTAAACATTCTATAATAACAGCAGTCCAAAAAAACAACAACAACAACAAACTGAGGAAATGATAGCATACATATCTTCAATTCACGGTGAGGAAACACGAGAGGTTGGACTTGAAATACAAAAAGCCAGACTAAAAAGGTAAAATACAATAAATAATTAGAAATACACATAAATAAAGCTTAATTAAAAGCCAGACTAAAAAGGTCAAATATAATAAATAAGACAGATAAATAAGCAAAGCTCAATAAAGGCCCGGCTATCTTGCAACTCTCCAGAAAGAAGAAGAGAAATGGGTGCTAATTAATAACAAGTGCTGTTTTAAATCAAACCTTTCTCGCGGCCTAAAAACCACTTGAACCGCCTGCGGAGAAGTCCAATCAATGAATACGACTTTGTCTTGGCAGCATTAGTTGCTCAGTCTTATCAACAACAACATATTGCCACACACGGTTGTGGGACAGCAGGATCCTTGCAGCCCAAGTCATATCGCAGACAGCAGATGACTCAGAGCACTTTAATAGTAAGAAGAAGTGTGAGACGCACAGCGGCACTGCAGAGACATTTGAATAATGTCAAAACAGCCACACAGATAAGAGCTACAAAAGTGCTTCAGGCACACATTTGTATGTGTCTTTAAAGCCCAGTACTAGTTAATATATTAACCCAAGTGCTGTAGTTAAGTACTTTCCATTCTGTACAACTTTATATTTCTACTTCACTACAATTCAGAGGCAACTATTGTACGTTTTACTAATTAGTTACTTTACAGACAGATTTTTCTTTAAAATAAGCACATAATAGGTTTATAATGTACAACATTTAGTTCAAGAGTAAACCAGGTTATGACTGGTAACCTCTTACAAAACAACAGTGTGTAGTTGAGGCCTGTTGTCGTGTTTCAGAAGTGTATGAGTTGTTAGCAGTTCTACCAGAGACATTCAGTATTTAACCGTTTGAGACCTCAAGAGGTAAAATTATGCAAAAAGCAATGATAGAAATCCCAAATTTGTGTCGCAGAATTGTGTTTTTACTTATTTCCTCCCTGAGTAATCACCTCATGACCCCTCAGATTTATCGTGTGACCGTTTGTGAACCACTGAAATAAGCGACCTAACGATATATAAACTAGTTGAAACAATCTCCAACTCAACCAGCTACAACAGTAGAATAATGCTTACATATTGATGCATATTTTCAAAAATGTTCAAGCTTCAGAAACTCTGTATTTGGTGTTTTCTCAGCTGAGATGGGCATGTTTTACTCATGCAAACAAATATTTACATTAATATTAATAACTCAGATCTAACTGTTGTCTTGTGTTAGTTCTTACAGTAACCGATGTCAGTGCGAGAGTCTTGTGTTGTGAATAGTCGGTGGTGGGTGGGGCTGAGCCTTTTGTTTACATCCAAATCTCAATTATAAAAGTTAGTAACACATTGATACGATATCACTTTACTCTTGCTCCGACACTGACGCTTTCGCAACTGTGACTTTTTCCGTCATAAAAAATGCATGAGCAACACACCGTGCGATTTCACCCTGGTTGGCAGAATCTCCAGGTAATGTGGGATGGTTTGTTTTGATCTACAACAAACATGAGCAACACCTTGGAAACAAGGCAAATACACCCCAAAAACACAACATCTTATATATTTATTCTAAAAATTAAACGAATAACCTGCCTTGTATTTTCATTGATTTTGCATGTGCTGACTCGTGAGCTTTTTCATATGCAAATTCAAAGTCACATATGAGCCAAGAAACATATTCATATGAACAGTAAAAGGGCCTGAGTTCTTCTCTCCCCTCTGATCGACCCATGATGTAATTAAGCTGCAATAAGCATATGTTAGCCTCTATTAGCCTCTTTTCAAATTACCTAGGCCTGACTTGATCGAAGGTCAGCGCTCCAAGCAGGCGCTTCTTGCATTCAAAGAGGATCCTGCTGCCCTGCATTGTCTGTGCATCAAACCTGTTATTCTACCTGCCATCTCAGCTTGCGTCTACGCAAATCTGTATGCAATTCTATCTTTCCCATGAAATCCCCCCCAAGCACAAGAACACACAAAAAGAAGGGGGAAAAAAATGGTCACGCAAGTTACCTTTCTCACTGCAAGTCCAGACAGGTAGCAATCCCTAAGCTTCCTGGAAATCTTCGAGATTACGGTCTCATTTTCTCCATTTTCTCTCATCTGTTGCTCCCTCTTTTCTCTCTCTCTCTCTTTCTATACTTGACCGACGGTTGTTTCCCTCTGTTGACCTAGATCTGTGTGTTTTTCTCTTTACCGTTTGCCTCTCAACCTCTTGTGGCTCTATATCACAAAGACACACCTGAAGCAGGAGCTAAGTCCGGCCCCCGAGAGCATGCATCACCTGGGCACACCCATTACACACACACACACACACACACACACACACACACACACACACACACACACACACACACACGTTGGTGCTGATATCACATTACTCATTTTCAGTGAGTCGCTTTTTACACAGTCACCCATAGACACACATGCAGCTCACACAAATGCAGACCTTCGTCAATAGACAGATGCATGGGCACTTGCCTGCACACACACACACACACACACACACACACACATACACACACACACACACTGAGACAAAGCCCTGAAGCTATTTCCAGAACAATACCCCCTCTCTTTCAATCTCTCCCCTCCTCTCTCTCTCTCTCTCTCTCTCTCTTTGTCTTTCTAGATAACCTTCCCCTACAGATAAACCCGTTTGACTGAGTCTCCTTTTCAATACATTACAGTAAAACAACAGCTGACTGAGAGGGCCGCCATCTGATTACAGATATATATCGTTGGACCGCCTTCATACTGTAGTTTTCACTCCAAAAGCCCGACATGCTGTTTGAGCAGTAAGAGGCCTGTATTCTTGTAACGAGAGGTAATAAATGTTCAGACGGCCTCTGAACCAGGAAGCAAGCTGTGTGTATTTAAGGGGCTAATGACATCGCAGAGTGAAGCCATGTTAACTAAGTGGAGACTGTCAACGCTGTGTGTTTGTGTGGAGGCTAGTTAGCTCATTAGTGTGTCAGCTAACATAATATAGTATCCAGCGGACACACATTAGCTTTAGCATTAGCATTCGTTTGGAGTTGTGTTTTTTGTCTACCTGGTTACATTAAGTCTAATATTTACTCTCATTTCAACTCTGTTTTTGTCTCCGCTAACTCCTGAAAAAATGTGTCTTTTCAGTTCCATAACACTCCACTATGTTCACCAGCTAGTCGATAACTTCATCTGTATTTGTCTGCTAAAACCTACAAGGGAAACAAGGTTGATGAAAACATGAGAAGTCTAAAACAAAAGTAATGAGCTAAAAGATGCTAAAAGATGCTAAAATGCTCGGTGGAGCCGAAAGGTTCGGTGATAATTCTCTACAGGTTTGTCACTACGAGGGTCACCTTTCACATTACATGTTGTCGTTCAACCCATTGCTCATATAAAAATATAGATTAGTGCAGCTTTAAGTATACAAAGAGTACAACAGACCCTTTTCACAGCAGCCATTTTCACATGTCATAGCAGGGTAAACACAGGTGTCATTGATCAAATTAATTATGGTCCCATTATAATTACTGTGTCACAGTCAGTCCAGTGAGGCAGCATGCACAATACCAGGACCCTGACCCACTTAAATGGAACAGGATCATAATTAATGGTATTGATTACACCTTGTCCTGCAGTGACATGTCAAAAATGGCTGCTGTGAAAAGAGTCTATAGAGTGCTGCAGAGATGATGTATTTTTGTAGCCCAGCACCAGATGTTAGCATCGCATCGGTTCCCTCAACAAAAAGCCAATGGAATTTTCCATTGGACACCACGGTCGCATGTCGTCACGTCACCGCCACTAGTCGACTTGATGATGTTTTGTAGTCTCATTGCGCCCCTTGTTAGAAATCTCCTTTTTTAAAGACACGTTAAAGCTTTAAAATCCACCAGAGGGATGTTTACTGACATTTTATATCGTAGAACAAAACTTTAAAATCACTTCAGTTTGTGTTAACCAACAATCACTACACATTGCACCTTTAAAGCGCTCACTGATCATCTGGCCTTTAGCACTTCATCACAGACACGAATAAAACTATCCCTTTGCTCTGTTTCCTTATTCCAGACAGAGCTGGTATATTGAGATACTCCAGATAAAAGTATATTCCCTTGAGTTTTCCTTCTGAAACCAGGCTGAATCTGGGTCAGAGGGACCAGCCTTTTCTGTGGAATAGATGAGTGTGTAATTTGGAGTTCAGCTGCCTCATAGGCTGGTGGATAAGCATCATGATTATAGGCCACTGTGGTGGGTGGCACGAGTTGGTAGACGGTGCATAAAAAAAGGACTCTGCAGCTGTTATTTTGCTATTTTTCAAGTTCTATTTATTGTTTTTCATAAGTTGATTTTGTCCCATATGTACCATTGTTGTTGCTGTATGTGACACTTTGTTTATGTTCTTTTCAAAGATGGGATCTTCTCTCAGGACCTTCAGCTCTCCTTTTTCTTAAAGTCCCCCGTCCACCCCCCCCTGCTGCATGCAGGAAGTACATAATAAGTGTAGACAAACACAGGAAGCAGGACATGCTGTTGTGTTGCGAAGCTATTTTTCTTCCTCTCTCCTTCCATCACAAGCCGAAGGCTGTGTCAACCTCTCCTCTTGAACAACTACTGTACGTCAGCTATTGGACGGCACCAGCAAAAGCAGGAAGCCGACTCTCCATTTTCACCCCCTCCGCTCTCAAAAAACAACCAGTTCCAACCTTTTTCCTGAAATAAATCCATATCGCCGGGCTTCAGCTTTGCAGAAAAGCTTTGACTTTGAACAAATACACACACCGTTACAACCCTACACAAGTCTTTCCACAGAACAGGGGGTCATGAATACATCTTCTGAAGCTTTTTTTAAAGATAACCATTGTTTTGTTTTTTGAGTGGTCCACAGCCCCGACCCCTTCCTTCCTATCTTTCTCCCTGCTCCTCTTCTCACGCTTTCATCTACGTATCCCTCGGTGCCCGTTATCTACTCTCTTTTAAGTAAAACTCTGGGGCATTTAGGTCAAAGCTGTTCTTTTCCCCTTAAAGGAAGAAAATCCTGCCTTGGATGTGATTACGCTGATAGATATCATCAGTCTGTGATGTTCTGCAAGTTAATTTGTCGGGAATAGTTGGCTTTTTCAGTGTGCAAACTTTGCCTTAACCTGTCTCCTCTGATTCACTTCAGTGAGTGGTTTCCACTAAAATGTCCAGATAACAGGTGTTAACTTGTTACTGTTAGTCGAAAGTGGGTTTATGGGTACATACAGTAGTTAACTAGCCAGCCAGCGTCTGTGGAAACCCAAACATTACACCCACACATGAATAGTATTCCAAAACCATTCGGCATTAATCTGCTGTTATAACCATGTCTACTCTTCTTGTCTGAGGATTTCCACCAGATATTGAAACCTGGCTGCAGGGATCTGCCTCCATTCAGAACATTAGTGTCACTGATGTTGGACGATAAAGCCTGGCTCAAGGCGCTAGTGTACTCAATAGCTTGAGAAACCTCCTCCATACACACCTTTTCAACGTCACAATTAAGGGGCCAACCTGTTCTCACCCCAATGGGTCAAATACCTTTCAGCTTGGTCAGTGCTCCTCGATGCACAGAGGAACTCTTTAGCGTGCGTACGCAATGCACCCAGCATGCAACTAACTCCAGTCCTTATTGAAAGCTCAGAGCAACTAAAATACGATAGTAAATGTGAAATAGTCCATGCAGGGCCGGCCAGGAGGTTTCAAACAAACGCAGGACTTTCTAGCAGGAGGCCGCTGTTCGTGTCCCGTGTGAAAATAACATAAAAGTCAATAGTTAGTCACATGAGTCATTTGTCCCTCACTGGTCGAGTGAGTCGTTCAAGTTAACGTCAACCTACACCTAACTTCCTGTGAATACGGAAGTTTATTTCGAAAAGTCGCTACGCATGTAACTGACGCGTCCAAAACTGACTCTAGAAGGTTACATAGAGCGTTATAATTTAAAGCTAAGAGCCACTGACCAAGCTATGGTATTTAACACTTTGGGATGTGAATGTGTTGAGGGGGTTGTGTTTCAATTTCTCACCGAAACCGACAATCCGACCTTCTTACCTTGAACCTTCCTCACTAGCTCATTCGTTCATTCTTGACAGAACTATTCCTATCACTTTTCATGTGTGCAACCAAGTAAAACGCGATGAAAGACTTCCAGGAAAGACGGTCTGAAGATGGGCTCCGTTATCCCCCTTTTGAAATGGTAGCACGTCTCCCTCCTCTCAAGGCCAGCTCTTCACCAAGCCTTCAAGCACGACCGTTTCGAAACAACACTTTCACTTTCCAACATGGTCAAACAACACATTTCACAAACTAGTTATTTTCTAGCACAACCTGCATCCTCACAGTCGGTGCTCCGGATAATTGGATGGGGTTGAGGTCAGGGTTTTGTGTAGGCCAGTCAAATGCTTCCCCATCAAAATGGGAAAAAACATTTCTTCATTGACCTGCCTTTGTGCGGGGGGCGGGTCATTGTCATTATAAAACAGGTGAGGCCCTTTTTTGAACTGCTGCCACAAGGCTGCAAGCACACTCTTATCTAAGTCATTGTATGCTGTCATATTAAGATTTACCATCGTTGAAATCAGTGAATCATACAAATGGACTCTTTTCATGAAATATGAGCCCACTGAAGGAATAATTTCACAACAGCTGGGCCTCTTGTAGCTGTATTTGCATTCTGGTCTATTGAAGCTGTATAGAAATGTTTTCCTGCCTTCTCTGTGATGAATTTCTTGCTGTGTAGTTGTTGAATATCTTCCCAAAATGGTGAGTTAAGAGAAAATAATATATAATATTAAGATTTTTATCTCAGCTATTAAATCTTTTATAACTGCATTAAAAATATTATGTTCTTTGAAATCTTTATGTACCTTTGGTAGCAGAAAAATACACCACAGAGTAAGAAAATGGGCAAAAAAATGCAAAGAAAATCACATCAATATCCATTATCTGTATTAATCGCACATGTTTCAGGCTTGACTTTCACCCCAATCAATTAAACTCAACCTGAAAACAAACGCGGTTTCTTTCACCTAGAAGCTTCATTGTCCACTCGACGGTTTCACTTCATGCATTCTGACTCACACATCCAAGTTTCCCTTATTAAAGAATCAGCAAGTGGCCGTATTGGATTCCACTCGACAGACTGTCCTTGGAGACGGCCTGTGATACTGGATACTGTTTATATACAGAGCAGGTGTACACCACATCGACCGGCCAAACCGCACCATAAATAATTTAATGCGAGGTCCAGCTGACACCACGTGAGCACGGAGGAAGTCGGCTCATTCGGAGAGAGAGTCAGCGCGACTTCATTTTTAGCTGTTTCTTGTAAAGCAAAACCAAAAAGCCATGCAAAAGGGTTGGTCAGGAGGTCATCATGACCCAGGAAACATGTTTTATTACTATTTATTGCTATTGTTGAGGGCTGACTTTTTGTGCAATAATCCTGCCCTCATGTGTAGATATATAAAAAAGTAAGACTGAATACTTCTACTACTCCTCAACACAAAACTCCAACTGTGTGTGAAGTTCAACCATGTGAGGAGCTTCTGATAAGGCTCAACGAACCTCACTATCAAGTCACTAAACATTAACAGAGGTGAAAGGTCGTGGGAAATCCACGTGTACCATGAACCTTTTAACATCCTCAGCTTTAGTTCAACCTAAGTCCATATTACAGATGTGATCCTGGAGTCAATGCATTTCAGTGACAAACATACAAGTTGAGAAATACATTACATTTAAACAAGACTCAGGGCTCTACGGCAATGCTGAGCCCATGGATGAGAACTGGATACAGCCTTGGAGGTGGCGCCCCGTTCGTTGCCATGAAAGTTGGTCAGTTCTGCATAAAGCAAATACAGTTTGACTTCCGAGTATAAAATACAGCGATCTTCCACATACATTGGGCCCATAGAGCGAGCGCACTAGCGTTTCCTTTAATTTTACCTCCAGGCTGCTCGCTTGACCGCTAGTGCATTTTACAACTTTTAGGACCTAATGATTTAAATAACAGATACTTAAGAAAGGTGATTGACCTCAAAATAAATTATCCGCTGAGCTACTGACGTCTCTTTCCCGGTGTTAGTATTTTTAGGGCCCGGACCCTTAGGTTGTAATTTCACAGTTTTGCCGCTATGTAAAATTCCTTACTGGTGGCAATTGGTGACAGTGGTGCTTTCAGCTAAAGGCTAACATTAACATGCTAACATGCTTACAGTGACAATGCAAACACGCAGATGCTAAGCAGGTGTAATGTTTACCATGTTCACTATCTTAGTTTAGCACGTTAGCATGCTAACATTTGCTAATTAGCACTAAACATAGAGTTCAGCCAAAGTTGATGGGAATGTGATTAGTTTGGCAGATATTTGGTCATAAACCAAAGATTTAGGGTAGAATTGTTGGCATTGTGTTGGCACTAGAGGTATTTATTCAGCCTATGGAAAATAACCGGTGGACTGGTGGAAAAGCACTAAACCAAAACACACTCTTTCTGTCTGTATCACATTGACTTCATTCCCTCTGGGTTTTTTTCTGGAAACCAGCCGACCGCATCTGCTGTTTATTTAAGAAACTGGTAGCTGAGCTCAGCTCTGTCCTAATAGCTGTTAGGTGTGTCGATCAGGAGCGTCGTGACAAATGAAGAGTTCTCCTAATGCCCTCTCGGCTCCGCCAACATCGCTTTATTGTTTGAACACAAGAAAAAAACGAATAAAGTGTGAAAGCACACCCTGAAGACTTTACAGAACAAAGCCGAGAGAAATCAACTTCACATCACTCTCTGTATTGCACGCAAGTGACAAAATGACGGATGTGTTTCAATGAGGCGAAACGAGAAACACTCACCTGTGAAGTTTCCAATTCGTCGCCGGCGCTCCCCCTCCGTGATTGGCTGCTCGGGGTGTCAGGCTGTAAGGGCCGGTAGCCAATGAGAGGCACATCGCTTGACTCCGCCCCCGGCAGGTCATAACCACCTGTTCTCATGTGCATGCTACGGGGGAGCATGGTGCCAGCTGCAAGGGACAGGGAGCACATCAGAAGAGAGGTGTTTTGAGACTTTATTATTATAAATAACTCACTAAGAACAGGAGAGCACTGGCTTTCTTGCTTTAAAATAATGAATTTAAAATGACTACTATTTGTCTGTAACTCACTGAATAGTTTAGGTAGTACCAGAAAACATGTGTGATCTGCTGCTACTGTACATTATGAGCCGTCAGGTCAAAATCTAAACATGGAGAGCTTCTGTTTTTATAGCACTCCATACCTGTAACTATTACATCACAGCTAATTATAATCTTCTATTTTATTTGACTCTTCCTGAGGGCTATTTATGTCTTCTTATATCACCCGTTGTCTGTTTTATATCTCGTCTTCAGGGATAGGTCTGTCTTAAACCAACAATCAGGTGCCCGAATGAACATCAAAACCGGTTTCGCTTGCTATAATCATACCTCTTGTTGACTGTGACAATAAAGAGATCCCTCTCAATGCCAGTGATGGTGGAAATGAGATCCACAGGTCTCATTCTGTGCAATATTGTGTTCAAAAGTTTATCTGAAGCTGATATGCTGAATGTGTTTTTGTGTCCTATGTAAAGCACTTTGAATCGCCTTGTTGTTGAAAGGTGCTGTATGAATCAGCTCATCCTAGTGGACACACTTTCAAACTTTGAGAAGTAGATAACGTGAACAGACTGAACTTCTTTTGATCACGTTACAGCCTAATTAGAACAAAAATACATGCCAATAAATGTATTGCTGGATGTGATTCAATGCAACAGTTTGACTTGTTGCAAAAACAACACAGTGACCTTTGAGGTGCAGGTCCCAGACATTTCTAAATGAAAGTAACACACTACTGTAAGTTAATGGCAGCTTGGAGGCCATTTCGCGGTCAATTTGTTTAACACATGTGTTGTGTTCCTCTGCAGGTCAGGATTTTCCATTTTCCTTCCATTTCCCTTTCCCCGCTTTGGTATTTGGATTGCCTTGAAGATAGACATCTAGTAAACACTGTGGCAGGAAGAGAGGCACAGGAGAGAGAGAGAGATGTGGAGGTTGATACAAGTGCTATGGAGATGAGCTCTATGGATTCTCACACTTCCATGTGCAGGTAGTGCATTAGGCTTTTTTCTCCCACTTTTCTTGCGAGCAAACCGTGCAGAATGGCTGTCAGGTGGCTGCTGTGACTGAAAGGCCACAGAATCAATCCCCTAAAGAGCCTGCAACCTCGGGGAGAATTTCCTTTCGACGACCCCCTGTTGACTCTCACAGCTCCGGCTGAGAAAGAGCAGGGGCTAAAAAAGCCCTCAAATGAGATATGAAAATGTGCTGGCACACCCCAACTTTCCTTTGTGCTTTTGTCTTGGACTCCTGCAGCTCTGTAGCATTGGCGCAACACTTGCATACCCTCATTTATTATAATTTGTGACTTGGCTCATTATACTCTCGCCTAAAGAAACCAGTCTGCAGTCTGCATGAGAGAGGAGAAGACACCTGCAGGCCTGCGGGGAAAACAAGTTATAAACAGTGCAGTTTATGCTCTGACCAACGGCCATGCAGAGGTCTGAATGCCTGCTATTCACTGGCTCTGACCAAAGCAAACATATGACTGAGGTGTACACACACACACACACACACACACACACACACTGCACAGCTGTAACTAGGTTACAGTTAAGGCACACCCCATAATGCTCTATTTTCTGCTCAATAAATGCTGCCATAGGGTGGTGCTAAAGTTATGCACAGTCCCAATGATTGCTTCTGAAACAATGTAAATAATGATGATGATGATGATGATGATTATGAAGCCCGACAGTGAGAGGGGCTGTAGAAGTTTGTGCGGGACGACACTCTGCTATAGAGTGACAAATGGGGACATTTACTTCCTACATGAGTCACTCAGTGACATGAAGGCCGTGGAAATGTTAAAAAAAAAAAAACAGGCGATCAAATGAACCAAATAGAGGAAGAGAAATGAGGGAAGCTCTGTGGTAATTCAACTTACTTATAGCCAATTGTCATCCGCAAGATGTGGGTTATCCAACTGTGGTCGGCTGGTTTCGGGCAGCATCGGGGTGACCGCTGGTTGCTGCTGGATCAGCTGAGGAGAGTCGCGCCCATCTGTACCACCGACACCGTCAACTACGACGAGAGAGTGTCCGTCCACCGCTTCGCTCCCCACCCTTCTCTCTCTCTCTCTCTCTCTCTCTCTCTCTCTCTCTCTCTCTCTCTCTCTCTCTCGCTCTCTCTCACTCTCCCCCTCTATCCGGTGTCCCCGCACCGCTCCTCTGACCAGCCTTCAGCAGCTGATAGCGCACTTTGGCCCATGCCGCAAACTCCCTCCTCCTCCTCTCTCTCCCCCTCCCCTCTCCTCCTCCCCTCTCGCTCTCTCTCTCTCTCTCTGACGTCGCAGTTCCTGTATGTTGTGCAGTCAGCGCTTTGGCAGCTCTCCGGTGTGGTACACGGTGTGACACAGCACACCGGCTCCAATGCGACGCCCCTCCGGGTAAATGTGACTTCGGGGACGGAAGAGGGAGACATTCCCAGCACAGACGCGTTTCCGCACGATTGGCATGCGCGCACGTACACGCAGACAGTCCGCACGCTTTTCTGTGACATCTTAACCTCACCTCAGCAATTCCTATGTGACATAACCATATATCCAAGAACCCAGAGGCATCAAGTATTTCCACTTTATAATCCTCCTCAACTACACTTGAGATGCAAGTATTGCACTTTTTATACTTCTCTACATTTATTTGACAGCTATAACATAATCCCAAATTACTTTGCAAAATAGCCTTTATGCACAAAAAGGGTGAGCATCGGTAGACGTGGCTCATTGGTACAGATTAGATTATCCAACAATAATATTCCGCCACTGACATTGAAATGACACTGAATTTAACCGTACTGCCCCACCACCCACCCAAAGGAATGATCACCTTGTAAAAATGTTATCCCTCTTGGGCTGTAAAACTCTCCAGCTTTACAAGGACGTCAAATCAAAGTGCAATAGTGTGTGTGTGTGAGTGTGAGTGCCTATGTGTGTGTATGCGTGTGTGTGTGTGTGTGTGTGTGAGGGCGTGTGTGTGTGAGGGCGTGCGCCTCTGAGTCTCAAGACATATCATGACACTAATCCGGACAGTATCATGCTTAACTCTCCTAACGATCTTTGATTAATTGGCTGATGCTCTCTCTGCCTTGTCAAAGGACTGGCTTGTTGTTGTTGTTGTTGTTGTTGTTGTTGTTGTTGTCTACCTCAACTGTTGGGCCATTATGAGTGGGACTGACTGCAACCATAAGACCAACCAAGGCCACATTATGGACAGTTGAAACTGCGTGTTTCACTGACAAAACAAAGAGGAAAAAATGACCAGAAACAACACAAAGACACACATACTTCAAAACACATACATGCTATAATTTATACAAATCACATTATTTCCAAGTCATATGATACCATACTGGTTTTAGAACCTTTCAGGTTTGGGGCTCTTTAAAGCCAAGCGATGCCTAAAGAGTTGTGAGAAGTTTAACCAAAGAGCAATGTTGTCGTCCTTTCATTTGAATCGTTTTTTAGAATCCTGAGGAGGTACAACTCTACAGCATTTCAAGAGAAAAAATAAAATGTTGTAAGGCCCTCAGCACGTCCTGCCCAGTAGTGGAAAAAGTCAGATCTTGTGAGTAAAAGTGGCAATACCGGAATGTAAATAGGTTTTAGCATCAAAGTGTAGTTAAAGTACCAAAAGTAAAAGTACTTATTATGCTGAATGGCCCATTTCAGAATAATATGTATTATAACATTGCATTATAATTAGTGCTTTCATGTGTTTAATGTTGCAGCTAAAATGTGGGGCCCATTTTATCTACTTTTGATACTACTCTGTAGTATAAACCATAATAATACATCATGTATTCGTTTTATTTATTGTATTAAGAATATTAATCTGCATAGTACCTGGTAACTAATGCTGTCAATATGTGGTGGAGTAGAAGTATACACAGAAGAAAATGGAAATACTTCAGTAAAGTACAAGTAACTCACAATTGTACTTAAGTACAGTACTTGAATAAATGTACTCAGCTACATTCCACCACTGGTCCTGACCTCCAGGTTGGGTCCTCGTGTCTTATCTCATCATATCGTCCGGTCCCTTCAGTCTCAACTCAATGACCCTGAACATCTCTCAGACTGAAGCGCAGGACGTTGTCCTTGTATTTGCTCGCCACCTAGTGGTAACAGTAGGAAATTGGCACTCCACCACTTGTTAATCTGCCAGAGGCCATTTTGAACCGCACGGCGGTGTTGCCACACGCTTGGCTGGTGTGAGTAATGTGTAAGACATCAATAAACAAGAAAAGACACACAAATAAACAAACAAAACCTTGGCTTGGATACATGCGCCTGTAACCAACATGTGTTATTCTTCCAAAGCAACTTAACCGTGAGTATAATCTACTGTAGCCTTAATTGAGCATTGTTATAATTTAACAACGTGTCTGTGACTCTCTTAAAGCAGTTTGGGCCTCTTGTTTGCCTTTGTTTCGAAGCAGTAAACATGTTTTCTGGCATTTAATATAAATTCAGCAATGAGCATGTTTGGTTTATGACTGGATCCTAATTTGTTAAGGCTGTATGGGAATAGCAGTCTGCATTGATTGTGGCAAACATCTTAAGACTTGAGCCGGTGTAACCAGTTCCATAATTTGTTTTGTGTGAACAACATTTCCATCACACGTTAAATTACATCCCGGATGTCTCGTGAGAGGAGATGACCCTCTGGGTGTCACATCTGTCCTGCAGATGTGGGAGCCTATATTTGTCCAGTTTGGAGCACAGAGTACTGGAGAGCTTATTCGAAATTTAAAATGGCATAATTTGTTGAAAGAAAAACGAATAAGGAATAAAAATACCATGTAAGAATTTATGTGATGCATATGAGTGAGATCATTATACCTGCAAGTCTGCTGTGATATTATAAGTGGCATTCTAAACCTGACTCAGAAGAGTTGGTATAATGTCCAATCACCCCTTTAATGTCCCCTTTAATAAAGACAGCAAACACACCACTTTAATTCCTTTTAGTTTGATATAAAACGGAGGATATCATTTATACTGGCAGAGACAAGCTCAAGTGTTCGGCGCTGCTTGCTCGAGCATCTCAGTTTAAAAACTTTCCCCCTCGGGTTTCCTAAACTCTGCTGGTCCCTCTTGTTCGAGCCCAATTAATGAGGCGGCTAAACTCATTAATTGGCCACTTAATTGGCCCCCGCCGCTGCGCGCGCTGCTTCCGCCGCCGTCCCTCCCTCCCGCTGCCAGACATCACAATCCCACCTTGTCACAACGATTTAGGGTCAGTCTCTCAGACGGGAAGGTGCTCTCCCCGCGGACGCACCCCCCTTCCACCTCCGGACCCCCCCCCTCCCCCTTCCTTTCTATCGGTATCTCCCTCCCACTCTATCTCGGTGTTTTATGTCTGCGTCACAACAAGTCGGTCGAGAGCGAGAGGCAGGGATGATGGCGTCTCTGGCGGCTTGATTCCGGCGCTGCTCTGACAAACCCGCCTTAATAGCATCAATAGGTGGAGGCGGAGAGGGGGGGGGGGATAGGGGAGTAGGGGAGTAGGGGGGGGGGGAAGCGACGGGAACATGACGAAACGGCATCGCGGAGGACGGACAAACTAGGCTGAGAGACGGACGGACAGTCAGTTGCCCCCCCCCCCCCCCCCCCCTCCGCCTCCCCCCCCCTCGCTTGACTGACACACACAAACACAGACACACACACACACACACACACGGGCGCTTGGCAAAGACAGGGACATACATGCACACCATCCACTTTTTGCAAACACGCAGGCTGCGCATCCGAGCGGGCAGTAATTGGGCAGCGGAGATCCACAGCAGATGAGGGCATTGCATGTCCAGCCTGCCCAGGAATCACTGTGACCCCGACGGGAAAGGAGTTCGACTTGACAGGTACCCTTCACCGGCGCAGCTCACTGTGTGCGAATTTGCCTGATTTCCTTTCTGTGATTCACAAAAGGCTACATGCACTGTTGTGCATCCTGCGTCTGTCTTGACTTGAGTGCATGCACTGGAACAAATGCTTGCAGAGATAATGCCCGCGCAGTCATTTCATGCGTCTATTCAAGTTGTTTTAAGGATGTTTTGGAGAGGAGAAGAAAACAGCAAAGTGCCTGGCAGACGCTTTCAAGTAGCCGCACACTGATCTTCATTCAATCAAACTGTATTGCAGCAGTCATCATGCAGTGTTTTTTCTCTCTCTCTCTCTGTGTGTGTGTGTGTGTGTTTCATGTGTGCAGTAATCATTTGTCTTGCTCTCTGGTTGTGTACTCACTCTCATCTTTCACTGTGGTGGATACAGGCTGTCGCTATGCTCTGATCTAAAAGGAGGAGAAGGGGGGTGTGTGTGGGGTGGGGGGTGGGGGGGGGGATTTTAACCCCTTTGCACCGAAGCCCGCCTGTCTGAGAGCCAGCCGAAACGTCGGGGCCATAAACCCCCTCTGTCAGCAATGGCAGCAAAGTATTCAGCGAATAAATCGGATTTCCATTTCACATGAGCCCTGCTCTCCCTCCTCTCTCTTTCTCTCTCTCTCTCCCCTCTCTGTCTCTCTCCTCAGGATGGGGGGAGTAAGTGAAGGAGATGATGTGTTGGCTCGATGGAGTGATGGACTACTGTACCTCGGCAATGTGAAAAGAGTAAGTGCATGTGGGAGTGTGTGTGTGACAGAAAGACTTCTGAGTGTGTGTGTGTGTGTGTGTGTCAGTGAGTGTGTTCACCTGGATTTTGAAAAGAGTTCCATTTAGTTTTGTCAGTCATTCTCGCTCACCTGCTATCTCCCTCTCAGGTAGATGGAGTCAAGCAATGTTGTCTGGTGAGATTTGAGGACAACTCGGAGTTCTGGGTGCTGAGGAAGGACATTCACTCGTGTAAGAAGAACTCCTTTTTTATTACTCCCTCTTCCTTCAGCTAGAAGAGTTAAATAGCTTCCTGTTGGGAGCACTTTGTGTGTCTTATAGGTAAAAAAAAAAAGCTCTTAGATTGAGTTTTGCAATGCACATAAGCTCAGCTGTTACTTTGTTTCCACTCTGAAACTTTGACCAAAGAGTTGAAGGAATACTTTTGTGATTCGTTGCCCATGTGAGCTTAAAACTTCTCAGTTGTTTTTCTTTGCACCGGTTGTGTCAGGATCTCTGAATCGAAAAATTGCAGGAGAGAAATTACAGTCACGTTGGAGGTTATGATTCAGAGTGCTCTGAGTGTTCTGATCGGGGCACGGCGAGACGTAATTGGTGTATTAGAGTCTATTTATGAATTTATTAGATTAATGACTCTTCAGGGAAATGGCGCCCCCACTCCACCTAACATCAAGCGAAGGGGGAAGTTGGACGCTTGTTAGGACCAGGCTGAATATCCGCCCGTCAAATGAAGTGAAATCTGAAAGGGTGCAGGAGACACTGAAATCAATGAGGTGGCAAGGATGTGAATCAATATACATAAATTAATGCTGTTGACTGCTCTCTCTCTCTCTCTCTCTCTCTCTCTGTCTTCCTCTTTCACATTTACTTCCTCCCCTCCCCTGCCTCTCTCTCTCTCTCTCTCTCTGTCTTTCTCTGTTTGCCTTAGTCGCTGCTGGAGAGGAAGAAGTTTGCTGTATTTGCGACGCTCCGCCTCTTAAAGAACCCCTCATAAATTGTCTTAAATGTCGCCACGGTAAGGAAGCACGCCTCATCATACGCTGTCAAGCGCTGGATCTCCACCAGTTCTTGCACTGACCTTGAAGATTTGACAGAGTACGCCAGACAACAGCATTGCTGTTTGAAAAAAACAAAAACAAAACAACGACACAGAAAACCATCTATCGGAAATGATAGGAATGAATTGTTGCGCCTGCAGCCTGGCTAGAATAGAAATGAATGAGACATTCATGAGACATGAGGAGCTTAATTCATAGACCTAAATGCCACAAGTTGTCTTACTTACCCCTCCGCACATATTTCAAGACAAATTAAATTGCATCAATTATGTCATTAAAATTCAAAAAATTACATCCACTCCTACCTCATTGAAAAGTCAAGAATCTATGAAAGAGTTGAACTCCTGGACACAAGATATATCCTACTTCACTGTAAAGTCCACTCTCTACCAAACATGTCAATCGTGCTCTTGTGCGCTCGCCTTGAACTCAGATTTAAAGGGAGAGCAGAGAAAACCTCAAACCTCAAACTAAAAAACACCTGTCTGGTGTCAAACTCTGCACACACATCCTTCTGCACACGGAAGGCAAAACATCCAAGTGAAGTAACTCAAAATATAACACATTGTTGAGTGGAGAGGCAGTTTTCACCCCAAAATCCCAAATGCATTTTCAACAATTCACAGCTTCCTACGGCCGAACTAGGCACACATCAAAACAATCTAGATTGATAAATAGCACCGCAGGTAAGAGGAAAAATATGTATTTTAGATTTTGTGGTGAACTGTCCCTTTAAAAGTTTGAAGGATGAAATGAAATAAACCAAAGTGCAAGTGGGAATAAGTTCTACAGACACTCGGCAGCAGGATGCACAAGCAGGACAAGCAGCAAATGTTACCGTCACGTCGTCACGGCTCTGTCAGACTAACAGGTTTGCTGACAGTTTGTTTCGGGCAAAAAGCAGACAAACACACTGCCTGCTCCCTAGATGCAAATAGTAAAGTAAAATGTTTTGCATCGCCCCTGACGGAAAAACCAGCAGATCACTAAACATGGAGCCGCTCTGCCATTATCGTCACTCCGGCTGTCTGTCTTGTAAACACGAATTAAACGCTCTGCCTCCTCCTCCCATTACAGGTTATCATCCAGAGTGCCACACGCCAGCCATCGAACCGGAAGCTGACAGCGATTCGTGGATATGTCGGCAATGTGTTTTTGCAGTCGCAACCAAGGTCAGGCTGCTAATCTCTCCGTCTCACACTCAGGGGAAAAAAAACATTCAGTGTGTAATATGGGACAAATATATCAGCCTTTGCTGCTGCCAACAATGCTGTTGTGTACAGCAGAAAATGGGTTTATTCAAGGCAAAAGCACACTAATTCCCTCAGTATTGACTTCAATATTAGATGTTCTACATTGTGTCCAAGAAATCATGAAGAATCAATAGTTGTGAAGCTGAAAAACTACGCTGGAGTTGAGAGAAGTACATTTAAAGTCAATCAATCACATGTGCTCCAGTTCTGTAAATATGAGACGAGAAAGCACCCGGTTAATTGTCAATCGGTCAACGTCCATATCTCATTGTCCAGACTTACACCGCTTCGGACACTATCTCTCACGGCCGACCGACAATAAAATGAGAGGAATTGCCTTCTCCCCACCGAATGCGATCCGTCTCCCTGGCTGCTCTGACATGACAGTGATTTGAGCGCTCACCGACCAATCAGTTGTGTCCTAAAATTGTGTTTTCAGAGAGGCGGGGCGCTCAAGCGGGGACGCTTCGCCCGACTCATGCAATTCATGAAACTCCGGCTTCCCTACCAGCTGTCGTCTTTGGACTGGGACCCGCAGCATCTGACCAATCAGCAGCAGTGCTACTGCTACTGCGCCGGACCTGGAGAGTGAGTGACACTGCAGAGGCCAGTTTAAGTTTGAATGTACAGCTCGTGTGCGCTCTTTAACAGTTGGCATCGACTCCGAAAACTCAATCTCATCTAAGTCAAAGTCGTCTTGTTGGATTATTTGCAAATTGCATGCAGCATATCAGACATGTGTCACACTGTGTTAGGATTTCTTTGAGTTTGTTTTGACTTTCTTGGAATGATGTGAGAGATGTTCGCTGCATCAGTTCAGATACTGTGAGGTGAGCTGTCAATCAAAGAAAAGAAATGTTGCACCAAACTCTTTTAAAAGCATTCGTGGTGTTTCATTTTGTGTTTTTGCACCTTTGCTTATGTTGCACTCTTTTGCTTATGTGGCAAACCCCACCCACCTGGCACGTGAATAAGTATAAAACAAACTCCCAAACTGCCGTATCTTTATGAGAAGCAGGATCCGGTGGGAGTTTACACCTGAAGACACATCTCAGCTCAGAAAATGAGAACTGTCAGCCGCAGTCATCAGCCCTCAGTCTTCCCTCAATTATGCATAAATACAAACGTGTCTGGTGGCAGATGTCGGACACGTGCGTTCATTCATGTGTTTGAAGCGTCTTGATGTTTTGCGTGTCGTTTGACTGCAGGTGGAACCTGAAGATGTTGCAGTGTGGAAGCTGTGGTCAGTGGTTCCACGAGGCCTGCACACAGTGTCTAATTAAGCCACTGCTGTATGGAGACAGGTGGGTTACTGAGCATGGAAAAGCTCTGGATTCTTAATATTCAGAATTATAACTTTGTCATTGCAATGAATATAAAGGAATTTGTCATAAACATTAACAATTTTAAAACTCTGAATGTGTTCATATGCACGACTAGCGACAAATTTAGTGACGTATTCAGACCATCAGGGAAAAAACAAGAAATATATTAAAACATATTGTAATTCATTCTCTGTGTAGCTCAGAGTATTGGCTCTTCAGCCAATAGCAGGTGCTCTTTGCCTCGCTGCAACCGACACAACTACTAAGCTTCATGCAAAGTATGCTCGTGACATCATTTGTCGACTTTTAGCAACTTTTGGAGCGAGAGCTAGCTACTGTTGATCGGAAAAGAGTTGACAACACAACACAGTACAGGACACACCGCTTTATTTTTTTTGTTCCACCATTTGCCATTTCCTCTACTTGGGATAGCAACTGCAATAAACGTACATTGATGCACTTTAGTACGCGGGGACAGCTACCGATAGCTACCGATAGCTAACAGGGAAACAAAAGCGCTACCCCCTTCCAGTTCTCGTTGCGCTAAAATCAACCTTTACTTTATAATTAGAAGCTGAAGCAAAAATTGCCTATTGCCAGTTTAAGAAAAATAAAAAATATAGCCTGTAAAACTGTTGTTGCTGCACATTCTATTTGCTCATCTGTCAACATATATACCGATACACATATGTGTGTGTGGGAAGTCAATATTAGCCGACAATAACTTGCTGATGTTTCTGTCAGGATCTAATATTCGGAATGTGTTTTGGTGTGAGACATGTGACTTCTTTGTTGACCTGGTTTATATTGATTTTTCTTATTGATTTTTTTATTTAGTGGTTGCTCACCACATGGTGTTGACTTTGCAAGGTGAGCAGAAACCTACCTGTGCTAACTCAGTTAAATATACTTTGATCGCAAACTTTTTATTTTCATTTTCAAATGCATCTGATTAATTGATTGAATCGTTTAATCTATAAAATGTCAGAAAATAGTGGAGAAAAAAACCCCATTGCAATTTCTCAGAGAGAGGTCACGTCTTCAAATTGCACGTTTTGTCTAACCAACATTTAAAACCCCTAAAGATATTCAGTTTACAATCATGTAAGCCAGAGAAAAGCAGCGCATTTAAGCCGCACCTCGTCTCAGCAGTAGATTCCAGGCTGATTAAGATAATCACACGAAGACGTTTCCATGACAGCTTCACTTGTCGGAGAACTACCTTAATTAGCTTCGGCCTAACTCATTAGTGTGCGTTTTAATGTACTCACTGACTTGTGCTACGGGGACAAGAGCTCCTCACACACACTCGGAGAGCAGAAGGACGGCAGAGCAGACGTATCACCTCTGTGGTAGTTGATCAGATATGATGAGGGGAGGATATATACGAGATGCAGATCGCGGCGCTGCATCTGAAGCGTGTAATAAAATGTATCCATCCATTAAGTCATTATTGTCATTAACCACCTGTGTTAGCGGACTGGGCTCCACACCCACCCTGACACCTTGTTATTGCCGAACCTCTCTGAGGGGGGGGGAGAAAAGGAGGGATTAGATTTAGATTGACAGTCGGGGAGAGAGCGAGGCCGGATTGGTACAACATCTGCTGAGCAGGTGATGGAGGAAGAGTTCACAGTTGGAATAGCAAGCATTTGCTGCCGTCATACTGTGTCTGCGCTTCATCTTTCCCGATGACCTTCAGCGAACACATGCATGTACCGTGGAAGGACAGATGCACACATTGTTTTCAGGGTCACCCACAATAGAATGTCATTATCGGGGAAACACACACACACCTGTCTGCTTATTTTCAGTTCAGGTTGATTCGTATGATAAAATATCTAGAGAACAGAGACCTGTGTAGACCGTGAGGAAGGTAAAGGGGGAGAAATCCCGTTGTACATGAAGAACCTGGACTAAATGATAAGAGGTCTGCACAAAGAGAGTTTTCACAGAGATCGTGCAACAAAGCATAAAGACAAGATTTAAGATGACAGCTGTTTGTTTTTTTAAAGTAAACGACAAACTGATGAATCAAAGAGAAGAAAACAATGTTCATGTGTTTTTTCCTCGTGTCTTTTTAGGTTTTATCAGTTCCAGTGCTCGGTGTGTACAAAGGGACCCGAGACCATCCAAAGACTACCCATGACCTGGTGATGTTAACAGTCAAACCTTTACTGACATGTTTGCAGCAAAAAAAAAGGAGTTCAAACCAATTTCTTTCACATAGCACATTTTAATAAGTCATTCACAATAGAATAAGTCACTTTTCAGTACATTCCATGTCTAGGTTGAGAGAAGAATTAAAGGGCGGGTCCATTATTACAATTTCCTTTTGAGGTTTTTATGTTATCCTGTAGTTTACCAATGGTGTCCCTTAAGTATTCAAATCAAAACATTCAAATTTTGGTTGAAGTACGTATGATTTAGCAAAACTGTCAATTTACATTATACATACGTACAACCTGACATATCCAAACTAACCCTTTCAGTTATTTCCAAACTTAGCACAGCTTCTGTTCCCTCAGCTTGTGCTGATGTTCACATTATTCATTAGCTTTCCCTGGTTACCTTTTTGCTAACGGCTTAGTCGGCGTTTCCTAAAAAAGAAAAGAGAAATGAAAGCAGATGGACCTGCCCTATAATGGTTTTATCCAATGCTACTTCACACAACAACACAGCACATACTGATGTCGCTAATTAGTTGGAATAATATATTTATATAGTGATAAAAATATGGTATATCAAGATAGGCTCACAAATATTCTGAAATATGTAAAAAAAAAAGAATCTGAATATGTTTTTTTATCGTTTTATGTTTTACCTGTTTCTGATATCGAATCTTTTTTTGTGTTGTTTGAAATGCAGGATGGATTTGGCTCATTTAGTGCTCTACCATCTCTCGCTGTGCTGCAAGAGGAAATACTTTGATTTTGACCATGAAATCCTGTCCTTCACCAATGAGAATTGGGACTCGTTGCTCCTGGGCGCGGTATTGATATTTCCCCGTTCAAGCACCATGATGAAATAATGTGAAATGCTGCCTGCCCTTTTTTTTGCATTTGAGACTTAAAGCCTATTAGCTGCCATTAAAGTACATTTTGAAAGTAAAAAAAAAAAAAGAAACATGACCTCTACGTCAGCTTCAAGGGGAACACCACAAAGAGTTGCGTTTGACGTTGCATCGTTTTAAGATCTAGGTCCTAGAGTCTAGGACACTCTGACCGCACATGAATGAGTTTTGAAGAATCCTCAAACTAGAGTGCTGATGCTCAAAGTTGTGATATTACCAATTTGAAAGTCTGAAGTTGCTCCACAGAGACTGGTGGATAGACGTACGCACCGGGGGGGATTATATGAGCGTTTCCTGTGAGGTTTTGGGTTCTCCTTTAAGCTGTTTTTTTAAAAGACATTTTGAAACGTATTGTTTGCCCCGTCATCACATGGCAGCAGGGTTTTACAGCAGCCGTAAAAGAAAACCGTCCTATGCATTAACGGTTCTCTGTCTGATGGCCGTCCACTGTGTAAACACAGCTTTGATTTTTCATTCCCGTCTGTCCTCTAGCTCTCTGACACGCCGAGGCAAGACCGCTGTCACAATCTCCTCAACGCTCTGAACTCCCACAAGGACAGGTAAGTCGTCGCATATGATGAGTAGAATAAACACCGACCACACATGACCGGATTGATGAGTAGCGCTCCATGAATAGAGGGGACTTCTTAGTGCTCCGCGGCTTGCGACGGTGGACACGCAGGCTGAAATGAGCCAAATGAAAACGTGTGGCTTTGAATAAAGCGTAGCTGCCAATTAGACCAGAGGAAATTAAAGACTTTTTGGTGCTTATTTTGTCTTGTTAGAAGGAACACAAGCTGTTGGTGTTAAATCACAATAACCAGTCAAGAGGTCTAATTGCTTTTAGTGGGTTTTCACTGAACTTGCCCCAAAAAAAGTCTACTCTAATTATGTGTACTTAATTACACAGTCACTGACTTTGAAATGTCCATGAGTCTACTTTTTTATCAGGAGAATAAGTACATGTTGTTAAACTATGTAAAATGTATTATTAGCATCGAAAAAGTATTTAAGAACGCCAGAACGTACTAAGCTGTATATTTAATCTCGCCCCAGGTTCGTCTCTGGAAAGGAGATCAAGAAGAAGAAGTGTCTTTTTGGGCTCCAGGTCCGAGCCCCACCTCCGCTGACGTCCGATTCGTCGCCCCTCATCACCGACCAGCCTATCAACATCACGCACCGGAGAAGGTCAGTGTAAGGACAGCGCCTCTCTTTTCAGCTCTTATCTCAATAACAGCTCGGGGATTCCCGCAGGGCATATAGTCATTACGCATGAACAATTAACACGCAAATCAAAGGGCTGCAATTTTCATATGGCAGCAAAAGTATCAGTGTCTTATTATTCTCCTAAAAGAGCATTTAGCCCCCCTGAGTGCTTATGTTTTTACACCCATAAGTGTGTGTGTGTGTGTGTGTGTCCTGTAGTCTGCAGATTTCATAGACACACTTTTCCTTGTTAATATTTTCAGCATTTAGCTGGAGCTTATTCAGACTGAATTACCATGGAATCAGTTGCCGTGTGTTTCTCGAAAGCTCCAGTGTACTTTCACACAGTGCCACCCTCCGACCAGGCTCTTTTGGGGTTAAATGTCGCCGGAATATGTCCCCGGAACTTAATTTAGACCCTGGTCTCTGCGGACGTAAGATGGTGGTGTTGGTTGGTTAATTTGTCAGTCCTACACAGAAAAATAATTTCTAATTATTTAAATGATCCCCTGATACACCAGGTCAACATTTCCCCTCCACTAACACCATCTTCTACACTATGATCCAGACTAAATGAATTCTTTAAATTAGCTGTTGATATTCACAGCCTGCAGAGGCTGAACCTCCGCTCCCTGAGCTTTCCTCTTTCTCTCCACCCTGAGGTGAAATGATTATATTTGAATGCAAAATACCGGAGACAGGTTTTATCTGAAGTATCTAAAGTCTAAAGGGCAGATTGTAACAAAATATACTGAGAACATTAATGCTCTCCAGAAGGTAAAGTCAACTATTTTCAATGTCAGACAGTGGCTTATATTTTGCTTCACCTTCAGGCCAAAATGTCAACTTTATGCACACGATATCTCATAATCAAGGGCCAGATTTCCATTTAATACTTTTTCAAAAGAATATTTTTGGGCATTCTCGCCTCTATTGGACATTCGACAGTACCAAAAATCCCCGGCTGCAATTAAACCGACAACATTGGGTTGCATGCCCTGAAACCATTGGGCTTCCAAAGCGCTCCAGTTACCAAACAGTTTGATGGACACATTCATGCTTCCACGAGGATAAATCCTTCCTGTCTTAACGACTCTGGTCTTGTCTTTAGGACAAAATATACATTTCAATTCCTACCTTTGGGTCTCTAATTAGAGTTTGTTGATCATTCCAGACTGCATTTTCAAATTATGGGTTGTTATTGACATTGCAGCCTTAAGGGGCCATTCTGGGGGTTTACAGGAGACAAGTTCAGTTTCAAACAGAAGAAGAAGAAGAAAGGGAAGGAGGGAAATTGTTATTCTTTCCATATGTTTGAACCTCCTGTTGATGATATTTGGCCTCATGTACATATATATGTAAACACACTAATATAAAATATATATCAAATGATTCAGTATATCATCTCACTGTCTTGTGTTTTACACCTCTCAGTAGGCTTTTATGGGGACCCACTAATAAACTAAACATTGCACACTGAGATTATGTGTGTGTGTGTGTGTGTGTGTGTGTGTGCTTGTTTATTAATTTATGTGTGTTTTTGTTCACTTCAGCCCGTTGTCACTACCCTGCCAGAGGAGAGTGGGGGGGCCAGAGTCGCGTAAATCAAAGCGTCGCATCATGGAGACACAGGTCAGTGCCTCTGTCTCGGGCTCAGGGCGAGGAGGGGGGTCTGGGCCACCAAACCTCTGATTTATTTTTTTATCCTTGTCTTTTTCTTCTATGCATCCAGGTAAACAGCTCTCCATGATCCAAATAACCTGTCAGTCACACCGCTGTGATGAAGGTTCATTTCGCAGTCTGAATCAGTAGGCGTGTCTTTTAACACCCAATGCAGCTCAGTGCCTCGGTATTCTTCCTCTGCGTCTTGCTGTACTTTAATGTCTTTGGTTAGACTAAAGGTAGCGTGCGGGAGATGGAAGCGTCGGGCTTTTGCCTCAGTTAAAATGTATAATTCAAATACAAACTCGGCTGCGCGGAAAAACCCGCTCATGTATTTCATCAACATCTGCAGTTCAGCACCACATTTATCTTGATCATCAAACCCAAATTCCCGGCGGATCACAATGAAACGTCGCATGTGGCAGCTACTATTTTTACACAGCGTTCTGAACGGTGAGCGCTCTTTGTGCTGAGGTCCTCCTACACAACACTCTGATCCGTGTATGTGCACATACAGTAATCCTGGAACAATGCTCTCCACCGAGCACTCGTTTTCACTCTGGCACATCCAGGCCCCATTGTGCCTGCCGCTCTGATTGATGCTAATCTCCGTCCGTCTTGGAGGAGCAGGTTCGTTGTCGCGGGGAAAGTGAGACGGGGAGGAATGCTGATATGTGAAGCCCGGGATCACTTCCAAGTGCACTTTGCAGTCGATTACAGTTCGGCCAGGTGGCGCTGGCACCTTGGCAGTGCAGTATTGACAGAGCGCATCCATTTAAAGGCACAGACGTCGACTGAGGCCACTGAATAATAATCTCCTGTTCTAATAGTAATGCTTGAGGAGAGAATGATAATGGTCAGAGTGGGGTGCCGTGCGTCACAGTCCAAGCGTTGAGAAATGCAGCAACCTTTAGGTGGCGTCCACACAGATGATGTTTCCAGTGATTGATTGCTCTGGTGATGCTCCGGTATTCTTACTTTCCATGGGTCGCGAGTCTTCGTGTCAGGAGAGCTGCCTCGCTAACCAGACAGCTCCATGGGATGTGCTCTGGAGGTGATACATTTAAGTGCCTGATGATGTGACTCACATCCATTCATTCTGTTAGTATGGACTTATCTGCGCTCAGGAAATGCAGGAGCATGTAATTCAAGCTCTAAAGAATGTATATTAACTCAGTTTCTAGATGTTTTCACACTGATTTTCTTTATCACAAGACTCAACGTTCCCTACGCAGGAGGTATCGGAGCTTGATTGACTCCTGTGATGATGCTGGCATCCAGACACAAGCTGATCTGTGTGTGTGTCTCCTGTGCCCAGGCTTGTCCACCCCCAGTTGCTGCCAACCCCATTGAGCTGCTGCCATGTTGCCATGGCTATATGGAAGGGGCCAGCCTCTACAACTCCAGGAAGTCAGAGGAGGAGCTTAGTTCGAGGTAAGTGGTGTACAGTAGGCCATGAATATATGAGATATATTGCGCTTGCTCGGAGCTTGCGCGCCATCTGCAGAGGCTCGCGGTGCTAAGCGCAAGTCTAAAGAAAACTTAACTCTCACTTACATATGGCTTTTGGTGTTAGTGGAAGAAGTTACAATTGGCATTTATTGCCAGGAAAAATGAATCTTCAGTAGTCATGAGTAATTATCAGGACACGCTAAATATCATTTGTCTCCGTCCAAGCAGTGCTCGCACACGGTTCTAAATTAGTTGGCACCGAGTTTGAAAGAATGACTGAATGAGTAACAGAAAAGAAAGAGAAGTAAACACCGAAACATTTTCACTGTTTTGTTCGCGATATCGAACCTGACACGCCGGAAACAAAGAAAGGGAAGGCTACTTGTCTCCTGGAAAAAGTCTCTCGCCTATTTTTAGCATGTTTTCATAAGTTAAAAAATGTGCTAACTTTGGTGAAAAAAAAGAGTACAAACTGTTGGTTGAAAAAAGCCTATGAACTTAAGTACTGTTTGTGATGGAAAGGCTGTATAAATGTCCCTGGCATTGACTCTGCTGCCACAACAGATCCACACAGACAAAATACTTTTTTTAATCATGTGACTTAAAAAACTCTTTTTGCCGGCATAGTTTTGGGGATGACAACAGAAGTCTTGGTGCAAAATATCTTGTAACTTAAGTTGTTGTTGTTTAAATTTTATGGGTGAACTGAACCTTTAAATTATAGACTTTTACTTACTGCTTTGAAACACAGCTGGTTGAAAATATATATATTTTTAGAATAAAGTAGCAAAACAATTGTTGTCTTTAACCCGTGTGCGTCCCGTCCACAGCTCTCCTCCCAAGCGGATGTACGCTCTGTACCACAGCACGTACAACGGAAACACTGCTCTCTCCAGGGGTCTCCATCACTACAACAGGTTTTACTCATCTGTCGTTCTCCTTTGTAGTAACTCCTGACATGTATAGAGTTATATAGTCACACGTGGGGTCTTGACCCTTTTCACCAAACACAGAATAATAAATATGGACAATTTGGCAGTTACACAGTTACAAAGCTAAAATAACCGTGGTTGTAGAAATGCACTTTTTCAGAGTAGCATTAAAGACATTTGAGAATAAAGCAGGAGATTTGTTAGAACCAAATTCACAACAGTTGGACATATTAGCATTTGTCAAGGTGCTACATACAGAATTCTGTATTTCCCTGTTGATGCGTTTCAACTTGAGATGACTGCACGTAATCAACATATGATATCAGAAGTTTTCAAGACACATTTCATAAGTTGCCACTTGTTTCCATTCATCCATTTGGCCTCTTTAGAACTTTTTGGAGTTGTGTTATGATGTTTTTCAGTAGAAATATATTGAAATAATTGGTTCTAATCGGTATTCAGAAACATGACTCCGGTACAGAGTCGTTCTTATTTATTTTCATCCAGTTTGAAACTGCATTGATTTAATTTTTTGGCCACTTTGGGGCAGTGTAAACACAACATTGACATATTTTCACTTAATACATTTAATAAGGGGAACATGTTAGCAAACAGCTGCTTATTTACACATCCAGCAGACAGAGAGCAACATTAGCATTCATCGGGCGACCCGACCCTCTCCATTTAGCTCTGTCTTGGTTTCGACTCTTGAGGGAAATAGATTCTGGCTGTTTAGCTGCCAAATGCTCCGCAATATATTTACCAGCTAACGCCGTTTGTTGGTGGGCAGGTAGCGTGCAGTTGGTTTTTAGAGCTTTTTGCTGAAAACTGCAGAAAATGAGGTTTACGTAAATGAGTAAACCGAAAGTTGTGGCCGTAAAAACCAAAGCAATGACCCAAAAGATGCTAAAATGCTCTGTAGTTGGGTGGCTCTGTGAGTTAATCACTATGAGTAACTCCGTTCTCCTTACACATAGTCATTAGAGCAGCTTCAAGTCTACTTTATGTTCATGGCCTCGACAAATGCTTCAGGCTGTACATGTTATTTAGTTATTTACTACATTGTATTTGTAGCAAACCTTTAAAAAGCATTTCACTGATACTATGGTGTTGCAGTATGTTTGAGATGGTGAACCACACCTGGATGATTCAGTCCCTGTTCCTGACTCCCTTTTCCTAGCGCGGAGGACACCTGCAGAGTACCACCACCTTGCTTCCCATACCCTCTCAACTCTAACGGCAACCATCACCATCACCACCACCACCACTCCCACCCGCACCATCACACCGACCAAAACAACCACCAACACCAGCCGGGGCAGAAGCAGCTGGAGCCCCTCATCCTACGTGACATGCCCCCATACCAGGCCGGTATGGGCGTAGGGGGCGGCGTAGGAGGAGGAGGCGGAGGCGGAGGAGGAGGAGGAGGAGGAGAAGGAGGTGGCGGTGGAGGAGGTGTGGTGGTAGCCGGAGGGGGGGATGGGACAGTGGCCAGGAGCTGGGGAGGAGGCGAGGCGGTGAGGATCTTGGCGAGGCGCGTCACACCAGACGGGAAGGTGCAGTACCTTGTGGAGTGGGAGAACGTGAATTTGTACTGACACGAAGGGAGTAAACACGAGACGCCATGACTGTCTTGCAAGTTGCCACAGGAACACTGTGTATGTAAAACGTGGCAGTGTTTAAAGTACAAACAAAACAAAAAAGAAAAAAAAAATCTCTACACGTTGCAAATCCAGGTTGCTCTCATAGAATCACCATATTCTACATCATTATAACTCACTACTCATTACTAAATGTCCCTCTTTGCTAGTGTTTCTCTGATATTTGTACTGTTAACTTTGGAATATGCCTTTGCATTTATCATGTTTAACAGTGATGAGGATGAAGATATTTAAACCTCCTGATGATTTGTAAATCTTTTCGTAATCGAGAGGAGCATGTCTTTAATTGTAGTCACATCTTGATATAAAACACTAGATAGACAACACTAGGGAGATAAGCAACAGTATAGTACAAGAAATGTAGAAAAGAAAGATTACTGCTTTTTCCTTGCTTGAGTAATATCGCAAAAAATTGAAAGTATCATTCATTGAACTTCCACCAGACAACATGCTGCCAATTTAAAGGGTTAGTTCGAAGTTTGATGAAACACACTTATTGGCTTTCAGGCCGAGAGTTCGATGAGCAGATTGACACCACTCTCGTGTCTGTGCAGTTATCATGAAGATATAGCCAGGAAACGGTTATTGATCCTCATATCCGACTTGCAGCAAGAGAGCGAATAAGCATATTTCCCAAAAGAATATTTTAGAAACACAATACAAGAAGTCAAATTAAAAAAAATGAACAACTCAATGTGGCTTGTTGCACAAAACATATCTGAATAAAAAGGTCAAGGTTAAAAACTAGCTACATTTTGTGAAAAGGCGCTTTTCCAGTGTTAAAATTACTGTATTTGAATGTGTAGTTAGACCAAACCTGGAACTGAAGTATAGTCATTTAAAGGAACAGTGTGTAGAATTTCAGGAGATCTATTTGCAGAAATGGAGCTCACGTTTTTGCCTGCGCCACCATAGTTCTCCTAACACACTTGGCACAGAGTAGTTTCAGTTGGTTGCAATATGCAACCTCACCACTAGATGGTGCCAAATCCCAGACACTGCACCTTTAAATGCTGAGAAAAACAAGAATTATCTGTAGCCTGGCGGTCAAAAATGATTAACTTTTCAAACCAAATTTAGTTTAAATATCTAGACGTCTGAATAAACTGACTCAAATCACTAAATCACTGCTTAGTAGGTACTTTAAGTAAGGAGAAAGTTTAAGATGTAACCCCTTTGTTCTCTTTGAAGGTAACAAAAATAACTTCCCCCAGCATTTGACATGGATATCCAAAAGATGAGCAAGCTTAACAGCCAGTAACCAACACACTTCCATCAGCCGTCACTGTTGTAATTGCTCATTCATCAACTGATAGTTAATGTTCACGTGGAGTTCAGTGAGAAATGAGCCCAGGAAATAAACAGTGATGAATGGTGCGTCTTCATCAGTGAGAGGCGTGATGACAGCTGGCTGATGGCTGCTGGCTGCTCATGAAAAAAAGCAGTAACCTTTTATTGGCCACAATGAAGCGGAGCAGTACAGCCAGTCTTGTACAGTATTGTAGTTTTAACGCCTTGCTGAAGGGAACTCTGACAGTAGTGGTTGAGCCCTGTCATCAGACTTCATAAAAAACTAATTCTCCGGAGGTTTTCATATTATTTTTCCTCATATGTTAATAAGAGATTGTATACATGTTATTATGGGGTTACTTATTTGTTATGTTAGATTTTGTCATACATAATTTACATTTAGACTACTGTATTAGAAATAGGAGCCACGAGAGGGCTTTTGTTTTATAGATAGAATTATATATTCACAATATATTGCTATGATCGAATAACTTTACTTTATTTTTTTGACGTGGTTGAATAGTGCCTATATGGGTTGCGTACCTGCCGGTTGGTCTGCCGACCCGAGTCGACCAATCAGACGACGGAGAGATGAGCGAGGCCGTATTGCTACTAGACAAGAGGATGGCTCTTTATCAGTTGACAGATACAACCACATGGGTAACAAGGACCAGTTATGATGTTGAGTTGTTATCGGAACAGGACTGTGATGTTACTGTACATTCCAAACAAAAAAAGAAATATATACATGTTATTGAAATGTCTTGTTTGAAGTCATCGGAATGGAAATTACTTTGAAAGAATGCGTTTCTTTTCTCTTTTGCTTTGTTTTTGATGGGTGCCACATGTCATGAAGATCAAGTAAAGGTCCAGTTCAGGTTCAGGTTCACGTCGTAGGGAGTTCAATCCTTGCGTTCAAAGTAACAGTACAGGTAAAGAAGACACTGATAGGCCCGACTCCCTAACTCAAACCCATAGTTTCTTCCAGGGTCTAACAGTCTATAATTTAGAAAATACAACATGGCATCAAGTAGAAAATTCATAAGGCAAGTGAGCTGCTGGAGTTGGATTTTATCTTCGTGCAAACAGGTCACATAAATCTAGAAAACTGTGGTGCAAGTTTCAGAGTTTATATTTTATACAGAGGTTTATTTCAGCAATCTGTGCGATAAAACTCAACACAAACGTATACATTCATCAGTTTTATCTTTCAGGAAAGACTGCATTACAGTTCAAGTTGACAAAAGCAAAGGACAAATACAGCATTTATACTGTTATAATCGAACCGATGCAATTCTCTCAGATTTGATTTCAAAGCCGACCTCTGTTGAATTATCTCCTGCGTACATTTTCAGTGAACTTATGTTGATTGCAGTTGTCATCCTCCTCGGTGACTATTTGACTGTAGTTGATTAGGGAAGGGGTGTGTTGAACCTTTCTAGGCGATGGTGATGAATGTATTTGTGTGTTTTCTATGGTATGTCTATACCCGTTAAGTGCTTGTTATAGGTCGTACTCGAGGTGGAACTCAACCCGATTCGTTTTAAAACATAACAAAAAAAAGGAGGAAATGAAGACATCAACATTGAGGAACATTGTTTATTTTGGGAGATGTAGTCTTCTTTTTTTTCTGATAAGTAGTCAAGTCCAAGTTCAGTTTGATGTATTTTGGGAGACATTACGTTTGTACATGTATACTCTGCGTTGACACCTAATATGTAACATGAATAATAAAAAGAAAACGTTTCACCTCATGCTATGTGTTTCTTATCTATTAGTACATGAAGGTAATCATTAATATCTGTCTGTCTGTCTACCTGTCTGTCTGTCTATCTATCTATCCATCTGTCTGTCTATCCATCCATCCATCTGTCGTCTGTCTGTCTATCCATCCATCCATCTATCTGTCTATAGATCTAAATTATGTCATCATTTACCCTGTTGTGTGTCTCCAAAACCATCTATATCCTCCAAAATTAGTGTAACTGTCTAAATGTTAAGACAAATTAAATAATAACAGAAATAACACAATAACTTGCAAATAATTCAACTGAATGAAGCAAAATATAAACATTTTCAGTTGATGTGTTCAGAGGCCAAATAGAACAACTTCAGGCATGGCAGTTCATTGGTTCATGGGATCAGTATCTGTGACAAAATAATCTCGACTCAAGGTCCACTTATTAGGTTTTTTACTGAGCTTTCAACCACATCTCCTGTTCTTCATCAGTGAATGGAAATAACTCAGGCGCCACTTTTTATCAGCCCACATGTTCTCGACAGACTGTAGTTCACGTGTTGACACCTGAGTCGCTTTCATTTGCTGATGAAGACCATGAGATGCAGTGAAAATGTCCAGAAAATGCTAGTAAGTTCAATTCAATTCAATTTACTTTCGTACAGCCCAAAATCACAAATTCGCCTCAGAGGGCTTTACAATCTGTACACATGCGACATCCTCAGTCCCAGGACCCTCGCATCTCCCCCCCCCCCCCCCCAAAAAAGAGGAAGAAACCTTAGGGAGAGCAACAGAGGAGGAATCCCTTTACCAGGATGGACAGAAGTGTGATAGATGTCATGTGTGCAGAATGAACAACATAACCAATTTCAGACCTTATTTTTTCTGCTGAAGGAAATGTTCAGCATCCATCTGTTTGTATCTGAAATGATGGATGCTGTCCTTAAAGAGGATTTTAAGAGAATAATCGATTGCCTTGGGGTTACCTTTGTGGAACGACTTTAAAAAAGCTGCATTTGAAGTGGACACAGGAGGCTTCATTCAAAACTTCATTCACATTTTGATCAATTCATACAGCCAGTGAATGCCACCCAATTGCTTTTGTAGTCAAACGGTATCTTGTGGTCGATCTCCTAAAAACTTCACTGTGTTTGTTTTCAAATATATATTTATTTTTTGGGTATTTTCAGAGAGTTGTGGTCCCCAGCTGGGATCCAAACAGCATCATTGTTCTGGATCAATTCAGCTACCAAGGCCCAGGAACATCAGTTATATTGATTCAGAACAAATACATCTAGTGACAGCAAAGAACAGGGCCAGTATTTATTTTAAACTTCTAATAATTAAACCTGAGAATTCTGAGACAATTCAAGAGGAAAAAGATGTATCTGAGTGTGAGCAGTAAAACACATTTCACATCGAGAAATACTCCAACTCCTCCTACACCTTACTACCTCCAGCAAAGTGCAGGCTAATAGACATTTAACAAGCCAGATTTCAGGTGAACTAAATGATATCATATGAATATATTAAAGGGTTTTAATTGGTGATCTCCTCTTTTTTGTTTTGTTTTTATGGCTTTTAATTTGATCCAAAGGGTATTTTAATGGATTATCTGCATGATTTAAAAAGGGGTAACAACAACTCAAAGGAACTTTAATTTTGTTTTGCCCAGTTCAGACGGATCCTGGTTCAGTTTGCTATAGGATCATTCGAGACAGGCTTTTCACAATAAGAGACACCCTTATGACACAGTCAGAGAGTTAAAATACAAGGGAATTAGGTGAGTTTTAATCTCCCAATTTTCAGTCTATTGAGCAATTGTTTTTACCAGGTGAGCCCTCTAGATCCTCAGAGAAGAGAAGAAAGAAATTAATTAATGTGGATGCAAATGAGTTTTTTCTGTGTTGTATTTGCAGCTGATCTCACCTCACTCCCAGGTTTATTTATGGATTATCTATGGATTATTTATGGATTATAATGATATAAGAAGTTTTTTTTACGAGACCTATTACTATAAAATGTTACAAATAGTATTAAACCCACCTCACAGCTTTCATCCTAATTATACGTGTATTCTGGTTTTCAGAGGTAGGATGTTCTCAGGTCATTATTAACCTACAGGGAGAACTGTCTGCTCAACAAAAGGCCCAAAAACACTTAAAGATGCTATTTTCATAGGCTAATAATGCACATCTGTAGTACATAATCATAAATATTACCTCTGAGAAAGAGCTTTTTATCTTCAAGGCAAAAGTAGACGGAGGCTGGCTGTTTTTCTTTTGGCACTAATCACTTCCACTGTAGGTGGTAATCAAACAACGATGGCGAGAATCCCTCCAAATTAGTCTGATGGGGGATGATAAATCACATCACAGGCAAATGTGTCTCGTCGGAAAGATTTACTCCTTTTTTTGGGGAGAAAATTTACAACTGCTGCCAACATAAAAGCCAGATGTTGATTTTGTGTTTGTGCCAGAAAAAACGAGATTTCACGATGAATGGAAATGCTAAATAATGACTCCAGAGATTAATACTGCATCTCTGTTATTAAAAGGCCTGTGTGACATGTTTTATTTCCAGGAAGCAGAAACAATAACAACTGATATCTTATTGTCTTTATTGTGAAAGCGTTAGCCCACTTTGCAGCTGTTGAGTCAAACATTGTGTTTAATGATCTTGTGAAAAGGCACGTGAAAAAATGAATCACATTTTGACACACAGTAGAAAAACACAGGTGTAAATGATCAAATTATTGACGTCTGAATTTCATTGAGCTGCTTTGGTTTCGTGCTCCTTGTATTGTGCATGCGAGCTCACTGTCATACTTAGACACCTTGACAATACAGAGCCATTGTTAATGTTATTAGTAACACCTGTGCGTTTCTTACCATGACATGTGTCAGGTGCACAGGTGTGTTGGATTAGGAATTTAATTGACACTAAGTAGACTAGGCAGACTGGTAAAAAAATTACATTTTGTCATTTGATTTTGTTATTGGAGCATAGTCCTTCTGTACTTTTGTTTTTGGCATGATGCAGAAATGATGTCCCCATGAAAATCTGTGCCCCTAATTCAAAAGATATATGGAAAATAAAGGGAGGGGTATAGAGCTTTCTCTCGCTCCTGCCCTGTTAAATAGTTTCCCTCATTTAGCTAGATAGTGTTTGGGTTAAAAAAAACCTCTGGATTGAATTAGCCCCAGCTTCAGCTGCAGCTGCTGGTTTAAACCGCAAGGTGGCGGCCAAACCTCAACATTTAAAGCAAAGGCTGGCGCTGCACTGTGCTGCCTTCACTTGTCTCTCTCAAGGGGGGCAGAAGTGGTGATGCTAGCATTCACTTGTTCAAGTCTTTTTTGGTTGAAAGCAACGCCAAAAAGTACAATTTTGTCTCAGTTTGTTTTGAGGATTTTAAATTCACGTTTCAAAGGTGCTATGTCTTTGGAGGAGGAACAGAAGGAAGACAACATCGTGTCAGACATGTAAGTATCTGTAAATTAGCCAAAAGTGAGCCAAAATTAGCCAAAGTTGTGCATGCATTAGACGAACGTTATATATATATAAACAACACGTATAGCTGCTGCTAATTCAGCCTTTCATCAGGCGCGTTAAGCTAGCTAATGACGGTTTGCGTCGTTCATAACACCCCATACTAGCTTAATTGATATTTCCCCCACGTCACCTAAACGCAGCATACTACGGCTCAGGGCGCCATTTTGGCTCCACAGCTTCTCACCTTAATGCAGCTCCTGTGGTTTAGTCATGTGCGCTGCACACCCAGCGTCGCATTTCGCCGTTTAGAAACACATAAATGAGTCGGTGGAGTTGCAGTCAAGTAAAATCCACCTTTAACGTCAAAATGTATCATCAGTTCCTGTTATCATCTATGAAGTTAGCTGTCAGAGAAGCTTGTAATTGGCTTGTTTTCAACAGGTCTGTAAGGGCGAAGAGTTTTAATAAGAGCCCAAAACAGCAGATTGTATAGCCTAAATCCTGCATATGGAAGCAAACCTGTCGGCCGAATCACATGTTGTAGTCTAATTCAAAACTACAGTGTAGCCACGGATACATTGGTATGACAGACCTAACGTTGCAGCCTACACTTAACTGGTTGAATTGAAATAAACTACATATAATTTCACTAGAATAAGTACATGACGGTATGTAAAAGTCATAAACTACCTTTGGGGCATTGCACACACTCGGCTACTGTAGCCTGAAGCAGTACAGTGAATTTACACTCACTGAAACATTATTAGCCCGATCATTTTTTTTTTCAAAGAGGCAAGCATAAAATGTAAAAATGCTTATGCTAAAGATAGGTTATAGATATTGGGAAGCGTGCGCGCCCACACATACGGAAACACGCACACATGCGTTTGCTCCGTCCTCCACCCCCTTCTCTCTCTCTCTCTCTCTCTCTCTCTCTCTCTCTCTCTCTCTCTCTCTCTCTCTCTCTCTCTCTCTCTCTCTCTCTCACACACACACACACACACTCACTCGTGTTTCACCCTCACACCTCAACGGCAGCGTGCAAATAAACATACACGCGCACACACACACACACACGCACACACACACACATATACACATATTTCTGCATCCTGTATTTTTTTTATCATGCACCGGGAACCGGGCGCTTTATAAGCGGTCGTGGATTATGATGCCAGTTTTTGTAACAGCGGAATATTGGCCTCTCCTTCGGCTCCAACTGTGAATAGCGCTGTATCGCGTGTGTTTTTTTAATTTATTTTAATCCAATTTTATTTCTAATTTGGTTTCCCGTTACTTCTAAGCAACGAGAGACCGCCGAGACGCAAAGCATACGTTCAATGCCGTTGGAACATGTCCTATGTTCCCTTTCAAGGTAAGACAGAGCAGATATTTTATATATATTTTTCTCATCCACTGCATCTTCCTTCTCTGTTCTCCTCCCCCGTTCCTCACCATCCTCTCTCTCTCCCTCTCTCTCTTTCTGCCCCTCTCTTCTCCCTCTATCTCTCTGACACTATCATATGCGATAAGCATATCTAAAAGCACCATAGCCTACAGGTGCATAGAAATTGCCTGAAGTGCCTTCTCGATAGATGCACACACACACACGCACACGCACACGCACACACACATACACATGGTTCCAGCACAGCGTGCGTCCGTGTGGACCTTTTGCATGCGGCAATTATAGTAATGTAATAAGGTATGCATGTGCAGACTACTGGTGCCACTGTCTACTCTTGCAAGTGCATTCCTCTGTTTGAGAGCTGCTGCACAGCGTGAATGGGAGAACACGCTATAATATATATATATTTTTATCTTCTATAATAATCCTATGGTGTTAAAGGGTATATGGTTCTCGTAAGGAGTTTATACTGCCCTAATAATACTTGGTGGTTTTATTATAGTCTTTGTCGTAAAATGCTAATTATGTTCTTATAGCCACTCTCAGTGTAGTACAAGGAGTTTAGAGTGCTTCTACTATCTCCTTTGAAACGTTGCTGTTGGTAGATTATATATTTGGGATTTCGTCCACAGCCTGAATGGACTGTATCATGCCTCCTGTGTGCAAAAAACAACAACTTTGGCCCACTAAAATATGTCGATGACCAGAATGAGAGGGCTTCTTCATTCTTGCCTGGTCTTTTATTCCCCCATACTCGATCGTGAGTGGGTGAAAGGCGCTTCAGTGCACGGTAAAGGCAGATTCCCCTCGGTATCATTGCACTGCAACTGTGACTAATGCTATATGTGAGCAGGCGTGCTGCAGTGAGCTGCCTCAACTCTATCCAGTCGAAGCCTTCAATTTGCAGTGTGTGTATGTGTGTGTGTTTGTGTGTGAGTGTGTGTGATGAGAAGCTAATTCGGAAATAAAATAAAGTAAAGCGAGGTCCTCAAACATCAGAGTCCGACCGGAATAGGATGGAACACCCAGTGCAAAGTTTGGAGGAACCGTGAAGGATTTGGGGGTTTCGTGGTGTGTGTGAGTACCTGTTATCCAAGAGGTTTAGATGCCAAAAACTGCACCGGTTGGGGAGGAGGAACTGAGTGTGTGTGTGTGTGTGTGTGTGAGAAAGAACGAGCGGTGTGTAGTCAGTGTGTGGGTTCAGGAGAGAGTGGAGGTGTGCTGCATGTGACTGTCGGGGTGAGAGAGAGAGCGAGAGAGTGCTGGTTTATGTGTGGAGACGAGCGCTCACTCGTCAGACCTGTAACCCCTTGTCGAAACAATATGGGGGTGCCTCCAAAATGGAGACCATAATCTCGACCTGAAAAGCTCAACCCCTCAGCTCGCTGGACTTTCGCCGTGACCCTGGAGTCATCGTGTGAGCTGCACATGAAAAGAGAGGCCAAATTTAACTGTGGCAGGTCGCTGGGCACCCTTTTTTTCGCTCAGCTTTTTTATTCCCTCGGAGCAAAGCAGATAATGACCAAAATGCCCTCTTGTGCAAGTGCAGCTATAGAAGTTGGTTGCATAATGTTGGTGAGATGCTCTGCCTGTGTGTGTGTGTGTGTGTGCGTGCAAGCCCACTCTGGGAGTCATTGCCAGGAAATTGTGAGCACAGTGCTGCACCTTCAAAAACCTGTCAGCGATGGCACTGAGTACTCGTTCTCTGTGATCTCACACCGGTGTTTCATTTTAGACATTGTTTTCGGAGCTTAGCTGTGTTTGGTCTCATCCAATTTGGTACAACTGCTCGGGGGTTTAGCCGTAAGATGGATTGCGATGCAAATCAATATGGAGACGCACCAATCGGCTGTTGGGGTTTTATGGTTCTAACTTCATAACTGCATCAGTAGTGTTAAATATTACACCCTCAATGGAGAGATGACACCTGCAAAGCTGTATTTTCTAGCATGAATTACTGTCCATTATTTATCCCCACATATATTCCCTTACATAAAGTAGAAACACTTGCTAAATAGTGAGAATTTGTTGGTTTTCGCACATTTATTACATCATTAATTGAATATGTTTCGGTTTTTTTTTTGGACTGTTGATCGGGCAACATAAGCCAAGAAGACGACACCTTGTGTTTTTGGAAATCGCGATCATTTTCACTATTTCACAGAGCAAACAATTAATTTGACAAATTGTGGAACTGTTCGTTAGTCGCAGCCCCAGCGTGTATTTTGGCCAACACGCTCAACAGACTCTGGACAGATCTTCTATCCATCTCCCCTGTCCACCTATACATTAGAAGCACCATGGTTACTCGAAGCGGTTATGTAACACAGTGTGATATTTATTGCCGCACAGTGACTCAACATCCACAGATGAAATATGTGGTAAGACAGCTGATATGAGTGTGACATTGATTTGCGATGAGATATAGATCCACGGACCGGGAGGGGGGGGGGATCAGCGGATCTTGCAGATGTACATTTGAGCCCACATTGACGAGTGTGTTAAGCTAATGTACCTGGCAAGCCATTTGCAGTCATGCCAAGTACCGGCTCACATGAACAGGCAGTTAGTGGGAGGCAGCAGCAGCAGCAGCAGCAGAGATGGGCCTTCCTATCTTGGCGAAATCTTTTTCCTCCCTCATTCGCTCTCTTAAACTCACACCTCCTTTCAGTCTATCTCTTTCTGCTTTGCTTTTCCCTCCCTCTCCTCCGCTGTGGTCGACCCCCCCCCCCCCCCCACACACACACACACACGCTCTCCCACTGTCTCTTTTCCCTCTCTCTTTTCCCTGCTCTACGATGGCTGTATCCATGAGAGCAGATGGACACTATGGAAGCAAGCAGCCAGCCACTGAGCCATCCCCGGCCTTGTCGATTTTACAGTAGTTTGATACAGCAGCTCTTGTCAAGCATGGCCATAGTTAAAGAGACAGCACACCGCCAATGCACTGCAGCACTCCTCTACTCCCTCCTTCTCCTTCCCTCTCTTTCTCCCATGTGACATAAGGGACTGTCTTACACCCCTCCACTGCTCAGACTGTGCCAAGAAGCATCATCTGTTATGCTATTACTGTACTGCATGCGCGAGCTCCATCCAGCCCCGTGCACTAGATGATCTGTGGAAAGAGAGAGCCCATTCATTCTCCAGTGGGGGGCGCCGAGTGTACTGGAGATGCGTTTGCGGCGACTTTTGCGAGTGTTGTGCGGAATCAGCGGCGGAGACGACCAGCGATGAGCATTTTGGGGGGGAAGTGATTTGCTTTTAATCACACATTTAGGGCCTGAATTCTCCAGCTGGA